>NW_015505200.1:1312538-1337618 GCF_001515645.1 Sinocyclocheilus grahami | reverse complement strand
GTGTTCTGGAACAGTGTTGTAAATACAACTTAACCACTGATTTCTAGTCGTGTCCTCTTTTGGAAGACCAAACAAAGTAGTTTCGCTTTCACAACGAAACACAGCATCACTCACGGCGGGCTAGAGTGGCTGGCGGAGTTGACGAAGGAGCGGCCGGCGGGCTTGCGGCAACCACATGTGACGACCCCGGGCTGGACTCCGCTTCGTCCACGGTGAAAGCCGATCCGGCAATCCGCAGCTCGAAGTTGATGTATTTCCTCAGCGACCAGAACAGATCAGCTCTAGGCATGACGAAGCAGATATCGTCCTCTTTTGGAAGGCCAAACAAAGTAGTTTCACTTTCACAACGAAACACACAGCACCTTCACGGCATGGCGGCAGCAACAATACTACAGCGAGAATAAAAGTTACGCCTTCTTTCTTTGCGTGAAAATTTGGGTGGGGTCATGCAAATCTTCCCACATCGTGACGTAGACATGTGGGGGCGTGTTAGAACGAGACGTTTTAGGTAGGTGTGGTTGACTCTTAACTTTTATAAAGAATTTCTCTTTGGATTTGAGACTTTAGTCTTTGCAATTTTACAGATCTTCTTTATGCACCAAGAGCTTGTAACACTCCAAAGAGAAAGGAAAAATTTAAATTGCATCATATGACCCCTTTAATGAATAGGTAATAAACTATCAAATTACACAGTTAACGTGATTTGTTGTTTGAGGCCTCTCTTGGAAATACACTGGTTAAATTAAACAAGTCACTGCTTAAAAGAAAGACGGTATGAGATTTAGGGCAGATGTTAAATGGAAATACATCTTCACTCACATTCGTTCCTCCAGTAGATAATGGCTCATAATTTTTTTAAATACCACCTATCTATTAGGGCTGCAACTAACGATTATTTTGATAATCGATTAGTTGGTCGATTATTTTTGATAATGAGAATCGTTGTCGATGATTTTCATAATAGATATTTTATCGTTTTATCGATTAGTTGTTGCAGCCCTACTATCTATCTATCTATCTATCTATCTATCTATCTATATATATATATATATATATATATATATATATATACAAAATATAATATATATATATATACAAAATATAATATATATATATATAATTAATACATTAAAAGCATCAAATTAAACAATATGAACTATCAAATCCTCACAGAAATGACCCCCTGAAATCTGTTTCAAGGGACTGTAAAAAAAAAAAACCATTCAAACCAAAACCTGCAAACCATTCAAACATATTCCAAGTTCAGCATGATCAAATACAAAATTTTAGGATAAAAAGGCAGAGAAGGAACTGAGGCATGCAGATTTGTTCACTAAAACATACGTCTGATGGGCAAATTATAATAGCATACGTTTAGAGGGGAAAAGAGCTGCAGTACACACCAGGGCTTGACCTTGTGTAACTTATAATCAGCTTTCCTGACTATAATTTAGAATCCAATTCACCTTTCGAACACTGAAAACTCATCCAAGCTGATATATGGATCAGAATGCAGAAAACAATGAAGAACATCTATATTGATCATGAACTGACTGCAAATTCATCAGGCACTGCAATACACTTACCAAACCTTTTGTAGCCAAAAGACTGCACTTCCTCTTCATCAGTAAAGTCGTCTGCAAAAGTAACAAATGACAATGATATTAGTATAGCAAGTGCTGCAGGCCTGGTAATCAAATAATGTCCTGAAATAATATTCATCAATATATATATATATATATATATATATTTTCTGTGTGATTTATAAGCGTTTTGAAAAGTGGGGACATGGGGTAATGTCCTGAAAAGTCACCTTCTCCTTGTAATACTTATGTCATATCTTTGTCATTATACAAATTGATGTCCTCATTTGTCACAAAAACGCGCGCACACACACACACACACACACACACACACACAACCATTCAAATGTTTGGGGTTAGAAAGATTTTTCCATTTCTTTAAAAGAGGTCTCTTATGCTCACCAATGCTACATTTATTTGATCAAATATAAAAACTGTAATATTGTGAAATATTATTATTATTTTGTAATTTATTCCTGTGACTGAATTTAGAATTTTCATTACTCCAGTCTTCAGTATTGCATGATCCTTCAGAAATCATTCTAATATGCTGATTTGGTGCTCAAGCAACATTTCTTTATTATTATAAATGTTGAAAAAAGTTGTGCTGCTTAATATTTTTGTGGAAACCATGATCCATTTTTTTCAGGATTCTTTGATGAATAGAAAGTTAATAATAAAAGCATTCATTTGAAATATAAATATTTTCTAACATTATAAATGTCTTACTGGCAATTTTGACCAGTTCAATACATCCTAGCTGAATAACAGTATTCATTTCTTTAAAAAACATAATAATGATAATAAAAAAAAACTCACTGACTCCAAACTGTACTGTGTGTGTGTGTGTGTGTATATATATATATATATATATAGAGAGAGAGAGAGAGAGAGAGAGAGAGAGAGAGAGAGAGAGAGAAATATATTATGATAAAAAAAAAACATGTGGTCTGCATCTGACTGCTGAAATAACATTGGCCAGGATGGTCCATCCATGAGTTAACTAAATGGTACCATCTTCTACTTCCTCTTCCTGTCCTGGAGCGCTCTCTCATGTGGCTACCATGCTCATGGGAAAGGAGAGGGGTGACTCCAGGCAGTTTTATGTGTCATTGTCCAAGGCCAGAGAAAATAAAGAAAGAACACGTTTCTGTAGTTGGAGCCCACTCCCCCTCACTCTGATACTAAACCAGAGTCAGAACCGCAGGTGGGTGGGGGAACAGTCTATTAGAATCCCCACAGAGTGTGACCTCAGGTCCAACCATCCAACTGGACACACAACCCATAGAAACCTCAGAGTGGAAAACTAGGAAACAAACAACATGGGACAAAGAATTGCAGACGGATGCTGATAGCTATTTCAGTCTTTTCGCTGAATATAACAACACTCTGGGAAATGCAAAGGAACAAAGCTCCCACACACCCAAAAAAACATCATTTTTACAAAGCCACGGTCAGAAACTTGCCGTTGCAAGAGATATATTGTTTGAAATAAAACTTTTAAGGTTAAGAATGTTATGCATGAAGGAGTATCAGAGAAGACTGTGGATGACCATTACTCAGAGGAACAATATTTCACTGTGTGTGGTCTAAACACCCGTATTAGGTTTTTTTTTCATGTGCCTTTTGCTCTGTTTACTAATCATTAATATGTTAATGCCTTAAATTGAAAACATTTATCTAACCAAAAGATGAACCAAAAACAGTTATCTCACTTGTTTAAAGTATAAAATCCAGGCAACCCACAGGAAAACTGTTTGTCACTTTTTGACACAAACACAGTGACAAAAAATACAACTTTCTGTTTTTAGATACACATTTAGAAGTGATTTTTTTTCAAGTATTTATTTCTAATTGCACTGCATTAAATTCCAGTTGCATTAAAACTGCACTTCCAATGAAGCAATATTTTAAAAGTCCATTTTAAAATGTCTGAATGACAGCCTCCATCCATATGGAGGCTACATGCATTTATTGCTTTTAGTTCAATATAAACTCACACAATATTTACATTGAGATTTCCACTAGATGGCAGCATACTGACTAAAAAAGAGAAGCACAGTTAAAAGTTGCATAACTCATAACTAAGGCACAAGAATGTGATGTGAAGGCTTGGTGTTTGTCAAAACATCTGGCCATTGGACATGCAAATGATTTTACTGTAAGTGGCTCTCTGAATCACACGTTTAAATTCTGGTGTGCAATTGAGTTGGAAAACATCTTGGCTCATAGAACACCCAAGTTTCAACAACCTCTAAAAATACAGAGGACCTTTTCATTTTTAATGATATAACCCTGACCCATTATTTCCACAGCACAAATTACTGCAATTTAGAATTAAGAGCAAATTACACTTTTAAAGCTGCACTCATTACATTTTTGTTATTCATCCCAATAGTATACTAGTGGTGTTAGAGTTTATACTTAGACAGTCTGGATGAAACATTTTAGTTGCTGCTGCTGATCAACAATGAAGCTGTTTGTAAATGTTTTGTTTCCCTAATTCTCATTTTTGCAAAGTACCTGACTAAAAGCACTGACTAAAATATATCTATATGAAATAAACATTATTATTAGAGGCAACTAAAAAGCTGATCATGTGATCTCAACATGGCTGCATTCATGAGTGTGGACCCACTTCATGCAGAATAATAATAATAAAAAAATTCTACAAGACTGGTATATCTGTAGTTTTCATCTCATGTCAGTGTACATTATCTTAATAATGTGAAAGTGCTGTTTATTTCTTTCTGCGTAAAACTTTTTAATTGGTCTATAATAGAAAAAAAGACTGAATACACTTTTAATTAAAAATCAAAAAATCCAAACACGTATTTAACTCGATTTTAACGCGTTAAAGTCTCTCAGATTTAGCCTACTAGAAACTTTGCTGAAATGAGATTTCGGAAGTTCTTCAACCCTTAGAGAAACATTTACACACCACGCCAGATGTTTCATATAACGTAGCCACGCGTTTTCTTTTTTTAAGATAAAGGGAGCAATGTCACTGAACATCCCACACAATAGCTGGGTCAGCAACACAAGGTTGTGTGTAGATCCTTCTATTCAACTGTCTTATGGCAGTTCAGCCAAACAATCCGCCAACCTTAGACACTACGAGCAGTTAATAGCAACCAGATGTTTCGTGCACTGGAGTAACACACATTCCTCTCACAAGAGAAAGAAAGAAAAGCAGAAACCCCGAAGAGCGAAACGCGTGGATAGACTCAAGAGACTTCTATTAAAAAGATGCACTAAAAATGCGTAAGCAGTGGATCATTTGAAATGCATCTTACCCTTCATTGTGGTAAAACTGAAGTACACCGTTCCGAGCCAAAAGTTCACATCAATCTCATGACAATAGAGCGGACTCAAGAATCTTCCACACTGAAGTTTCACAGACGCGAATATTCCACCTGAAACATGCGTAGAATGTTTTTCACCCCTCAATCCCTGTGACTGACGCTAAACTTGAGAGAAATTTATAAAGGGGAAAGTCGTAAACAGCGATGTTTAATGAGTCGTACAAACTTCTGCTGAAGACGCAAACTCTTTCTCTCTCTCCGCGAGAACGTGTTCACGATGGAAATTCACTTGAGGTGAGTGAGGATGCCTCCTCCTCTGCCCTTTGGCTGCAACCCGATAACCAGAAAGAAGTTGGGACTCCGTAGGGTGTCTGTTAGTCCACTTGTTTTCTACTTGTGAATCTCTTAAAGGAAAACCAGGTGAAAAGCAGCTGCAGCCTCCTCTTCACTGAATCTCTGAATGTGCTGCACCGCATCTGGAGTTAAACGTCCTCTTGGCACATGGGAGGGTCTTACACGTTGCACTAGTTGGTTATCGTTGAGCTTGGAGTGCTGTGAAATCTTAACCTGTAATAAGAAACAGTATAGAAAACATTACTACTCAAACTACTACGCGATTGTGTTCACTCAAAACTCAGCATTTTAAATACCTTCATATATTCTGCACTTTTATTCACCACTGTTATGACGACTTGACATGGGTTACAGCTGTGCTGTTTAAGCACTATGAGTAGGCCAAACTTTTAAGCTTGTAAACTATTACACTGTATATAAATTGAGGACTGGAGTCGTCACAAATGAAAGTTATATATCAGTAACTACAAAGTTTTGAGCCAAAGTTTAATTACAAAAGTGAGTGGTTTCGCTAGCTGTTTTGTGTGTTGGTTTCAAATATCTAGCTCACAGCCCTCTTAAATTCAAATTACTTTGCAAATTTTATTCTCAGAATTAAAATACCAATATCATACCTCTCTATAGCTGGTGGATAAACAAGTGAACAAAATAAAATTTCACTGCAAGATGTTGTCACATGTTTTAAAGGGATAGGGACAACCAAATAATTGACAGTAGCCATTGACATCCATGGTATGGGAGAAATACTATGGAAGCCAATGGCTACCGTCAACTGTTTGGTTACCAACACTCTTCAAAATATCTTCTTTTTTGTTCAACAGAAGAAATAAACTCATATAAGGTTTGGAACAAGTGGAGGGTTTGTAAATGATGACAATCTCATTTTTAGGTGAACTATCCCTTTAAGTACTATATAATTATACAAATTATTTATTAAAATATTTGTTTCCTGAATTATGTTACATAATTTAGACTAGAAAGCTTATAGGTTGAAGTGAAAAGTCCTTTACGTGTGTTGGCTGTTGCTCAGAATTGCTTGCACAATCGTTCCGCTCCCTTCGGGTTTAATAAGCTCACAGCTCATTTTGTTCTTTCTTTGCATTTCTCTCTAAATAAATCCCTTTGCCACAGGGATCCATGATTAACTATTTGACATCCCGCTGGATTGTTCAGAATTGTGTGATCCGTTGCACCACACAAGTCTTTTTCCAACTTAACGAGGCTAAGCGCTAACGTAAAAAACAAACAAAAAAAACAACTCCAACGTATTAAAGCTGCACTGCTGGGCTCTAAACTACTTTATGAGCCCTCTTAAGTATCAGAAGCCTGTGCCAGAGCAGGTGCCTTATCCATTTTTGTTTACCTTTGGAATGACACTTTACTTTCAAACTTTACCATGGTAACCATCGTTTCCACCAAAAATCCAAAGTGCTTCAGTTGTTACAGAAATGAAACAAAATGATTCTGAAAGCTTACAGCATTTGAAGGACATCCAATATTAATATACTATGGTTTTACAGAAAACAATCTGGCTACTTTTCATGGTACATTTTCATAAGGAAGAGGGTCTGTATCATTTTATACTAAAGCAATGTTTTTATTGCATGTTCTGTCGTTACTGTTTATATGTATTCTAAGGTTTCCGTGCTCTCATATCCAGTAATTCACCCTCGGTGTGCCAACCACCAGGCCTTTGGCTCTAGATGAGCGTGACAGGTCCAGATAGGGTTATGAGAAACAGGTGTGTTTAGGCTTAGCAGAGATGGACATATAAGTGGCCCATATTGCTGTTTCTCATTAGAGGTTAGAAAATACTATTTTCAGGGTCACAAGCCCTGAAGAGAGGGCACTTTTACAAGGACAAGGAGCGCTAATGAGAAATGTGAGGGGAATGTGGGCCTACACCACATCTTTGTTGCCAATTTCTGCTTTATTATATATATGCAAAGTTGACAAGGTTGTTTTTAAACCTTGAGAATTTAAGACTTATACATTGTTAGGCCTGTCACGATAACAACTTTTTGTTGTGCGATATATTGCCCCAGAAATAATTGCGATAAACGATATTATTGTCATTTTAAAGACCATTTTATGCCACTGAATATATAATCATAATGTAACAGCATAATAATGCAAGAAGGCCTACACACTTCCAAATGACAACAAACTTTTAATTTTTAAGAATATTTAGATCATGGAAATTAAGAATCAAAATATTAGATACCTTAAAATATAAACATTTTCTAACAAAAAAGTGCAAAGTAACAAGTACAAAAAAAGACAAATGCGCTTTTATGGAGATTTTTCCATCTACTGATTTTCCCCTGACCTTCTGATCTCTGTAAATTAAGGGTGCACACTATTGCTGAAAAACACAATCACTACTTAGCAGTCAGATGTCCGTATGCACAAAGGCACAGGTCCCTAAACAAGGCCATATCTTCAGATTAAACTTTTGTAGAAGCATTTTTTAAATTTGAACTAGCACCTCATGACTACACCACGTTATGTACGAGAAGCTGCAAAAGACACCGGCGCAAGTGGAATGTAAAAAACACGGTGACATACATTTTTAAGTATATATGGCGATATATTGCGTCACCAAAAATGATTGAGGTCATGTACATATATTGCGCAATAAGTGGATATATTGATTATTGCGACAGGCCTATACATTGTAAAACTTATAAAATTTACCTTTGCTATATTTACCTTTACCCAAGTTTAGTAAAAATGTAAAAATGCCATAGCACAATTAGCAAACACTACTGTTCAATAGTTTGTAGTCTTTTTAAGTAATTTATACTTTTGTTCAGCGAGGACATAAAAAAAAAAAAAAATTATGTTCTTTTGAACTTTCTATTAATCAAAACCTGAAAAAGTGCTGTATCACAGTTACACAGAAATATTAATCATTTTTTCAACATTGATAACAATAAGAAATGTTTCTTAAGCACCAAATCAGCATGTTATAACGATTTCTGAAGGATCATGTGATGCGGAAGACTGGAGTTTATGGCTGCTGAAAATTCAGCATCACATCACAGGAATAAATTACATTTTTAAACACATTAAAATAGAAATCAGAAAAAAATTATTAATAAATACAAATTCCAGAAAGGATCATTGTGGCCATATAAAGATGATGTATGTATGTTTATATGTTTAACCATATACTGAGATGCAGAACAAAAGCTAGTTTTGGTGGCTGGATTACATCTCGGACGGCCATAACCTCTAAATGCTTTAATTGGATTGTCTCTGGTTCTACTTAGTATAAATAGAAGTGTCCAGGTAAAGATAAACAACACACCTTCCCTCTGCAGCAAACAGCATTTATCACACTGCATAGTCAGACATCAGTAGGAAGTTTCTGGTGAGTTCCTATCCTTTGATCTTTATATAATGTTAGATAGCTCTGCTTACTTCACTCAAATAATATTTATATTAATAATATTACTTTCACAATGTAAAGATCCTGAAATGTTTAATTGGATAGTACTGTATGATTACTTATGATCACAGTGTATTTTACTGTGGACGGAAATTAAATATGCTAAACGTGAATTGCTATGTTGATATTTCACTGATCTAATGATGATCTAAAAGCAAACAGATCAATAATGAATATAAGCAATTAGGCATGCACATTCAATCTATAGATAATTTTAGGATGTCATCATAGAGCTAATTTTATACTAAATAAATGTATATGTTTACTTGTTAATTACTTAAGCAGTGATTTAAAAGCCTCATTTTGACTAATGCAGACACTATGAATATCAATGGCAGAGATGCACTGATTGTTTTACCAGCACTCAGACATATGATGTGACAGCTTTACAACACTAGCTTTTGACTTGAACTTGCCAAATGTGGCGGCTCTGTTGTGTTTATTTAAGACAACAGATGGCCATGAAGTAAAGCTGGTGAAGGTGTGCACCTCTGGTGGCATTTCTAGAAGATTGTCTAGACTATTCTAGACTGATTTGCCTCTTAAGATAACACCTCATATGTCTGTTTGCTGATCTTGGAAAAAAAAATGTTTTGGGTAGATTTGAACATACAGTTACAAGATTTGTTTGGCTCTACAATATGAAGCCACATTCTGTAACCTCTTAAACTGCCCAATCTATCACATATTCGGCCTTCTTAATCCCAGAAAGAAGCTTCTAGAGAATTGGGCCTCAATTCTCAGTGGAAGTATCTGGAAGCAAACATAAAAATGGATTAGATACTAAAATACTAACACAAACCAACCACATAGACTAAAGAGTGACAGATACTGACTAAGTTTCCAGAAAATTATAAAACCCTGAATTTCTTTGAACTGTGAATTTTCAGTAAAGATGTAGTGCCACTCAGTGGTTACTCACAGCTGTTACTGCTCCATCATTCTCATGATCAAAACATGATCGAAAGACTGAGACTGACTGGGGACAAAAAAACAAGAGACAAGATGTCTTATTATTGTATATTACAAATTATAAAGCCTTTCAAAAATTATCTGCAGCTATTTAATGAAAGTCTCTAAACCACCTACTTGTTTCTTAAACAGGTCTTGAGATTGCTTTGAAGTTGCTGAGGATGAGAGCATTGATCCTCTCTCTGGTTTTACTGGCATCTCTGGGGGCTTTTCATTGTGCCCCTGATACTGCCCTGCCTCCGACAGCCAACACTCTCAAACGTGAGTGCATCCTCTAGCCAAAGAGATGTATATCATGACTATGTGCTCAAATGAATACACAAAAGCCAGGGAACAACCTTATGACTTTATGACATGACCTGAAACATGATGGTCTTTCAGGTCTGTCTCTGGAAGGGGAGAAGCTGGTGGATCAGGAGGTCAGCAAGGCACTGTTTGGGATCAAACAAATGAAGGAGGTGATGGCCAGGAATGAACAGAAACACGCAAACCTCATGAAGTCTCTCAGGCACAGCGGGGAGAAGAAAAATGTCAGCAATTATTCAAGTGACATCTTTTTAAAACCAAAATAAACAGTCTTTCTGTTCGTTCTAAACAAAACATTCCAAACATAACAAAATTAAGTACCATTTAGATATAAATGATCGAAACCTGTCATTGGCTACTTGCACCATCAAGGAGCAGCAGAGATCGCACAGGATATAGAAAAGACGCTGAATGAAGCTGAACAGCAGTGTAAGGAGTCTCTGAAGTCCTCCTGGGAGGAATGTCGACCTTGTCTTGAGGACACCTGTAAGAACTTCTATACCAACACCTGCCGCCGTGGATTCGCCACCTTCACCAATAAAGTACAGAATTATCATCCACCTTTACCATTCAAATGCTGTGTTTTGAAACTATTTGATATAAATTGAATCAAAATACCAAAGTTCCATTTTGTATTTTTCTGTTCTCCACAGCTACAGAACTTCTTCCAAAGGCTGAGCTCTCGCTTTGGCCCTCGTGATGCTCAGGATGAGGTTGTGCTGAACCAGAGTGCAGAGAATCCTGACCTGGAGGTGGTGAGGATCGAGGACTCCTTCAGCAACCTCCTCACCAAAGTGGGAACCCTGGTCAATCGCAGTGTCGTGCTGGTCTCCCACTTCCACCGTGAGCTGGACCAGGCCCTACTCAGAGCTTTCAGCCCTGAGCTTCAGGAAGATAAAGAGAGTGAGCTGGTGCTCAAGCCTGCCAACAAAGCTCTGGATTCTGCCTTTCTAGAGGGTGTGGGGCTGGAAGATGTGCTTGAGTCCTTCTTTGATTTTGGCAGAAGTGTGTTGGAGGAGTTTGGGGCCGTTGTCACACAAGCCTTCAGTGACATTCATGATGATATGGAGAAGACAGAAGAGGAGAAAGGTGCTTTATCCTGACAAATGTCTGTTCAGCCAAAAATTACAATTCTGTCATTTACTCACCCACATGTTGTTAAACCAATGACTTTGTTCTGTGGAACACAAAAGGTGCTTACTTAAATAATAATCAGGCCATTCTTTGCAATACACTGAAAGTCAGAATAGGGACTGTCAGTTTCCACAATGACAAAAAATTATCATAAAAAGTCATTAAAACAGTTCATGACATTTGTTGAGTAAATAATGACAGAATTATGGGTTAACTATTCCTTTAATGCAATAATACGCCTGTACAAAGTTACAGAGGCCCGTTCAAATCAATGATGATCAATGAAAATGATCAAATCAAATCAAGCCAAATCAAAACCCTACTCTAAAACCTGCGCTTAGAACAAATAAAACGTTATCATCTGTCGTTCTGGATGCTAATATGCTTATCATTATTATAGTTCTGTCAGGACCACTATCGTCAAAATGATAGATACTTAGCATAAAGTTTGGTTTGGCGGTATGGTTCTGTTCTGGGCAAAAACCTCCCTGCCCATCCATGCAGCCTGTCATGAATGAGCAGGGAGAGCAGCAATAATAACCCCCCTAGGGTTAACAGAACAGAACAAGGCAGATATCATTAATGTACTCAATGATATTTAAGTGTAACACTTTATTCAAGATAAAGGAGTCTGATTAGCAAGGAATATCAGAAAGCTAAGTCCTGACATTGGCGAAAGGTGGAGCTGGGGATGGAGGAGGGTAATTTGCTCCGAAGCAAGCTGAAAAGCTGCTGAATAATACTGAATACAGCTTATATAGGAATGCCGCGATAGGTGTCGTATTCCTATAGGTAGATGTGATCAGCTGAGAATCAGCTGATGCAAGCTTGACTCACGTGACCTGCCAGAACTAACGCTAAAGCTTAATTTCAGGCCCGTTCACACCAAGCACGATAACTATAGCCTACTGTTTTAATAATCATTCTAACTCTATGAGAATAGCAAAGTCCACATCATAGCTGTAACGATAACAACACAGAGGAACAATATCGCTGGAGTCAGGACGATATTTACAGCCAATCAGAATCTACCTGACTCAAGCATTTAAAGCGGCAGACGAGTCATAACTGTAACACATGATTATAATAAACAGAACGTTATTATCCGATGTTGTGGATGTTAATTAGTTATTGTTTGTTTGTGTGTGTGTGTGTGTGTGTGTGTGTGTGTGTGTGTGAGTGAACGGGCCTTTTACGCTAAGAGAATAGCAGAGGCCACAATACCAACCATGATACAGAGAAACAATGTGGAATCCCTTTCAGAGCTATTTTATCCAGATGATGAACAATAAAAACAGTGGGACTGAGTACAGGGGGTCAAAAGTTATTGGGGGTCTCACTATGATCCCCCAGCTGATGAATGATAAAAACATTGACAGCCAATTGGAATCCACACGATTTTAAAGAGCTTGAGCTTTTAAAGTAGCGGACAGCATAACTGCAGTGTGCTCTTAAACAGAATGTTATGGTGCGCTGATGTGAACGCTAATATAGTTATTGCTCTTGGTGTGAACAGGCCTTAACTCTCTCTACTTGTGTCTGTATTCACTCCAGAGAAGAAACTCTTCCCTCAGTTTCTGCAGAACAAGAGACTGTGCAGAGATCTGCGCAGACAGTCCTCAGAGTGCTGGCAGCTGCAGAGCAAGTGTGAGGCCTGCCAGGGAACCTTGTTCACCGGTAAGAATGCATGCTCACATTGATTAGTTAAATGGATAGTTCACCCAAAAATGAAAATCCTTTACTCACTATATTCCAGCTCTTTTCAGAAGTGTGAAGAATAGACCTAAGTCATTGTTTATTAAGACATTATTAACTGCTAACTGTTACCTGATTATCAGTTAACAGATGTATCTGATTTGTGAAATAATAATTCAGGCTGGTTAGTGAAACTGATTCAACTGATTCATTGAAAAAAATTGAGCTCAAGAACAATCATTCTGTTCCATGGAAAAACATTGGAACAACATGAGATTATAGAATTGATGACAGAATTTTCATTTTTGGGTGAACAGTCCCTTTAAGAAAACTCTTACTAGTGGTACTGATAATTTCAAGTACTCACTGTTTAATTTGCAGAATGCCCAAATGTAAGAGAACTGCACATTGAGTTGGATGAAGCTTCTCAGCTGTTGGAAGCATCCAAGCAGCAGTACGAGGAGGTGCTGGGCATCGTGCAACGTCATACCGATGACACCATCAGCTGGCTCAGCAACATGGCCTCTGACTTTGGTTGGGTGACTGAGCTCGCCAATAACACCACCACTCCTGAGAGCATCTTCAGCATCGCCACGGTGAGACACTAACAAAAAATATCATGGTATTACCATTTTTATTTTTTGCCATACTGTGCTATTTTGGACATGTAGCATTGTAGTACCATTGAATTCACTGAAATACCTTGCTACATGAATATGGCAATTATTCAGTAGGTGAGAAAAAACAGATACTAAATCTACTGATCCAAAAAAAACAAGTTGGTGGCACAGACTGAGGTGGGCGACAACACCCCAGCAGCAGACACTACAGTGGAAGTGAATATTCTCAACTCCCCCACTCTCACCCTGACCGTTCCTGCGGGTCTCAGGATGCAGGATCCCGCCTTCATCCAGTATGTGGCACAGGTGGCTCTGGGCATGTACAAGCAGATGGCCAGGTGAGACACTTTCCAATTAGTCACATCATGAAGCACGTCAGAATAGTTCACACTCATCAGCACACATTTCATAGGAACAGTTAACATCTCATGAAGAGAACACCCCACAGTTTAATCACATAAATCATGGATTCTCAACCAAGGACTCGAGGAGTCACTAGGGCGCCTTACTTAAAAGTATTTACTGCTTAAAAGTATTTAAATTGTTATTAACCCTATCAAGCCTGCTGAATCATATTTGATACATGAATTTTTAAGGGCTCTAAAATATCAAAACGACAAAACATTGATGAAAAACTTGATAGTTCATACTTTTTTTTTTTTTGCAAGAAAAAGGCCTGCGAGTATAATTGTAAAGATGTTTGTCAAAATTTTTTGATGATTTCTATAAAGTAAATATAAGAATAACTTTGATATTTTATTAACATTTAAATATAACAATTTACTGGTCTGATCAACTTAGGTTTGTTAAATTTTCCATAAATAATGTTTAAGAAAAATAGTGCTAAAACGTATGTATCAATTATCATACAACAGGCTTTTGAGGAACATTTATTTGCACATCTCTCAATCATCATTGTACTGTATTGCATTGCATTGTGTTTGCCCCCAAAATTAAAACTACAGAGCGCTGATCATAAAAATAAGCATTTAAATATCTTACGAAGCCATATCATTGGGACATATAGTGTAACAGCCGATACTTCTGTGAATGTTATCTACGTAGTTTGTTATACGGTTTTAAAAATAAACATTACAAGGTATCAGAATTTAATCTTACTTTTTGGCCACTTAAATAACAACAGCTGCACCAAATTGCACAATTTTGCTCAGTTTGGGCCCCTAAATAAAATGTATTTCATCATACTAAATATGGCCCATTAAAGTCTGATGTATCAAAAATGATAAAACATAAATTCATTAAAAGACGTGAAATAAAAAAAAGATTTTGTTTTGTTAAAAGGTTCAATAAACTGTTTCTTTAAAAAAAAATCTGACTTCATGTACTCTTTACAGGGTTAATATTTTAAAATGACCTGAACAAGCTCTAAATTAAAATGTCAAAAGGTAGGTATTGGACTAGCCTCTAACTTGTTGCCTTCTTTTCATCATTGTACTGTATTGCATTGCATTGTGTTTGCCCCCAAAATTAAAACTACAGAGCGCTGATCATAAAAATAAGCATTTAAATATCTTACGAAGCCATATCATTGGGACATATAGTGTAACAGCCGATACTTCTGTGAATGTTATCTACGTAGTTTGTTATACGGTTTTAAAAATAAACATTACAAGGTATCAGAATTTAATCTTACTTTTTGGCCACTTAAATAACAACAGCTGCACCAAATTGCACAATTTTGCTCAGTTTGGGCCCCTAAATAAAATGTATTTCATCATACTAAATATGGCCCATTAAAGTCTGATGTATCAAAAATGATAAAACATAAATTCATTAAAAGACGTGAAATAAAAAAAAGATTTTGTTTTGTTAAAAGGTTCAATAAACTGTTTCTTTAAAAAAAATCTGACTTCATGTACTCTTTACAGGGTTAATATTTTAAAATGACCTGAACAAGCTCTAAATTAAAATGTCAAAAGGTAGGTATTGGACTAGCCTCTAACTTGTTGCCTTCTTTTCTTTTTTTTTTTAGGCATGATGATGTATAATCTACAAGTCATAAGCTTTCATCCCAGCACTAACCAGGGTACACTGGTATCATCATATATATTTATATTTTATGCATTGTGTTAAGTTTAAAAATCAAGTAACGGTAAGTTCTGTCATTTATTTATGGTCTTATCATGTGACAGGTTCCAGTTAGCTGCATTTGTAACATGTCTTGTTAATTGACTTAAACATCAGTATGTCAGAAATGTACTTAAGGTATAATTAAAATGTATATCACTGTGTGATTGTAAACAAGTATAACTGAATCACAACTTAAAAATAATTTACTTTTAGTGCAAAACCATTTCCTAGTTCAGGGCTCACCAAACTCGATCCTGGAGGGCCGGTGTCCTGCAGAGTTTAGCTCCAACCCTAATCAAACACACCTGAACCAGCTAATCAAGGTAATCATACTTGAAACTTCCAGGCAGGCGTGTTGAGGCAAGTTGGAGCTAAACTCTGCAGGACACCGGCTCTTGAGGACCGAGCCTGGTGACCCCTGTCCTAGTTTATTACATCAGTAGGCCTTTATGTGTATAAAGCATTATAAATGTTTCATTTAATTCTTGAGCATATTTCTATGGATGCCTGCTTCTGTCTCAGAGTAAAAAAATGTAATTGTGAGAAACTAACAAGAAATAAAGCCACATTGTGAGAGATGCACTGATATTGCAAGATTCAAATTCAGATAATGCACTATAAAGTCCCTTTTTTCTGTTCAGTCCCAGTCCAAATGCGATCTACCTACATTTTCCAGGGATGAAAGTGTTTCACAGAAGTCTGAACAACACAAACACACATGATTTACAAATAACTCACATGGAGTTAAAAGCATTACGTAAAACTTTATTTTTTACTGTACAAATTCTTCAGATTAGTAATCGTAACCATTGTTTCACAACTAATGTCCTCATCAAACTGCAGCGGAGACCCTCAGCTTACATTGGAGTTCTTCTCTCTCTCTCTTCTTTTTTCTGACACAAAGAACAAAAATCAATAACAGAGTTTTGCACAAACTTGCCTGTAGCCCTTGTAAAACAGGAGGTGGTGATGGGAGAGATGTCTAGTTGATGTCCTAGGTACAGGAGGAGACAAATTTTCTAGGACAAAGGGCTCACATAAATGAAGGACAAATGCAAGGCCTCTCTCTATATATGAAAAGCTACACGATAAAAGGGAGAAGAAACCAACAAATTAGCCATCCTAAAGATATCAGTCCGATTCATCCCAAGTGCATTCGATTCCTTGTCATGGATGAAATGAACCTGTTATAGACAGTACATGACCAACCATTAAGACTGAATCTGAAATGGTGCAAAAATTGTATGGCTGTATGATGATATCTAATTTGCCCTCTCCATTAGACTTGTACCATTTTAACAGATCAAGGAAAACATCAATCACATACTTTTTTTATGCGCTCAGGATGGAAGGCAAATTGTACCGACTCCAAGCTTTGGTTGGTAAATGGTCTTAATCTGTAGTACCTGAATATTTCACAGTGATCGATGCCTAAACAGGAAATGTAACAACTCCACCAGCAGCAAACGTGGTACATCATGGAGTTTCTGTAATTCTGATTCCTGGTCAAGAAACTTGCAAAAGAGTCAAAACAGATCTGTATGAAATCATTTGAGCAAGTTCACATTCGTATGTCAAGATGAAGAAACCATGGCTCTCTTGAGATATACTGAAATATTTATGTATGAAATAATCTGTGAAAGTTCAATAAATCTCTGTGGTTAATTTATTTGAGTGTACATGAGAGAACAATTAATTGGTACCAAGTGGTTGGCAACACTACAAATGTGTTGGTACAAAAAATTCTGCCCCTGTAATTGATGTCTTAAACTCAAACTCCCATACATTCAGAATGGCTAATGCCCTCATGCGTCTCATTCTCGCTGTCCTTCTGACTTTCACTGTCCTGTCCCAACAATGGCACTGTCACTGGTAGCGTCAACCAATTCAACCACAGTTATTGGTCACTTTTAATAAACTACTCAAACTACTAAATAAAATAAAAAAGGGGGAAAACGAAAAATACAACTTTAAAATAATAAAGATATAAATTTTACAATAAGATTTAGTGTTCAGGTAAAAAGAAACAGACAAAAGGGAGGGGAAAAAATGAAATGGATAAAAAAAAAAAGAAAAGTAAAAGCTGATTTTGTGCAACTGTGAACCAGCCATCAGCAATGCAGGGAATCACCCCAGCAGAGCTCTGGGAGCGTGATGTGGTCCCGCTCATACACACACCCTTGCCAACTCCACCACACACATCTTCAGGCAGAGAACAGCCTGTATCTGCTGTAAAAGATACGTTTTATGCACTAATCGTGTTTTTAAGTTTGGCTCTGGGAGGGTAAAGGAAAAACAAAAACATCTCTGTAAGGACAAGTGTGCAGGGGAGCTGTAGGGAGGAGGTGCCACAATGGGTTTGGGAACCGTCCCGGTGGCTTATTAGCACGTGGTGGTGAGTCTCTGGCTCCCGTAGAAGGTCTCTACAGGTTGTCTCCGGGCTGGTACTGTGGCTCAGTGGCGGTGAAGTAGTCCTCCAGGAAGGACTGGATGTATTCGAAAGTGGGCCGCTCGTCTGGCTCCTTCTTCCAGCAGAGCCGCATCATTTCGTGCAGCGACTCCGGGCAGCCCTGAGGACACGGCATCCTGTAGCCACGCTCCACCTGCTCCAACACCTCTCGGTTCACCATGCCTAAAAAAACAGTGGATACAGAGTCAGTTTGTGCGACCGCCAACTGTTCAGTGGCCAGACTGTCTCAGACAGGATGTGAGGGGTGTGTAATTACAGCGGACACTTCGCTTGAAACCCACAGAGGACGGGAGCATTGAGGACAGAGGGGACAGACAGTCTGGTGCTACGTGAGAGAACGGGAAGCGTAAATCGGTGGGTCGACTGTATCCGAGAGCTCTCTCAGAGGAAGGGCCGCATATGTACATTGTTTAAGCATGTGAGAAACTGAGTGACCTTTTTGAGCCCAGCCTACCTTCATTTACACTCGCTTGCAAAATGACTTACAACAATAAGGCTTATGTGTGCTAAATTCAAATCAATAAATCTTATGTTAATTGGGAAGTTAAAAAGCCGCTGGACTCCCTGTTGTGGCTTGAATGGAAATGCTTAAGACTATTAAGGCAAAGCTTTGTCATATTACAGATTATAAACTTTCTCTTTCACTCTTATCAAACCTATGAAATAATTCAAGCCTGTATAGCCGAACAGTGTACACTAACATCTAAGGGCATCTGCGGTTAAAATGCTGATAGTTTAAGGATCTCTATTACTGGGGTTCAAACCTTCAAGCTTTTGGCAAACAGCCCAGTTCTTTAACCACTAAGCCACACTGCTGGCACTTGAGCGAAGTTGCTGCATTAATCCAGCATGGAAGCAGATGCCCATCAATAATGGACTGACTCTAATAGTGTACAACTGAACGATTGATGAAAGCCTAACTGGGTTTGTGATGTGCAGCATCAATGTGAGGCTTTAGGTAAACATTACAAATGACAGACTGGGCCGTGTGAGGGACGAGTGCAGGAAGGGAACAGACAGATGGTGGTAAATAAGAACTGGTGCCCAGTCAGTCCTTCATGCCCTCCCGCCTAAGCCAGATGGCTCCTTCGGAGCAGTAATAACACACCCAGCAGTCCCTCTCTGCTCCAGTAGGGGGCACAGTGGAATTCGCACCTCTCAGTTTGGAGCTCTATCTACCTGCAGGTCTGTTGGATCCCAACCCTGCTTAAACACACCTGCCTGTAATTTTTGAGTAAACCTGAAGACCATGATTAGCTGGTTCAGGTGTGTCTGGAGCACATACACTGGTTGTGCATGATATTAAAGGGGTAGATCACCCAAATATGAGATTTCTGTTATGTTTTTTCAAGTCCATTAGACTTTGGTTCATCTTTGAAATACAAATTAAGATATTTTTAATGAAACCTGAGAAGTTTCTGTCCCTCCACTGAAAGTCCAGGTAAGCAAAACTGACATCCAAAAAGGTCATAAAGTTGTTGTAAAATAAATCCATATGAATCAATTGGTTTAATCCCAGTCTTGTGAAGAAATACGATTGGTTTATAAGATGAAGATTTAATTTAGGCATTTATTCACATATAAAATACATACGTCACACGCTAAAGCATACCTCATTTGTTTTTGTGCATCACACATGCATGTTTGAGCTTACGTGTTTTACCATATGTAATGTACTTTATGTATGTGTGTTGATCGTTGTTTAAATATAAATAAAACCTAAAATAATTCTGTTCATCATACAAAGCAATCATCTCTCTTCAAAAGACTTGGATTGGACGGCTCAATTCATATGGATTCATTTTATCACTGCTTTATGGATCTTCTAAGTTTGACAGAAACCCCTCAGATTTCTTTAAAATATCTTCATTCATTCAGGTTTTGAAAGACATGAGGGTGAGTAAATAACAATAATTTAAATTTTTGGGTGAACTATGCTTTTAAATATGCATGGAAGTCTACCTCAAAAGCATATCAAATGTAATCATCCTAAAATAAAAGTGCGAGGAAAAAATTAATTACTGCTGAATCAAATGTAATATTTCTCACCTGGATATGGCACTCTGCCCTTGGTCACCAGCTCAGTTAGCAGGATACCGAAGGACCAGACGTCAGATTTGATGGTGAATCGGCCATACAGCGCTGCTTCTGGTGCAGTCCACTTAATGGGAAACTTGGCTCCTGAAAGAACAATGGCACACATTCTATAATTACTGCAGTAGAGTCAATGGCTGTTACTAAAGCAAAGCAAATGTCAGCATTTTAAAACATCCTGTAGACTTCAACTTACTTAATGCAATGGATTTACATGGTAAAAAATTTAAACCAATTTATTTATTTATTTTGCCATGTCAACCCATTGATAGTGTTCATGGGTTCAGGACACAAGTCAGATTTGAACCCGTCTTCTGCACCAGCATTACAGCTCAAATAACATGAGAAACTGAAATACATCGATTCATAGATCATGAAAGGTCATTAGTGAAACATCTACAAATAAATATGCACATACAAAGCATAAGATTGCAGTATGTGACGTATCATTTTCTTTACTGCCCAGAAGCATTTGGGTTCTCTCAGGGAAATAAATCATCATTCACCATTTATGTAGGTAATGGCAAGTCAACATGCTCTACACAATCACAGTGCATTCTGGGAGATGATGGATTCAGACAGTAAGTGAGGTAATTCTGTATGATTACATGCTGATTGCCTTGTAATTTCCAGCACAACAGCTTTGTTGCCAGTAGCAGCATTGTTGCAGACAAAAGATGGTGAGTTACATATTTCACCATGCATATATTGTTTCCATTTTCAAATCAAAGCTTTGATTTTATATTAATTATAATTATAGAATAAAATATATAATTTCCCTGAATGCTTCATAAAATAAAAATCACAGGAGTAGAATATCATTAAGAATCTACTTCATCTACTTTTCATTCACAACCTGAGTGGAACAATATTCCAGTAATATACACTGAACAATACAGTGAAAACCGGGATTCATCCTTGAAGAGAACACCTCTCCAAAGTGTCAGATGCCATCGAATGTGAGCATTTGCCCACTCAAGTCAGTTACGACGACGAACTGCAGTCAGCTCGAGACCCCGATGAGGACGACGAGCTGGCAAATGAGCTTCCCTGAGACGGTTTCTGACAGTTTGTGCAGAAATTCTTTGGTTATGCAAACTGATTGTTGCAGCAGCTGTCCGGGTGGCTGGTCTCAGACGATCTTGGAGGTGAAGATGCTGGATGTGGAGGTCCTGGGCTGGTGGCGTTACACGTGATCTGCGGTTGTGAGGCTGGTTGGATGTACTGCCAAATTCTCTGAAACGCCTTTGGAGACGGCTTATGGTAGAGAAATTAACATTCAATTCACGGGCAACAGCTCTGGTGGACATTCCTGCAGTCAGCATGCCAATTGCACGCTCCCTCAAAACTTGTGACATCTGTGGCATTGTGCTGTGTGATAAAACTGCACATTTTAGAGTGGCCTTTTATTGTGGCCAGCCTAAGGCACACCTGTGCAATAATCATGCTGTCTAATCAGCATCTTGATATGCCACACCTGTGAGGTGGATGGATTATCTCGGCAAAGGAGAAGTGCTCACTAACACAGATTTGTGAACAATATTTGAGAGAAATAGGCCTTTTGTGTACATAGAAAAAGTCTTAGATCTTTGAGTTCAGCTCATGAAAAATGGGGGCAAAAACAAAAGTGTTGCGTTTATAATTTTGTTCAGTGTAATAATATAAGTCTACATTCACTTAAAATTCCCTGTCGGATAGTAATACGTGATTGGAATTTAATCTGGATAATAATCATGATTTATTTCTAATATCAGATAAAGCATGGCCAGGCAATTAGGTAATTATCACTATATAGAATCTATAGAATGTTTTAATATTGCATTTCCGCCCACGTACCTTGTCTTGCAGTGTATTCGTTGTCTTCAATCAGTCTAGCCAGGCCAAAGTCGGCGATCTTGCAGACCAGATTGTCTCCCACCAGGATGTTAGCAGCCCTCAGGTCTCTGTGGATGTAGTTCATCCTCTCGATGAAGGCCATGCCATCTGCAATCTAGACAAGATAACAGGAAATCAAGCCTCCAGAAACTCTTATAAAAGCCAACCTGTCAGTTCCAGTCATGGAAATCCTATATTAAGAGTGCCGAAATGTTGCATTTATGAATTCAGATGAGGTGGCACAAAATCAAAGCTTCAGTGCTTAAAAGCTATGGTTTAACCAATGTTTATATAGCTCGGGGCTCACCAAACTCTGTCCTGGAGGGTCGGTGTCCTGCAGAGTTTAGTCAAACACACCTGACTTGAAACTTCCAGGCAGGTGTGTTGAGGCAAGTTGGAGCTAAACTCTGCTAGACACCGGTCCTCCACTACCGAGTTTAGTGACCCCTGATATAGGTGCTTATGGACAAAATCTACAAAGCAAGCAAACTGTTTGCTAAATACAAGCTTGAAAGAAGAAAACAGAAAACAGGAAGAAAATAAGGGAATTTAACAAACAACCTTAGACTGCAAAAGGTTTTCATAAGCATCATCTCACAAGCTGAGATGTGAGAGGGAGACTGAAGCCTCAGCCAAGCAATGCGGCAGCGATGGGAGCCGAGAGAGAGAGAGAGAGAGAGAGTGCAGTATTGAAGTGGAACGTGAGAGAGCAACAGCAAGCATTTTAAGCGAACAGAGCAGAATTGAGTAGACACATTAAAGTGAAGTGGCCCCATAGGAGTGGCGGTTAAGTGCTTCAAGCATTAGGCGGGAAATGAGGATCATAGTGCCTGGGAGAGACACACAGGCAGCAGGATGTCATATCAGATATTAAATAAGTATGACAGCCAGATGGAGGCTGAAACAGAAACCCTGCCGCTCTGGGAGATGCCACTGGTCCAGGTTCACTGTGACATGCTTCTGCTAACGATTGGGCAGCTGTGCGTTACCACGTGTGGAAAAGGAAAACAAAGATGGCTGGTTAACAGTGGATCGTGGTTGGGTTTTTCTCTCACCTGGGCAGCCATGTCTACCAGCTGGGGCAGCTTGAGGTACTTGCCCTCACCCTCCTTCAAGAAGTCCAGCAAACTCCCTAAAAGACAAAGGCAAAAAGTGAAGCAGTTTTTCAAAATTTGAATTTTAACTTGAGAGTTTAAAAGAGGCTCAAAAACAGGATATGAACCACTATTTTAATTATATGAAATATAATTATAATTGAAATATAATTCCCCAGGACCACAAGGTAACTTATTGGATGAATTAGATGTGCTGCTCTCAACATTTCCTGAGGATGGTACTCCCCTAGTTATGCTTAGAGACTTCAACATCCACCTAGATAAACCTCAGGCTGCAGACTTCCACACTCTGCTTGCCTCTTTTGATCTCAAGAGAGTGTTAACTATTATCTGCTATGGTTTCATCTTCGCTTCCTCCCTCTAAACAGTTAGCATCTCTTGATGCTAACAGTTTTACTGATACTTTCTGCTCCACTCTTACATCTTGTTTAGACACTGTCTGCCCCTGGTCTTCCAGGCCAGGCCGTACCACTCCTTCTGCCCCTTGGCTGTCTGATGTTCTCCGAGAAGATCGTTCTAAGCTCAGAGCTGCTGAAAGGGTGTGCCTAGATAAACCTCAGGCTGCAGACTTCCACACTCTGCTTGCCTCTTTTGATCTCAAGAGAGTGTTAACTATGGCTACTCACAATTCAGGCAACCAACTGGACCTTATTTACACACGACACTGCTCCACTGATCATGTACTGGTTACTCCACTGCACACCTCGGATCACTTCCTCCTCACTCTTAACCTCAACATGGTTCCTGACTCAACACATACCCCTCCACATGTCATCTTTCGACGTAACCTACACTCACTCTCACCCTCCCGGCTATCTGCTATGGTTTCATCTTCGCTTCCTCCCTCTAAACAGTTAGCATCTCTTGATGCTAACAGTTTTACTGATACTTTCTGCTCCACTCTTACATCTTGTTTAGACACTGTCTGCCCCATGTCTTCCAGGCCAGGCCGTACCACCCCTTCTGCCCCTTGGCTGTCTGATGTTCTCCGAGAAGATCGTTCTAAGCTCAGAGCTGCTGAAAGGGTGTGGCGCAAATAAAAAAATACTACCGACCTTAATGTGTATCAGTCACTCTCTTCCTTCTCTGCTAATGTCTCCACTGCTAAAAGGACAAACTATCATAACAAAATTAACAATTCGTCTAACTCTCGCATGCCATTTAAAACATTTTCCTCCCTCGTTTGTCCTCCTCCCCCCCTTCGTCAACTCTAAAAGCTGATGACTTTGCCACGTTCTTCATTAATAAAATGAAATCCATCAGTGCACAATTTTCCACACCACAATCGGTCAAGCACATCTTATCAGCAAACATGCACTCGTTCACATCATTCTCTTCACTCTGAGGCAGAAGTCTCCAAACTCATCCTTTCTAATAATCCTACTACTTGTTCGCTCGATCCTATTCCATCTCATCTTCTTCAAGCCATTTCTCCTGCAGTTGTACCTGCACTCACTTACATCATTAACATCCCTTAACACTGGTGTTTTTCCCTCAGCATTTAGACAGGCTCGTATAAACCCACTGCTTAAGAAACCCACCCTTAACCCATCTCTTTTAGAGAACTACAGACCGCAAGACATCGGTTTCCCTTCTTCCTTTCATTGCAAAAACACTTGAACGAGATGTGTTCAACCAAGTCTCTGCCTTTCTCACATAGAACAACCTCCTCGACAGCAACCAGTCTGGTTTCAGAAGTGGACATTCAACAGAGACTGCCTTGCTCGCAGTTGTTGAAGCCCTAAGACTGGCAAGAGCGGATTCCAAATCTTCAATACTTATCTTGCTCGATCTGTCCGCTGCTTTAGACACAGTTAACCACCAAATCCTTCTGTCAAACCTATTGGCAAAGGCCATTTCAGGAACCACACTCCAGTGGTTTGAGTCTTATCTCTCAGATAGGTCCTTCAAGATATCTTGGAGAGGTGAGGTGTCCAAGTCACAACATCTAACGACTGAGGTGCCTCAGGGCTCAGTTCTTGGACCACTTCTCTTCTCTGTCTACATGGCAT
>NW_015505200.1:1270054-1311798 GCF_001515645.1 Sinocyclocheilus grahami | reverse complement strand
CCGGTCCTGCAGATTTGCTTTATTCAACATCAAGAAGATCAGGCCCTTTCTTTCGGAACATGCTTCAGAACTCCTTGTTCAAGCTCTTGTTCTGTCCAGGCTGGACTATTGCAATGCTCTCTTGGCAGGTCTTCCAGCCAGTTCTATCAAACCTTTACAATTAATGCAGAACGCGGGAGCAAGATCAATTTTTAACGAGCCGAAAAGAACGTCACACCTCTGTTTATCAGTTTTCACTGGCTACCAAAAACTGCTCTCATAAAATTCAAGGCATTAATGTTTGCCTACAAAACCACCACTGGCTCTGCACCCCTTTACCTAAATTCATTACTTCAGACTTATGTGCCCTCTAGAAGCTTGCGTTCTGCAAGTGAATGGCGCTTTATTGTGCCATCCCAAAGAGGCACAAAATCACTTTCTCAGACTTTTAAATTAAATGTTCCCTCCTGGTGGAATGACCTGCCCAACTCAGTCCGAGCAGCTGAGTTCTTAGCCATCTTCAAAAATCAGCTAAAAACACATCTCTTCCATCTTTATTTGACCCTCTAACTCTAGCACTCTCTATTCTAATTCTATTCTTTATAAAAAAAAACTTGCCCCTTTTAGACTTGCACTCTATTTACTTACTAACTGCTTGTTTCCTTAAAAAAGAAAAACTAAAACTAAAACCTCTCTAATCTTTTTGCATTCTATCTATTCGTTTTATTTTTATTTATTATACAATTATAATTCTGACATTCTGACTTCTGATTAACAAAAGCAAAACAAGGCCTCTAACACTAGCTTGCTCTATTCTTTTTCTATACTACCTGTTTTCTTTTTTTATTTATTATACAATTATAATTCTGACATTCTGACTTCTGATTAACAAAAGCAAAACAAGGCCTCTAACACTAGCTTGCTCTATTCTTTTTCTATACTACCTGTTTTCTTTTTTTATTTATTATACAATTATAATTCTGACATTCTGACTTCTGATTAACAAAAGCAAAACAAGGCCTCTAACACTAGCTTGCTCTATTCTTTTTCTATACTACCTGTTTTCTTTTTTTATTTATTATACAATTATAATTCTGACATTCTGACTTCTGATTAACAAAAGCAAAACAAGGCCTCTAACACTAGCTTGCTCTATTCTTTTTCTATACTACCTGTTTTCTTTTTTTATTTATTATATGATTAAAAAATCTTTATATGAAAAAAAACCCTTGCTACATGTTCTGCATTAAGCTAACTGAGACTTGTTATAGCACTTGCATATCATTGCTCTTTTGTTCATTTTGATTGCTTGGATAAAAGCGTCTGCTAAATGTCTAAATGTAAATATGATGATATGTAATAATATTGTTTGGTGGCTGACTAAATACTTTTTTTCCCCACTGTATATATATTCTAAAATAATTCTATGTTTTCTATAATTTAAATTCCTTTTTCTAATTTGGGTAATGGTATTTTGACATATCTTTGTTGTGACATAAAAAAATATAAGCCCATTAAAATTACAAAAAATTATTACAGAAAAAAAAAATCCTTAAATTACTCATGCATATGCTGTTGAATTGTTTGAATTGTCTGGAGCTTATAAATAAACACAAAGGAAATAAGGAACAAGAGTGCAAGCTACCTTTTCCCATGTACTCAGTGACAATGTAAATTGGCTCCTCAGACACTACAGCATACAGGGGCACCAGCTTGTCATGCCGAAGCTTCTTCATGATCTGGGCCTCCTGCAGGAAGGCTTCAGGAGACATGGTGCCCGGCTTCAGTGTCTTTATAGCTACTTTAGTCGTGCCATTCCATGTACCTAGAAAAAGAAAGAAAAAATGAGAGTGCAAAAGAAAGCATTGACAGTATTTTTCCACAAATGAGAATTTGAAAACCTCCACTGCATTCAGCCTTTATCTTCAGAAACATTTGTTGAAACGGCTGAATGTTCAGACAATTCAAAGACTAAAAAACACTGTGTGCAATCTGGGTACTAATTCAGAAGAAGCAGAACTGAAGTGTTAATTCTTAAAATTGACAAAAATTTTTACAAGTGAACAAAGGTAAAACAAAAATCCAGAGTAAATAGTCTACGTATTTGAGAAATATCAGAAAGGAGGTAGGCAGAATCAGTGAAGAAAAATGGGAAAATCAAGAGTTTAAAGTAAACAAGCTTTGTGGATTCTAGTGACACTACTATCAGCTGTTTGGACTCTCATTCTAATGGTACCCATTCACTACAGAAGATCTATTGGTGAGCAAGTGATGTAGTGGTAAAGGAACTCCTGTTTTGAGGAAGAAACAAACTCAGCTACATTTTTTATGGCCTGAGGATGAGTACATTTTCAACAAATGTTTATTTTTGGGTGAACTATCCCTTTAAGAAATTAAAAAAAAACAAGTGAAGAATGTCACTTTGCCAGTCCTGGACAGACCGTTTTGAGAAAACAGTTTAAACGGCAATGACACAGATTGCCAGCTGATGACAAATCCGTTATGTGGAACTGATAATAATATCAGTTATTATGCATGTTGAAACAAACATACACGCACAATAAGTAAAATTCCCAACATTGTTTCCTATGATGTGGCATGCTGGAGCTTGCAGTGTGACAAGATTTAAGAGCAGTGATGAAATACAAAGTATTGTAATAAACCACACCACTCTCTAGTACGTAAACACTTAAGTCCTGTGGTGCATTGGCGAAAACAACAGATATAAATGAAATTCATAGTAGAGGAGAGTGGGTTAAGATGTGTCAGTGGGCATCTTAACAAATTGGTGGCTGACTAAATACTTTTTTCCCCACTGTATATATATTCTAAAATAATTCTGTGTTTTCTATAATTTAAATTCCTTTTTCTAATTTGGGTAATGGTATTTTGACATATCTTTGTTGTGACATAAAAAAAATATAAGCCCATTAAAATTACAAAAAATTATTACAGAAAAAAAAAATCCTTAAATTACTCATGCATATGCTGTTGAATTGTTTGAATTGTCTGGAGCTTATAAATAAACACAAAGGAAATAAGGAACAAGAGTGCAAGCTACCTTTTCCCATGTACTCAGTGACAATGTAAATTGGCTCCTCAGACACTACAGCATACAGGGGCACCAGCTTGTCATGCCGAAGCTTCTTCATGATCTGGGCCTCCTGCAGGAAGGCTTCAGGAGACATGGTGCCCGGCTTCAGTGTCTTTATAGCTACTTTAGTCGTGCCATTCCATGTACCTAGAAAAAGAAAGAAAAAATGAGAGTGCAAAAGAAAGCATTGACAGTGTTTTTCCACAAATGAGAATTTGAAAACCTCCACTGCATTCAGCCTTTATCTTCAGAAACATTTGTTGAAACGGCTGAATGTTCAGACAATTCAAAGACTAAAAAACACTGTGTGCAATCTGGGTACTAATTCAGAAGAAGCAGAACTGAAGTGTTAATTCTTAAAATTGACAAAAAAATTTACAAGTGAACAAAGGTAAAACAAAAATCCAGAGTAAATAGTCTACGTATTTGAGAAATATCAGAAAGGAGGTAGGCAAAATCAGTGAAGAAAAATGGGAAAATCAAGAGTTTAAAGTAAACAAGCTTTGTGGATTCTAGTGACACTACTATCAGCTGTTTGGACTCTCATTCTAATGGTACCCATTCACTACAGAAGATCTATTGGTGAGCAAGTGATGTAGTGGTAAAAAACCTGTTTTGAGGAAGAAACAAACTCAGCTACATTTTTTATGGCCTGAGGATGAGTACATTTTCAACAAATGTTTATTTTTGGGTGAACTATCCCTTTAAGAAATAAAAAAAAAACAAGTGAAGAATGTCACTTTGCCAGTCCTGGACAGACCGTTTTGAGAAAACAGTTTAAACGGCAATGACACAGATTGCCAGCTGATGACAAATCCGTTATGTGGAACTGATAATAATATAAGTTATTATGCATGTTGAAACAAACATACACGCACAATAAGTAAAATTCCCAACATTGTTTCCTATGATGTGGCATGCTGGAGCTTGCAGTGTGACAAGATTTAAGAGCAGTGATGAAATACAAAGTATTGTAATAAACCACACCACTCTCTAGTACGTAAACACTTAAGTCCATTGGCGAAAACAACAGATATAAATGAAATTCATAGTAGAGGAGAGTGGGTTAAGATGTGTCAGTGGGCATCTTAATATGCTGTTCTTTTGAACTTTCTCTTTACCAAAGAATCCTGAAAAAAGGTACCATGGTTTCAACAAAAATACACAACTATTTTTAATATCGATAAAAATAACAAATGATTCTTTAGCACCAAATCAACATATTATGGTTCCTGAAGGATCATGTGACCCTGAAGTCTGAAGTAATGACTGCTGCAAATTCAGCTTTGCCAAGTTACATTTTAAGCTAGCTAACCAATCAGAGCCCATCGCCTATTTCTGAGGGCAGGGCTTCATAAAAACAGGAAAAGATCAGCTCGTTCTCAGAGAAGGAGCAGAGTTGTGTGAAATAAAGGTAAATTATGAGAAAAATAATGTTGAGATAGATAGATAGATAGATAGATAGATAGATAAAACTTACTAACCCCAAACTTTTGAATGAAACTAAAAATATTTAGTGTTATTTTAACAGTTTAAAGTCAATCAGATGCTTTTCCTAGGGGTGTTCACAACAAAGAATGTGCTTTTATGTTCAGAAACAACTGGATGGAGTGCAACAGATTTTAAGAGCAAAATGTGTTTTTAAAATCAAGTGTATTTTTAAAACAACAAAAACAGCGTTGGGCTTTGTGGAGGCCAGTCAAGCTCTTCCACATTAAACTCGGTAAACCATTTCTATATGGACCTCTCGTTGTACATGGTGCATTGTTAAGCTAGAGCTGAATAGGGACACCTTGTTTTACTGTAAATGTTTGTCTAAGGAGATTGTATGGCTGTATGATTGATTTTATGGACCTGCTACCAATGAGTATAGCTGAAAAAGCCAAACCCTTTGATTAGAACTGTGTCTGTACACTTTTTGCCATGTAGTTTATGCCAAGTAATCCTGCTTTGAGATTTCAACCACTGAGGTAAACATAACATTGGGTTGATGGCTTGACAAAAACCACAATTAAAAGAATCTGACGGTTTTTCTTTGTGGGGACTGACATCAGCTACAACAACAGCACTGTGGCAGGATGCTCACGTAACGACTCATAAGATCAAAGAGGTGTCGATGTCAAAAGCCCTCTCAGACGTTCTCCTGTGGAAACTAGGCCAAGATTAACTGACAGTCTGAGTGAACAGGGACACGTTTCTCACAGCAGATGTCAGGCACCTGTTAGTGCTAGTCACAGTGAGACCCCTAAGCTTCAAATCACCACCCTGCCATCTCCACATGACTGGTATTCAGGACCTCTGTCCATTTGAACTGAAAGAAGGTACAAGAAAATATTGTTTGAACTGAATGTGCTAACCTGTGTAATGCTTCACCAGCTTCTGTAGAGTGTCAAACTGAGCTCTTGTGGTGATGTAATAGCCTCCGTTGTCAAGCTTTCGGATTTTGTAGTGTTTCACGTTGTCTCCCTTCATCTCATCCCAGTCCCGTATTGAAAGAGAGTAAGCCCCTGCCAGGAGGAGAGGGAGGAATGGATTCAAAATATTTCTGCTTTGGTTTGTTTTTGAGTACAAGTGCTGTGCACGTCTTAAGGCAGATAGCGATTCACTTACCTTTAGTGGTCTCACTTTCTCTGGCCAAAAAAGTGCCCCGCTGGTTTCCGGGAACCAGTAGCAGTCGCTCAGCATCTTTACGACCCATTTTGCCAAAGTACCATCTGTGAGATAAAAATAAATGAAAATAAACACTTGCCCAGCCATGTTAAAGCCGAGTTTGTGGAACATACAAAAGGCAGCCTGATGACAACTCAACTAGTATAAAAAAGCCAGCAAAAAAAACATATATATATATACACACATATACACAAAATAAAAAACAAAAAACACCAACCATGGATTATTTCAGTACACACTACCATTAATAAGTTTGGGGTCGGTACAACATTTAAGTCTCTAATGCTACATTAATTTGGCCAAAAATATGGTACAAACAGTAATATTGTGAAGTATGCGTATGCTCGCGGGCGCGAATTAACAATCACAAACGGCTGCATTCGAGTCTTCAAGGCATTTTAGGATACAACATCGTCAAGTAAGTAACTTTAACAAATGTTACAGTATTCACTTTCTCTGGCCAAAAAAGTGCCCCGCTGGTTTCCGGGAACCAGTAGCAGTCGCTCAGCATCTTTACGACCCATTTTGCCAAAGTACCATCTGTGAGATAAAAATAAATGAAAATAAACACTTGCCCAGCCATGTTAAAGCCGAGTTTGTGGAACATACAAAAGGCAGCCTGATGACAACTCAACTAGTATAAAAAAGCCAGCAAAAAAAACATATATATATATACACACATATACACAAAATAAAAAACAAAAAACACCAACCATGGATTATTTCAGTACACACTACCATTAATAAGTTTGGGGTCGGTACAACATTTAAGTCTCTAATGCTACATTAATTTGGCCAAAAATATGGTACAAACAGTAATATTGTGAAGTATGCGTATGCTCGCGGGCGCGAATTAACAATCACAAACGGCTGCATTCGAGTCTTCAAGGCATTTTAGGATACAACATCGTCAAGTAAGTAACTTTAACAAATGTTACAGTATTCACTGTAGTTGTCCGCTAGTAAAAACATAGTTTTATCAGTCATTATCATCCATTGTTTTGCGGTTACTACATTTCAGTGGTTCAGGAGGCGCTGGCTGGTGTGACTGAGTGGAGGTGGGACTAATTTGCATATTCATAGATCCGCGTATAGTAAATGAGGCAAGGGTGTAGAGTTACATTCAAGCTATTTTAAGGTATGAGAAAATTATTTTCACAAGAAAAAACATTTAAATGTCATTTTGATGTTCAAAGATAAGTTTTAAGGGATAAAATATTTGACTACAGGGGGACTTTAATTAAATGTTTTAAATTTCTGTCAAAAAAAATAAATAAATAAAAAGTAGCGTTACTGACTCCGAACTTTTGAACAGACTTGTATCTTGAAGTGTATATGAAGGATTTCAAATTCGTTATCTTGATATTTTTCCTAAAGCGGTAAAAAAATAATTAAGGCATATTTCCACACTATTTTTACTAAATGAATAGTGAAGAATGATATTTAATCATGTTCATTCATTTGAATTTCTATGAACCGATAAAGATATCTTTGCTACAACATTATATATACCGGTATATGAAAAAAGACACACAAAGACTTTTACAAACAAATCAGAACCGACTATTTTAACCCAGAAAATATATTTATAAAAATCTTTTATGAATGAATATGGTGATGAAATACTGGCTACATTTAAAGGACATTTTTGTCAAGTCAAAAACTGACTCAAAACTGTAAAACTAAACACTGCTATTTTTCAAATGTTCTGCAAATGTTTTCTAACCAAAGAATAAAAGCAAATGCTTGTACACTCTAGTATAACAGAAAAAAAGGAGGAAAAGAACAAGAGTAATAATGTGTGAGAGGGAGTAACACTGAAAGAGAAACAGACAAAGTTTGTATCTGAAAAAGAGAGAGGCTTTTGTCTCGCAGTCACGCGTTTGTTGGTGTGTTTGTCAGCACCAGCGCTCTGGGGGAACGTGTGACCGGCCATCACGCTCTCTTAATTATGGCGTGAAGGGATGAGATGATTGGATAAGCACAGGAGGAGAGGAGTTACTTACTCTTCCGCTTGGATGGAGTCTGCAGGGGCAACGTAATTGCTGGGAATGTAGCCTTTCTGCCCCGTGTTGATGGAACGAGCCTCCCACCAGTCTCCTTCTCTGTGGGCCGAAGCAAAAGACACAACAGTGTTATCAGGTTCAAGTCCTTCACTGCAAACTGAAAACAATTTAGCAACAAGCGTCTGCAGGCCGTGTTATCAACAAATTAAAAATGCAGGGAAGTGAAGGAATTTGAGGTGTATGATTAAAACGTCAGGGTCATTAAATTGGGAAAAATTTGAGCTGTGAGCATTTACTGAAAGCTAAACCTGGCTGGTGGATGAACAGATGGCCCATTATAGAAACGCATTAACCCAGACAGATTTCGCCCTTGATGAACTTGGAATACAATGATGGATTAAAAAAGGAAATAAATAAATAAATAAATATATCCCACCAAATGTAAATTCTTGTAGCTGGATTATCTTTCACATACATATATACTCAAAATATGTCGCCCCGGAGTGGATATGGGCGTACGAGAAGCTGAGGAACTCACGTGTTGTTGATGATCTGAAATCTATCGCCTTTCTTGAAGGAGAGGTCATCTGACGTCCTGGCTTCATAATCATATAAGGCCACAAAGAAAGTTACACCGCCTGCAAGAAAAATCAATTCGGGTTGTGTAAAGACGCAAATCACAGGCTCAGACAAGCAATACTATAATAGTACGCTAATAGCTAGTTAGTTGCTCCCAAGTAACTTAATTTTTCATTCGAAATTGTGGCATCAGATGCTATTTCAGCCACATAATAGAGTTTAGTTAAGCATTTATAGACATGCTGAATGACGTGTCTATTGATTTTTGTTCCCGGCTCGGTCGTCTCTGTAGTCAGTTATCATTAGCCGGCTTGCTCTTTGTCTTCACTACATCAACAATGGGATTTTCACCAGCATGGGTTATGGATGGCAGAGCTGAGATGGTTTTGAGTGGGAGGGAGGACAAAAGGAGCAGGTTGGATTAAACCTAAGTAGGCCCCCGAGACCAGATTATCCATTAGTGAAGAACAGAGGGTCGACCCGCTGATTACATCCGCTATGCCACACACACACAGATCTGTCAAGTCAAGAAGTCTAACAGGTATGACGTGTGTTTCTTCTGTTTAGCTAATAAATTGGATCAGGTTTGAACCTGTTGGTAAAGTGTCAACGATGAGTAATTAGGGTTGTTGCAATAGCAAAACTGTAGTCGATACCGCTACCTGTAAAATTTCTCTACATCAGAAACTTCTCTATAGCAACTACAATACACAGTAATTGCAAATATAAATATATATAAAAAACATTAACACTATTGTATTTATGTAACCTTATATTAAAAAAAAAATATGTTGGTAATTATATATAATTAGAGAGAGTAAAGTGTACATATGTGTGTGTGTGTGTGTGTGTGTGTGTGAGAGAGACACACATCAAAGATTATAGCATCTAACAAAATAATAAAAAATACTAAATTAAATTCAAACAAATTGAATGTAGTCTCAAAGTACCTCAGTTACGTAAACATGGCATATTTTTGCCAAGTGATAAAGTCATCAGGCAGCAATAAAGAACAAAGAAATAACAGTAACCAGCAGTTTTCTCGTTTATTTTGTCAATCTTGTTGATCAATATCAACATAATAGATAAGATAGAAAATAGATTTTCCCTCTAGAGACAATTTCCATCAGGCCACACTGGATTTAGCATTTAAGCAAAGGCTATCAGATCAAATGTTGCCTGAAAAAGCAGATTCGTGAACAGCATTTGCCCTGTGACAAAACACGATGTGATAATTACACTATTTATAACCCAACTGAATAAAAACTGTGCCGTTCACAGAGAACACACAAAGATCTAATTATTTGGCTTTTCTACTGTAGACACATATCGCATTTATACCCAGCCTCTTAGCGTTAGGGAGAGATAGACTTGGTATCAAGAGATCTCTTCACAGCACTGCCTGAAGCAGAACAGAGAAATTACCACTGAACAAAGAGGAATAAATCACATTAGTTCCCCTCACATTTATTTAGGCCTACTACAACTGCAGTTTGTAATTCTGATTTAATGAAACATACTGGATATATTGTTTTAGAGTTCTCATTTACATAACATCTGGCTTCCATGAACTCTATCTTTCCATAAAAGTGCTTACATACGCAAACAAAACAACAAACACAACCTTTATCCTCATGATGACCCTGAGCTATTGAATCTGCTAGGAAGCTATAGATGCCATATTTGATTTGACATGAATAAAAATAAGGTAGTGAGGGATATATATATATATATATACACTTTACATACACTTTGCAGTATCTGCAAAATGTTAGTTGTTTTACCAAAATCAAAGGGATCATACAAAATACTCATACGCAAAGGTTCAAATGGTCACTGATGCTCCAGAAGGAAAAACAATTTTTTTCTTATTTTGCCCAAATATCATATTTTTTCATTTAGCACTGCCCATCAGAAGCTACAGAAGATACTTACAGGTTTCCCAGAAGAAAAAATAAGTTCAATTTACCCTGATCTTCAAATTCATCTTAATGCATCGTGCTTCCTTCTGGAGGATCAGTGAGTGTTTGAAACTTTTGTAATAGTTGTGTATGAGTCCATCAGCTGTATTCAGAGGCCAACACTTTTTCACACCACTGTATATATATATATATATATAGTTATTTATTTATATTTATATTTATATTTATATTTATCCTTCACGTATTTTGTATATAGCTCTAGGGCTCACAAAATCTGGAATGGAGAAATGTCAAGATCCATGAGGTCAGATCTGGTATCAGGCATCTGATATGGTTTCTTAGGAATTCTTGTTTCCTTAGAAAAACTACTTCAGAGGTACAGACAGAGCTCTTATCGCTCGTCCACTCACCTGTGACGGCACCAGGGAAGGGGTTGCTCACAGCAACAGTGGAGAAGGAAGAGGAGGCGGCTCCACCGAAGGGTGTGATGACAGAAGAGGAGCCACCAAACGGAGTGAGCCCAGTTGTGCGGCTGTTGTAGTTGTTGGTGGGGCCCTTCAGGGCAGGTGACTGGCCCATCTGAGTGGGGTCTGGTCCATAGAGACCCATGTGTGACCCAGGGGTGGGATTGGTGGGATCTGGTCGGTACTTCTGTGTAGGACCCTTGTCTTCTTTACTCTTGACACAGCCCATAGTCAAGCCTGTGGAAAGATGAGTTAATATTTACCAGCTCTCAAGGCATTTTTGCAAAAGGAATGCAATCTTGACCTATCACAGCAATTGCAACACTTTATGGCTACAATCAAATTAATGTAAAACAAATCACACCAGACTGTTGAGATTCCCTGAGAGAGACTCTTTGACTTGGTTATTGCACACAATGGACCCTTTTCATAGACTCTGATGTGATGACGCATTTCCACGTTATTAACATGATCAAGAAACATTTCATATTATTATCAATGTTGAAAGGAGTTACTACTTAACTTTTTTTGTTAAACTGTGATACTTTTAAGGATTCTATAATAAATAGAAAGTTCAAAGGAAATGCATTTATTTGAAATAGAGCTGCAACAACTAATCGATAACAATAAGTAATCAACAAAGAATTTGATTAGTGCACAGAAAACATTTGCCGAACGTTTGCCGAAAACATCATGTCACTTTACAGCAATGAATAATGCATTTCTATGGACAAAATCAATAGAGCATACAGCAGAGGAGTTTTCTCAGCGCGTAAGTTGCTTTTCACATTTGTATCTTTATCTGTAAATGACAGAAAGCCACACAATTATTTCCATTTTGCTTGCAGACCAATCATGAAAGCTAGCGGGTCTCCGTAACTTCACAGTCTTCACTGAATGAGCACTGACTTAAAACATTTTGATAAAATATTTCTTGTTAGACATTAAACATAGGTTTAAAATTCTACATGCAACACAAGTAATTGTATTTTTAAGAGAGCAGTAACAGTAAAGAGACTTAAAGGCAGTCATGGATGTAAAAATAATGTAATTACTATTGCTATTACCATGTTCGTATACTATTACTAATGTAATTACTAATTAGTATGTTCAGATGAGTGTGTCTTCCACCTACCAGTTAACATTTAGTCTGTGTTTTTGTTTTAATTTAGTGAATTTGTAAGCAAGTCGTTTTTTTTTTGTTCGTTTGTTTTGTTTTAAGGGGGAAGCCGTGGCCTAATGGTTAGAGAGTCGGACTCATAACCCAAAGGTTGTGGGTTCGGGTCTTGTACCGGACAGCAACAGTGGAGAAGGAAGAGGAGGCGGCTCCACCGAAGGGTGTGATGACAGAAGAGGAGCCACCAAACGGAGTGAGCCCAGTTGTGCGGCTGTTGTAGTTGTTGGTGGGGCCCTTCAGGGCAGGTGACTGGCCCATCTGAGTGGGGTCTGGTCCATAGAGACCCATGTGTGACCCAGGGGTGGGATTGGTGGGATCTGGTCGGTACTTCTGTGTAGGACCCTTGTCTTCTTTACTCTTGACACAGCCCATAGTCAAGCCTGTGGAAAGATGAGTTAATATTTACCAGCTCTCAAGGCATTTTTGCAAAAGGAATGCAATCTTGACCTATCACAGCAATTGCAACACTTTATGGCTACAATCAAATTAATGTAAAACAAATCACACCAGACTGTTGAGATTCCCTGAGAGAGACTCTTTGACTTGGTTATTGCACACAATGGACCCTTTTCATAGACTCTGATGTGATGACGCATTTCCACGTTATTAACATGATCAAGAAACATTTCATATTATTATCAATGTTGAAAGGAGTTACTACTTAACTTTTTTTGTTAAACTGTGATACTTTTAAGGATTCTATAATAAATAGAAAGTTCAAAGGAAATGCATTTATTTGAAATAGAGCTGCAACAACTAATCGATAACAATAAGTAATCAACAAAGAATTTGATTAGTGCACAGAAAACATTTGCCGAACGTTTGCCGAAAACATCATGTCACTTTACAGCAATGAATAATGCATTTCTATGGACAAAATCAATAGAGCATACAGCAGAGGAGTTTTCTCAGCGCGTAAGTTGCTTTTCACATTTGTATCTTTATCTGTAAATGACAGAAAGCCACACAATTATTTCCATTTTGCTTGCAGACCAATCATGAAAGCTAGCGGGTCTCCGTAACTTCACAGTCTTCACTGAATGAGCACTGACTTAAAACATTTTGATAAAATATTTCTTGTTAGACATTAAACATAGGTTTAAAATTCTACATGCAACACAAGTAATTGTATTTTTAAGAGAGCAGTAACAGTAAAGAGACTTAAAGGCAGTCATGGATGTAAAAATAATGTAATTACTATTGCTATTACCATGTTCGTATACTATTACTAATGTAATTACTAATTAGTATGTTCAGATGAGTGTGTCTTCCACCTACCAGTTAACATTTAGTCTGTGTTTTTGTTTTAATTTAGTGAATTTGTAAGCAAGTCTTTTTTTTTTGTTATAGAATGTTTATATTTAACCCTTTTTTTGCACATAATGTATATAGTCTACATAGATACTTTCACTATATTTGTTTACATAGCCTTCAAATTGCAAATTGTTTGGAGGACAGAATTGGGCAGCATGTGGAATAACATTTTTAATAACGAATTAAAATTAATTGTTTTTATAATAAAATGTTCAACCCTCTACATTGCGAGTAAATCACTCGCATATGCGACTAAATCTTACCCTGGGCGGCTAAATAATATCTAACATTAGCCATTGGCTAATCAATTCTTAGATTTTACACGCCAGTATGTGTGTGAGACGCGTTCAACACAGATTTTCACTCGATAAACACGCTGACTGAGCGCTTGAGAGTTTCGCTCTCCGTCAAGCGATCTGTACTATTTGGATGCGCTCAATGGATCATGTCATGTACTCAATGGATGCGCAGTATGTAGCACGCAGAGCACCTGTATTTGACGTACCGTAAACTAGTGTGAAGGCGCACGACTCGCCGTCGCTTTACTGATAGCGCTGTGTTTCTCACACATGCAAAGAGAGAGAGCTAGAGTCTTGCATACCACGCTGAATCGACGCGCTACATGTAAGCCATATTCTTTGTTGTATTTTCCTGTCAAAATGGGCGGAGCTAATGCGCCAACAGCTCTCATTGGCTGGCGCTCATCTATTACTGTCCCTGTTTTGATTTCAGCAAATCAGTTCGAGCGAACGCTGACAACGTGATTAATATTCATGAACCCAGCAGATAATAGTAGTAGCTTTTAATAATAATTACTATTACCTATGACCAACAATATCTGAAACACCACCACCAGTCCTAAGTTCAGTTAAAATGACAAATATGCATTCATTCAAGTTTTAGTTCTAATCACTAGTTCGATCATTAAATAGTGCTTAATTATCATAATATAATGCTTGATTGGCTGAAGTTAAGAGTGCACATTCAGTTATTTAAGAAGCTGTTCCATTTTACAAAGATAAGCTGATTGGGTGGAATCATATGTGTGTGTGTGTACCTACTTAACCATATTATGGGGACAAGTTTGTACCCAAAAGTGAGCAAAACCTGACAAAATCGGCAAAAACCATTTGTGAATGTCCTCATTTGAAAACTGTTATAAAAATAAAGTAAAACGTTTTTTTTTACTTTTGAAATTGTAAAAATGCAGAAAGTTTTCTAGGGGTGGGTTTAGGTTAAAAAGTGTATAACTATCTGTATATAAAAACAAATCGGTGTCTATGTAATGTCCCCATTTAGATAGCTAAGTAAACGCGCGCGTGCGTGTGTGCGTGTGTAAAATAGTATATCAGTCTGGCGAGTAAACAAAAAAATTTGCTAGCCAATGGCGATTATATCGCCAAGGTGTGCGTAGAGGGTTGACAATGTTTACATTTTAATTATAATATTTAGATTTAGATTTATTTAGATTTTTTTTTATCAGATTAATTGGAGATAATCGATAGCTTAATCAATTATCCAAATAATCATTAGCCCTAATTTGAAAACAGAAATCTTTTCAGCATAAAATGATCTTTTCTGGCCACTGATTAATAAAGCAGGAGGGCAATACCCTGGCAGGCAGAGCTTCAGAGAGATGACAGTATAATCTCCAGACGCCCTGTTCACTGCTTGTGTTTCTGCCAGGCCTCTTTGTCTGGGCTGCACTCGGCACGACGCAGGCACACATGTGCAGGGGAATGAGGAATGAGAACGTGGCCTTGAAGGAACAGGTGGCCCTGAGAGGAGGGTTACAAGACACAGCAGGGCCACTGCACAGGGAACACAGATAGCTGGGAGAAACAGACGATGACAGACAACAAGATATATAGAGAAACAGCCGTTTTGGAAGTAAAAATCTCATTAAATTCCTCCATATGGGATTTTTACATTTTGAAAGAAGACTTCAAAGAAAGACCTACTGGGAGCTACCAAGTTGTTTATCAAAGGTATCTGCTTTTGTTGAAGGCATCAGGCATCACTGTATCAACTTACCATGTTCCTGGTGAGAAACTACCAATCAGAGAATAAAAACAAGCAACTCACAAAAAGTACTGTTTAGTATTCGTATGCACTCAAACTAATTGGTGTAAAAATTTAGGACCATGCGATATTTCAGTTTTTCTTGTTTAATAAATCTGCAATAATGTCAACAATTCTGTGTTTTTCTGTCAATATGGGGTGCTGTGTGTACATTAATGAGGGAAAAAAATTTACTTAAATGATTTTAGCAAATGGCTGCAATATAACAAAGAGTGAAAAATTTTAGGGGGTCTGAATACTTTCCGTACCCACTGTATATATATATTTATATATATATAAATTCTGCATTTACACTGGAAAGCCTAATACACAGATCTGATATTTTGACATGTATCCAATTTTTGTCCCACCAACAATTGCATAAGATTTTCCATTGACAGCCCTTTGTAGTACCAATACTGCATAAACACCGGTATCATTGTTTTTTTATAACATATTAGTGCTGGCGGTTTGAACAAAAATATGTATCATGCAATTGAATATTCTGGTGGTTTCATGTCACTGTATTTTTCCTTTTCATAACTGAACCATTATATAGGTTTAGAGTGCATTATTATTATTATTGTGGAAATCATAGGGCTCTGTGTGGAATTCCATGTTAAGGAGAGAGTAAGTTGTGTTGGTTATTCATTGTTGTGTTATAAAGTCATAACCATGAGTACAAAAAGAGTATGCAGTTAATAGTTGTCCTATCCCAATACACTCTAAACAATGCTCTTTATGGCCATTTAATCGATACAGCAATAGTTTCACCTATGCACCGTTATGGCGATATTTGAAAAATACATAAGTGAAATCAAAACCGTTATACCAGATTAACCGGTATACCATCACCCACTAAAACATTGCTTTAACGGTACTTTATACATCCCTATCTTGGAAACATAAGGACACCCGCCAAATCTAGTAAATGGCTCACCTCCCCGTCGTGTACTTCTAGAGATTATCATATTGTAAAGAGCACAGATCATCACCACAAGTACTTAATTAGGGTAGGGTGGTCTGCTGTTAAGAAAGCTCTTTATTTGAAAAACAGCATGAGTGACAGAGAGATTGACATGAGAGCATATTTCAGCAAATGGCTGAAAGAGAGACAGAGGATTGGAAGAGAAAAGGCTGAAACAAAGTAGTTTGCAGATGTGAGGATTATTGGCAAACAATGGGAGGTCTGTGCCTATAGAGGGTTGAAAGAGCATTAACAGTGTGTACACATCAGTGACACGGACGAATGGACCCTATTCTCTATGCTCGGATGATCTTTGCACTGTACATCCATGTACATTCACACACACACACACACACACACAGCTTGTCTGAAAGCGGTGCAAGATAGGTCATATATTCAAAACAAATTAAGTCACTAAAACTTGCTCAGCAATCAGGGTTGAGACAACAAGTATTTAAGAGAAAGCTAGGAGGGTCAAGGAACATCTTAGGCCGTGTTTACCCCTGGTATTAAGATGTAATTTTTTTCCGATCTGATCACAAGTGGACAACACTAAATATGGGTGTAAACAGGGTTTGAAACATTTTGAGCTTGTCTACTTTCGACCACTTCCAGAGGAAAATGCATCCGACCGGACTGCTTTCGTAGTGTGGACGAGCATGTGGTTGAACGTGTTTGAACAGCCACTAAAGATGTCTCCTCTCTGCCTAATGATGACCTAATTCTTAAACATTATGGGATGTGTTGTTGAAGCTGCTGCTCTCCATATCAATTTCCGGTGTCTCCTTTCAGGTTCTTATGTAAACTGCGCAAGCTTTTTTTGCAATATCAGATTGAAAGATCAGAAAACAGGTGGCTGAAAGCGGACAAAAGAGAAAGATTAAAACACAAGGTGTAAATGGGAATGTGTCTCCCTCTTCTACTTGTGATGCGATTGACCAAAATGCATCTTAATATCAGACGTAATCAGGGCCTTCTCTTCTTATTGACCTTTAGTCATTTCCTCTATGTAATCTGTCCCCAACACTAGAACAGGGTGGAAGCTTAGGCTCATTATGAGCTTTAAGGGTCATTTAGTGCTCTGTTTAGTCTAACTGCAATGTAGAAGACTGGCCCCAGTGTGAGAGTGCGTGGGGTTCCTCATTTCAAATCCCCTGATCTGAGTACTGAAGGTATCTAATCTTCTAGAGGACAGCATTGCCCCCGATGGCGCTGACACAGATCCAGACCACACCAACCACGCAAGGTCATTGATGCATGCGGACATCTCAAAATAATTCATAAAAGAATGATGGCAGCACAAGGCGAAAAAGATTTCCTGTGTCCTGTAAGGTATCAAAAACATAAAAAAGGCACATGGTCCAGCATGTCTACTTAGCTGCTCTCCAATTCTCAAATCCACGCTCTCAAAACCAAATCTGATCCTTCAAGTTGTGCACAACACAAAGTGCTAATAGGAAAATCCTGGGTTTATCGAGGGACACTTGGGTGTGTGAAACGTGTCTTCAAGGTAGGTTATAAATTGCCTGAATGAGGAAAACAGCCTTCGAAACCATGCAAAAAAAATAAAAAAATAATTAACTCTGCTACCAGTGATTCTGAAAAAAAAAAGAAGAAAACTATTTCAGATTTTGTCTGAAAAATGGGGGAAACCCCTGTAAAACAATTTAAGTTTCACAGTCTAATAGTAAATGTTTTGTGAAATGTCCAGTAAATATATATGTTTGTGAGATGGATAAATAGAGCAAATAGGCTAAATAGAGCAAGAGGACAAAATAAATAAATGTTTTGTTTATTCACATTACATTCTAACAAACCAGGTAAGGCTCTCTTCACCTCTGATGCGTTACATTTCTTGAACCACAATCATTGACATCACTTCTTATAATGCTTTGCTGTCTGTGCCACTGAAAAGAAGCAGCGCTTCAGGGTTTATCCTTTATAGTTATCCATTACAAAGACCTCTTAAGTAAGTCAATGAGGTCAGGCAAAGGGTCATAAATCTCATTGACCATGCCCAGTTGTTATAGGTCACACATCTGTTAGGCAGTGTAAATCAACCCAAAATGGTAAGCAGGTTGGCCACTTGAGCTCTAAGAACTGAACAGCTGAACAACCGAACAAGTGGCCAAGATATATTAAAGGAATATCAAATGACCCTCGTGATTACAGCTGCTGAAACATGTGACTAGGCTGTCTGATCGATAAACTACAATAGAACATAATGAACTCTACCGGGCTAACATGAATTGAAATCAAACTGAATCTAATTCAGTTAGGTTGGATTACACAAGGTTCCTGAAGCTTTCATTCATCCACCATCTGATCCAGCTGGGCCTGTCAGAGGTAAGGGCATACATACCATTTAGAAGTTTGAGGCCAGTAGGATTTTTTTTTAAATTATAATTATTAATACTTTTATTAAGCAAGGATGCATTAAATTAATCAAAAGTGCCAGTAAAGACATTTGTAATGTTACAAAAGATTTCTATTTGAAATAAATGCTGTTGTTTTCAATGTTTAACATCCTCAAAAAATTTATTACAGTTTCCACAAAAACCAAAGGACAATGAAAACTGGAGTAATGCTGAAAATCAGCTTTGCCTTCACAGGAAAAAAATTTAGTTTAAAAATGAATTAAAACAGAAAAATGTTTTTGTAATAATATTTTACTATGTTAAATGCAATCTTGGTAAGCATAAGACACTTCTAACAATAAGTAATAAGTAAGTAAGTAAGGAATAACTGATGACGGGTCATTGAAATATAAAAAAAAAATAATACACACCCGAGGTGATGATGCGGCCATGACATGAAGCGGAGTGGCTGTTACACCTTGGGTGTGCATTATTTTCTAATAATTTAATGGACCGGAGTCAATTATTCTGCTTATACTACGGTTACCACACCTAATGACATTGCTCAGATTGTATTTCAAGACATTCATCAGGTTTTTGCATGTAGGAATTTCTTACGCATCTCATCCAATGCCTCCGTTGTCAATTCCAAAACACTGTAATTTGTCATTTTTATCTTATCGTTTACTATATTTATTTGCTTGGTCAGTGTTATTGTGGGTTTTGGTTCTTTTGTGGTTGTAGGCTGTGTGGACCTTTGATATAACTGAAATCATTTGCCGAAGTGATATGGACATGTAATGCAGTCAAGACTCGCCTGTAACTACTTTAGCCGTGCGTTTCCCTGAAAATAATTGCACACCTTAGAATGTTCATCAGCCAATCAGATTCAAGCATTCAACAGCCCTGTAGAATAAATTAATGTAACCGACCCGAAACTTGTTTGCATACACAAGCAGATTGGAACTATGGGACTAAAGTCATTCATGCCTTTCCCTCTTTATCAGTGATGTCCTGTAATGACACGTCCTCTCCGTCCTCTATAAATCATATTACACACCAATCATTTGACCCACATTCTAATCAACCAGTCAGTGATATGAACTCTCTAATTATGAGACGTCTCATTATCCCCCGAGCGCTGATGAGAGCCTCGAAAAGCACTCTGTTAGAATTATCAGCCCCGCTGCTCCAATACATGACTGGAGAGAGTGAGCTGACACAGCCACTGGTTCTTGCTCATGGCAGCCGTACGGTGACATGGTTAATGATGGTCAGACACATTTGCACACAGACCTGATTAAGTCAGAGCATCAGAATGCCACAGGACATGAAACATGGGGCCTGATGCCAGCGCTAGTCAGATCAAATGGATTAAGGGCAGAAAATCAACAGCTCTGCAGAGATCCATGCGTGCTGTTTGAATGTATGCTTACTTCAGTGTCTGCAGTAGTATGTGTCCCAGGTCTTGATCACTGCATTAACAATGACTAGGAAGCATGAGTACTACTGAAGGTGATACTTTCTCCAATCTGAACGATACAAGGTACTGGGTAAGTTCACCCAAAAATGAAAACTGCATCTAGTGGCTTTAACTGGATAGGCTAACAAAAACATTATAATGCAACAACACTTACATCGTCATCGCATCTCGTGCGCCGCTGATAAGGCTGCCTCCTTAACGCACACCTAAAATTCAAATGCAACGTTTTTGCATTCGAATGTGGATTTTTATTTTAAATGCGACGAATATTCGAAATGCTAATTTTTTTTGACAGCCCTAAGCAGCAGTATGCCTTAAATACTCACATCACCGTATTAGTGTATGTATTGGCAGTAGCAAGTTCCTGTACTTGCAGTGCAGCAGCAACAATAATGAATGGCAATAACCAACAGCAGCAGCAATTCAGCAGTGTAGCAGATCTATTCTGCCAAGACCAAATGCATAAACATTGCCATATCCATTACCGTGCTAAAATCTTCAGAGAGTTGTCATGATAGAAAAGCAGATATTTTGAAGAATGCTTCACCCATTTTTGTTCACACAATGAAAGTCAGTGGGGTCCAAACCACATTGGACCCTACTGACTTTCATTGTATTGACAGACAAAATAAATCAATAAATACACTTTTTTGTGTGTTACAGGTCTGGAATGACATGAGGGCAAGGAAATTATGTCATTTTTTTGTGTGTGAACTATCCCCAGCTATAAATATGGTGTGAACTAACAAATGGACACACACCACCTGTACCATTAATATCACGCCAACAAAGAAATAGGGAGGTGACTTCTGATTATTTGCCAGAAAGCAGACAGGTGGGTTGATCTGCCTACATGAATGAAGCCAGCACTGAAGTTACATAACCAATGATACAAGTCTGATCTTGTACAGTTCTGTTGTATTCCATGTCCACCCCATGCACAAACAACACAATGCAGCCTGGAATGGTCATGAATTTAAAAGTGAAACCTGCACTTTTTCCATTAAAGAAATAGCCTACACAGTCTGCTACTTCTAACCTATAAAATAACAATTTCATGGACATCCAGGAAGAAAGTTCTCTCATTGCTGTTTTGAAGGACCCACAATACTTTTCTATACTTTGCTGATCATGTCACTGCCTACCGACATTCTTGATCCCATACTATCTCTGAGCTCTAATCCTCATCCTAAGGTAGCCTTTCTGGTTTTCAGTGAAATCGCTGTGTTAGTAAATACAGAGCTTGGCTGAGCTGACTGCTGGACATTAAGTGTAACACTGTAGTTGATCTGGCAGACTCACAGCACTGCAGAATGGCATGATCACCATGGCATTCTGCTGCTGCTGCCAATCAGAGTCAAGCAAGGAGGGGGACAAACTTCCTTCCGAGTCCATTCATACCACAAAAACCACCTGCTGTGCCTGTCAAAGGCTGGAGTGAAGGGTGAGGGAGGACAGAAAAAGATGGACATGAGGGATGTTTAGACCCATAACTGCCATAGTCAACCCATTTCTACCCGTTAGAATCATGAATATAGTTACATCTTTGGCAAAGACAGAGATTTAACCAATGTGTTTGTAGTCAACGTAGCATTACTTTCAGCCCCGTCATAATAATATCTGCACTGCATATTAGTGAATGATAGTGCAGAAATAACTTCAGAATGACATCACTGATCACTGTCATTCTATGTACACAGTCTTTAGGCTAAAATCCCTTAACTTCCCAGTGATTTACGCTTCCTCATTGATGCGTGTGTGAATAAAGGATCATAAAGGGACATGGAGTGTAGACAGTTCCTGAACTGAGAGTGGGAAACTTCAGAACGAATCCAACAAGCTAATCATATGTGTGGTATATTGCTTAAACCGGGGATTTTCTGGTTTCTGGCCCTTGTTTTGGTGAAAAATTCAACAGAATTTTTACTGTAATATCAGGGCCGTCAATAACTAAGACCAACGAGAACATTTGGCGAGTCCAATGACCAAGTCCGAGTGCAAACACCAACGAGTCCGAGACAAGTCCGTGACGATAGAAAAATGTCTCGAGTCTGGACTCGAGTACTACAGCCCTAAATGTCATCTGCTGGTGTTGGTCCATTGTGTTTTTTGAAAACCAACATCACTGCACCCGTTTACCAAGAAATTTTGGAGCACTTCATGCTTCCTTCTGCTTACCAGCATTTTGAAGATGCTGATTTCATTTTCCAGCAGCATTTGGCACCTAAAATAAATGAACTTTTCCACAACATTCTAATTTATTGAGATGCACCTGTACATATTCATGTTGATCTTGAGCATCAACTCAGCGTATTAGAATGATTTCTGAAGTCATTCTTCAGAAATTCTTCATTCTTCTTCTGACACTGAAGACTGGCGCAATAGCTGCTGAAAATTCAGCTTTGGCATCACAAAAATTACATTTTGAAATATTACAATATAAAACAATATATTACAATACAAAAGACTTATTTTAAACTGTAATAATATTTCACAATATTACTGGTTTACTTTATTAAACGCAATCTGTCCTGAAGTCTGTTTTGCTATATTTGTCTTTTAAAATATAGATGTGTGTTTTTCAATTTTGCTGTGGCATCAAAATTGGTTTTGCAATCTTGAAATGATTACAGGTCACTGAGGTCAGAAATCTTCATATCATATTTGGTGATTCTTTCCATTTACAAGATTTGAAACCCACAAAAGGGCCATAACCTGCGTGACTCAGTGGTAGTAACATGTAGTATACAGAAGTAAGGATCAGAGAGCTGAAGATGGTATCATTCCCTTCACTCAGAGTCAAGTCAGCACGTCCAGTGGGGCAGAGGTTGTGCTCACAGAAGGATTACTGAAGGAGGATTATTCAGGCACTTGCGCTCACACGAACTCGGCTTTGTTATGACATCTTTTTCATTAATTATTCTATGTAAACAACCAAAAATGGTGTGAAATGCCCGGATGTTGCGAGTACCTACAAACTGGGTGGATGGTTAACAACGCACTGGAAAGGTCTATTGTTAAGATTGCATAACTGATCACGAATCCCTCTCAAACATCATTAAAAGCTGAAATTGTCGCGGAAACTTAGCCTGCATAGTTTACTGATAAAGAATTACACTATATCAAAGCGAGTCGTTCACACACTGGTCCAAAGTATGAATCGCACCGTGTTCCTTGTGGCGTCTATGTAAACTACAGGCCTGCACTGTGGACATTCGTCCACACAATCCTCATAAACAGACAGACATGCGAGTATAGATCAGTTTCAAAGTACTGGCGTTCACCGTAACGTCCGATTAATTGCGAACGGGACGTTTAGAGCGTTTCCTCGGGAATAGTGGAGCCACGTTTCGTTCTCGGTCTGTGTCGAAGAGAGCACGGTAGTCGGGACTTCTTTTGAGAAATACAACTAGTTCTGGGACAAGAAAGCGTCTGCCGCAGAGATTTGTATTCAGGTTAGGAGAAAACACTGAACTTAAGCGCCTACTGTTGTTTTCAAAGCACCAGCAATCACACTCGTTTCACACAAAATCAACGGCGAGAGGAGACTAGTCCATTTGACTAACGTTACACTTTCACGAAAGGAACCGAATCAGTTTTCTTACCTTTGTCGAATCGGTTCTTTTTTTTCTTGAGGTTACATACGCCTTCCGACCGCTTCGTCCTCGGTATATGTTTCAGTGTAGCACTCAAAGTGGTATCGTTGTGTTCAACTTGAAAATCACAGTCTGTTCCATTCCTTTGCCATGTAACACCTCACGAGACGTGATAAATAAATGCTGTGTCCAATAGAGGAAAAATCCGTGATAGATATTATTAATCCAGTCACGTTACTTGGTTTTGTTCTTGTGTTGCTGTAAAAGGAAAAGAGTAACAGTGACCAATCCTAGCAAACAAAAACCTTTAAACCGGAACCGGTAGAGATTGTGTGGCTATGATACATGACAAAAGACAGCTCTAGGAATAGTGGATGGACTCCCGCAGATGTTTCCCCTCCCACCGCTTTGAATTGGTTTAACTTGCAACAACGCATCCCACAATATGGCCGCCGCAGGGAATGGTGAACGGAAAGAAGTCACAGTTTCTCAGTTGACAAGCAGAGGATAGACCATGAGCCGGTGATATTTTAAGCATAATAGTATTGCAGGTCGCCTTTGTATTATGCCAACATAATAACACTAGTCGGCTCATGGTGTACGGTGTTGGATCAGTCCTATGGCGCCCCCTGTCTGTGGCCTTAAATCACTGCAGCTTTCTAGTATTCGTTTACGTTTAGTAGTGGGCCTACATCCTGGACACATTTTTATTTAAAACAGCCTACATAATAATTTTATATTTAGTCAGTGACAGAGTGTAAGCATATGTGTCTAATATAATGAATATTTCTATTTTGGTGTCAGCATTGCCTGTGCGTGGGTTGAATGACCAGAACTTTTTAACTCTTCATATGTGTAAGAAATATTAATTAAAAAACCTTGCCATTTTAACTCTATTTCGGCTTTATTCAAACTTGTATGGTTGGCGTGTAGCATCTAGAGTTCAGAATTGTTTATATTTAGCAAATTATGTTACTTCTTGGGTGTCATAATTTTCATGAATGGTTCATTTTATAGGCTATTAGGCAACTGATTATCAAGAATATCTAATAAGATTTGTTCTTCAAATGTTTTAAAACATCACTAGACCCCAGTGCAGTGTATCAGTGAAATAATGTATTTTAAATGTAATTTATTTATATAAATAATAAAACATGGAAGCTCAAATGTGTGCCTTTCTGAGTTTCCCATATTTGATGTAATCTGTTTAAACTTTCATTTTAGGTGACCTTTAAACGATATACATATTATCACTGTCCATGATATATTGTTGCATTTTTGTATTGCGATATATTGTGACATGATATATTGTTACATCCCTAATGTGTATATTAAATACAACAACTCATGTAAATGTAATTTGATCAAAACTCCCATATATAAGAGTTGCAGGCCCTATCCACAGCGCAAAGTTGATGTATTTCCTCAGCGACCAGCACGGTCAGCTCCAGGCATGACGAAGCAAAGCGGATATCATCCTCTTTTGGAAGGCCACTTTCACAACGAAACACACAGCGCCTTCACGACATGGCGGCGGCATCAACAATACTACAGCGAGAATAAAAGTTACGCCTTCTTTCTTTACGTGATCATTTGGGCGGCGTTATGCAAATCTTCCCAGATAGTGACGTAGACATGTGGGGGAGTGTTTAAATGAGCCATTTTAGGTAGGTGTGGTTGACTTTTATAAAGAATATCTCTTTGGATTTGAGACTTTAGTCTTTGCAACTTTACAGATCTTCTTTATGCATCAAGAGCTTGTAACACTTCAAAGAGAAAGAAAAACTTGAAATCGCATCATATGACCCCTTTAAGTGTTACTGCTAAACGTGAACTATCACTCCACTGGTAAATACTGACATCAAGTGGAGGTTAACTGCACTACAGATTACTGTTCTATGCAGAAGTAAACCGAATGAAGGCTCTGCATAACTTGCATTTATTATATTTTTTATTTAACTTTTGTTTCCATACTTATGTGCATATTGTCGTGTTCTGTATATGCCGTAAATAAATATACAGCATATATTGTGCCTTACGAAAATTAACCATGGTTTATTATAGTAAAACTGTATGTAACCATGTTTTTTTGGCATATTGATTACCATTTGTATAACCAGTTTTACTACAAATGCCATGGATAAACTATAGTTAGTTTAGCAAAACCATGGTTAATTTGTGGTTACCATAGTTTTCAAGTAACCATGTTTTTTTTTATTTGTAGTAAAACCTTTCTTGCGCTGCAATACACTGCATATTTACTACTGTAACCAACATATTTTAATACTGTATCATACGCTGCTTAAAAAAAACTACATGATAGCTCCTGAAGACACTGCATAATAGTCTCATAATAAATGATACTTCAGTTTTATAATTTATGTATATATAAAATAATAATTTCCAAAAATTAAAAAAATCTTGTTTTTAATTTTGAAGCCGTTTTAAGTGAGGTTTCTTGTATGCTGTATGCGTGCTTATATATGCGTCATAGAGAGGTCGTGTTCATCCACAAGGGAAACCATAAACCACCAGTTGGAAATTTACAGTACCACAATACGCAGTGACACAGGAGACGAATATATTTCCTCCCGCTGTAATTAGGCACATCAATACTTGCACTCAAGTTGACAAATCCACCGTAATCTCATTGGTTACAGCAGTGTACACAGAGGAAGCAACTTAATAGCTTTACTGTAAATAATTCCTCCTCTTGACTCACACACTGTCAGTAAAAGCACGTTTTCCAGCCTTTCTCATTTACTTAATTTACAGTAGTTGTGTTTGTCTCTTTTTACGGCAAGTATGGTTTATGTGAACCGAAAACGATTATTAAAATAATACTGGCCTGGACATGCATGCATACATAAATATCTGAATGAATGAATGCGCATTATCATTGTCCCATTCACCCTACAAAGATAACACAATAATAGGACAGTTTATTTAAAATCAGTTAGATCCTTGAACCTGCTTCAAGCACGAAGCATTTATCATCTCACCATGTATTTAAAAAAAAATTTCGCAAGACAACTGTATAATTTACGGTAGACTTAATTTAGCGATTTAGTTAGACACGCTTTTATTGACATCATATTACTATGGTGATTCAATTGTGATTTATTAAATGCATCAATCTCTCTCTCTCTCTTTTTTTTTAAATTCCAGACTAGACAACGTATTTGACGAAGACGGAAACTCGTTAAGCGACCTGGCTTTTGGCACTGATCAAATTGCTATACGAAGTCCTCCATCTCTCACGGATGACCTGTACACACTATACTATCCGCCAGAGAAAAGGTAGGCTACATTATTTCACATCACTCCGCTGTATGAGAATCAATGTCATTATGTTTAATTTATGTTGTTCCGCTATGTCTGTTCCTTTTGTTTCCCAGCTTTTTTCCTTTGCTTTTTTCTGTTATTGTTATTGTTGCTGTTGATATTTGCATCAAGTGACTATTTAAGGTAGATAGATAGATAGATAGATAGATAGAGCGACAGATAGACGGATCGATTGACAGATTTACGAGGTGAATCGAAAGTAACACTATTACGCGTTTAGCCGAGTGAAGAATACAACAAATGCAACAAACGTGTTCTGTGGTATTTCATCACTGATATTATGTGTTTGGCGTTTTATCTCAGAACGGAAAGGCATGCAGATGGATTATTAGATAGAGCCTTGAGGGACATCCTGGTTCAGTTATCAGCACGAAAATATCTGCATTCTCTGATGGCAGTTCGCGTAGGGTAAGGGCATTTTTTAAGCGTTTACCTGCCGTCATCTTTGTTTTCCCCCTCTTAATTTCAGTGGAGGTGAATTCTCGTTGTCCTGTCTTGACTTTCTCTTGTCTTTATTTTTTCCGACTTCTTCTTCTTGTGTCTTTGTCTGTGGGCTCGCATGGGCGTGGAATTCCATGGGGAACAATTCGTACCCGATAAATTAAAAGTGATGTTAATTGCTTGTGCTAATACGAAAATGTTGTATATTGTCAGAGAAAAAATGCCGAGAGACAATGCGTCAGAATACATTTAAATTCCAACATGCATAATTTATGAGGCTTGTCTGCTGGATCTTCTTTCGATTTCTAATATAATTCGTTGTAATGCTAACGAAACAAAAATGCTCGATAATTTATTATTGAACAATGGAATAAAAAAAATATGTTTGGAGGATCAAGAGCGTCTATGCTGTACTGAAACCTGTTAACACATTTTCTGTGCCAGCCGGTAGCCTAATAATAGTTCATATATTTGCAGCGGAGGAAGCAGCGAGGAGGACGAATCGGAAACCTTATCAAAAAGGCATTCGGATGGGATCTTCACCGACATTTACAGTCGCTACCGAAAACAGATGGCCGTCAAGAAGTATTTAGCAGCCGTCCTGGGAAGAAGGTACAGACAGAGAATTAAAAACAAAGGACGTCGATTTGCTTATTTGTAGCGCTGACAAAACTGCCCCCAACTGCCCCTCCATGTGTACATTCAGTCCTAAGATCAAAGTCATTCTGATATAACTGATTAATCAGTGGATCGCGCCTGTGTTCTTTAAACATGTATTTATGTATGAAGTAAAGCCATTAAAATGAATATTTTACTAATAACATTGTTTTTCTTTTTGTACAAAAGCACTTGAAATTGCACAGTTATAATTTGTGGACCAACCCTTCAGTGTCATGTATATAGCTATATGTTAAAAACAAAAGAGAACAAAAACCATCAGGAGAAGAAAAAAAAAAGAAGAAAAAAATGTGCACCTTGAACGTTATGCGCCTGATATCTTTTCAAATTCATCATCATATGCAGAAAATAAATAGATTTTAAAAAGACAATCAAAGTTCTGAATGTTATACTTATTTTTGTAATCTGCTAAAAGAATAGAGTCTTATTTTATCCAAAGTCTGCCCAGGGATGTATCGAACATTCTCTGTAAAGTACAGGGCTGTTTCAACTGTTGTGACTCCCCCATTAAAAGGGGGAGTGGGAGAGGGGTATATAGTAGCTGGCACGATTCCTTCTTTCTTAGCCCACTCATTTGTGAACTGTACTTCAAATCACCTGTCTTCTCCGAATGGAATGTGATTGTCCTGCCTGTGTTTGTGATTGGAGCCAATAACCAGAATGTCTGACTGACACTGGAGTAACTGTAGTATTGATATATGTTTGTTTGTTTTTTCCTTGGTGGATTTTCTTTCTATTGTTTATTTTTCTTCTTTATCCCAGTGCACGTTATACTTAAAATGCATATATGCATGTCTTTTGCACTTCTATGTTTCCCATCCATCCAATGTTTCCATGCTCATTGTATTGGTCCCTCCATCAGAAATTACATGAGATCGCGAGAGGAAGCAAGAGAGCAAGAAGCAAGAGTCATTAAAAAAAATGAATCAAACTGAATCAAATTGAAGAAGCCCTTATATTCAAATACATGCTCCACTGAGCTCCTAAAACGTGTAAAACGGGGTCTCTCAGTTCTTTGCATGTATTCAATGCCTTTATGGGTGGCTTCCCATAATTTCTGACCAAATTTTGTTCTTATGCCTTATTGTAACGCAGAAGCTGTGAATGCTTTGTTATGTGCTCTCTGCAGTTAGGCTAAACCAGTATCGAGTAGCAAGTCATGACATAATGATCATCTGACACCACCACTATTTTAAAATTCAGTTAAGAAATGAATGTGGTGGATGGTCCCTTCACGTCCATGACTTAATTGTGAAACCTTCTTCAGTGGTGCGATCGCTCCTTAATTCTGCTGAGATAGGACCAAGTATGCTTAACTAATTCATTCATCACCTCATTGTAGATCTAGAATTAAAAGGTCAATCGTGTTAATGCTTAGCTGTAATTGCTGCTGATGACTGAGGGAATGTGAGGCTGAGAGAATGAGGAGGACAACAAAAGCGAAGGGGGAGGTCCTCGTGAACTTCAACGTGACCATTGTCATATTCATTGTCCTTATTTCCAGATAGTGCTAGTGCATGTTGAAGATAGCCTTTTTCTTGTATGTATAGATGAGGTACACCCATCACCCTTAGGGAGGGATGCACTGCAAAACCATCTATTGTTTGTCATTTTTTTCCGCCATATATTTTGGTTAAGCCTGTATTGAATTCAGCATATTTCTCCTGATATGGAAATCAGGTCTTATTCATCCACTAATCCAATATGTAAACCGTTGTCCCAGGCATGAAATCAATCTTTCTTCAATTTGGCATTGTCCCCCAGGCTTTATGTGAGTATGGATGCGTCTCTGAGAGTGTTATGCGAGGGGTGCGTGTGCATGTAGGAAGGGCGGGAGGTGGGTGGGTGAGTGAATGTGTGCGTGAACATAATGATGTTATGAAAGATGATATGGGTTTTGGCTTAGGTGCCTTGTGACAACTTACTATCAAAAAATCGCCACTTATCACGGATGGCAATTTTAGTGGCCCTACAATGCTGCAAACTATTAGGTTCCATTTCACAAACTCCATCATTACTTATCCTCTCCTTTTCTTTTCGAGACTTCGTTTCAAACCTAATTCTTTAATTAGAGCTGAAAAGCATGGCCAGCATATATTGTGATCAAATCTATTACTGAAGTGGTGTACATGGTAAAAGTATTAATTGTCTGGATTGTTTAAGCTGATGAATGTGTGTAAATGTGGCAAGCTCGTGTTTCTGTTTAGCTCTACTCATTGTAGCTCAAGGCCCATGAAGCCTAACTAGGTTTTGTGTTGCTTCTTGTTGCATAGCTTGAGGGTTTTTTGACAGCGAGTGGAAAACCCGCTGGAACCCTGGCCACAGCACACCCTGTTGTGTACATTTCTGAAAGCGCCAAACGCCTTAATGTGAACGTTTTATCTATACCTGAAACATATATGTGACAAGTGAATATTAGCAAGTGACATCATCCTATATTAACACATATAACCCCTTAGGGGGTGACATTTTTAAATGTTAAAAAGTGTTGTAAGATTTGTATGAATAAATTTTTGTAAACAACACAATTTCTAATCCATGTCTAATCTTTGGAACGTTCCACTATAGCCTGTGTAAACGCACAGTTTGTGTGTTTCTCTATATGGCTACTTTTATTCACACAAGCACACGAGGAAGGCTCACACTGTGACACTAATGATAGACCAAAACTCACTGCTGTTCAAGATGTGTAATTAGTATAATTCAGATCTCCAAAAATCACTGTGGGTGAGCTGAGTGGTTGTCACAGCTTTAATTTATACTCACAACAATCATAACATTAACATCATGTCAGTGACCCTGGGCGACTAGATCAAGAGTGACGCTCAATGAAACACCACTTCAACACTGACAGCAAGACACACACACACACATGCATGCAAAGATATTTACTCATACTGTAAACAAAGATAAAGAAGAAACATTCACAAAAAGATTTTATATAAATAACAAGTTAAATAACAACACAAATAAATAACAATTCTACAGTTGTGGCGGAAGATCACACAAATTCTGTGTTGGCCAGCAATAAAGGTGACTCAAGATGCTGAAGATACATATAATTTGTACATGATGTGTTTCTGGACGTCCCAGTCAACTACAGAGGTAAGTCAAAAGCCTCATTGCTCTGGACGTTAAGTTTATAAAATGAAACTGATATAATGTCAGAGTCCAGTACAATCAAACTCTGTTAAATCTGACTTTAGAAACAACAAAGAATACAATCTCAAAATCTGACTTCAGAAAAAAAAGGAAGTTAAAGCTTCAAACGCACAATTTAAAGAAGACGGAAAAACATTAGATGGCTAGTTTTTACCTCAAAACAGTAGTGCCAACAATGCCAAAGGTTATAGGTTCGATTCCCAAGAATAGCATGAACTGATTAAATCTACACTTTCAATGCAAAAGCATACATTTAAAAGTATAAGATTTTGGTGTGCTGTGCCTTCAACAAAAGCTAATACTCTTGCTTCAGTCCATCCTGGAAGAAAAGCAAGTTTTTAGGACAAGATAGCTCTGTCTGTGCTGGCAGAGACCTCATGACACACTCTATAGCTCCTCACATATCTTCTGTCATCGTCTTTCATGCCTTCCAGCCATTAAACAAGTAATGTTTCCTTCTGGGATGAGACCTTCGGTCAATCTTATTCAAAAGTGTGGTCAGAGTGTGCAAAGTGTCACTTGCTGTTTATTTCATATTGTCCAAGCACTGTATAGCACTGGTAAAAAGCCATTGAAACTCCTCCTTAAAGGGAGCCAAGTGCTAATGGAATCGCTTCTAACCCGGGTAGATGATGATGGAAACACTACTTACCCTACTAAACGATTTAAAAGCAAGTCACAAGGACTATTTTAACAATGCAGCACATATTAAAGTACAAGTCTAAAGGAGCTTCACAGTAAATCTGAACACATTCCAGTGGGTGGAACAAACAGCACTCAAGAAAACTCTTCAGTGTTCCATAAGTCTTTTCGGGAACGTTTCTGCATTCAACAGTGGGAGTTTTCCATGATCGCTTTCAAGCCACCATGTATAAAAATAGATGTCCCTATTGTATAGTAGTGTTGTGCTGGTATACATTCTCTCTGACTGAGAGACAAAGGCTGGGAAGAGAACTCGACCCGCGGGACCGGGGCTGAGGGTGTGGCTCCAGATCCATTAGTGTGATCTGATCCTGTGGTCCATGCAGAAGGCAGATGCTTGCTCCCATAGTCAACTAACGTAATCAGGGAAGTGTTGCTGAGCAACAGGCCACAAAGGACTGTATATCTGTAGGTGAGCATGTGTATACACATGGTATTTGATGGCAGCTTGAAGAAAACTTTAAGGGACTTTGCTGTGGCTACACATTTTCTATGGAATACCATAGACCAAGGGTTTTCAAAATGGGGTCTGAAAGGGGTTTAAATGAGGGCTGTGAATTTTAGAAGAAAAAAGATTTCAATTTCAAATAAATGCCGTTCTTTTAAACTTTCTATTCATCTAAAAATCTAAAATGTAAACCATCTAAAAATTATGGTTCCACAAAATATAAAGCAGTATTGCTATTGACATTGATAACAACATTAACCAAATCAGCATATTAGAATGATTTCTGAATGATCATGTCCCACTAGTGACTATATATAAAAAAATATATAAATGTTTTATTATTATTTTTAACTGTAATAATATTTCTACAATATTTCTGTTTTTACTGTATTCTCTGGTCAACAAATGCCGTTCTTTTAAACTTTCTATTCATCTAAAAATCTAAAATGTAAACCATCTAAATATTATGGTTCCACAAAATATAAAGCAGTATTGCTATTGACATTGATAACAACATTAACCAAATCAGCATATTAGAATGATTTCTGAATGATCATGTCCCACTAGTGACTATATATAAAAAAAAATATAAATGTTTTATTATTATTTTTAACTGTAATAATATTTCTACAATATTTCTGTTTTTACTGTATTCTCTGGTCAAATAAATGCAGCCTTCGTGAGCATAAGACACTTCAAAAACATAAAAAAAAATCTTACCAACCCCAAACTTTTGAACAGGAATTTAAATATATTGTGTTGATCTCAGATGTGCTTTAAAGTTCATAAAAAGGTATATATTTTCCAAATAATATTTTGACAATTTACTTGCAGAATGACAATATAAAAGCCGATTCATAATTTTGGAAGCACTTAATATTTTTCCTCAAATGGTATAAATTAGTTTTATTCATGGCAGATATTTAGATAGATAGATAGATAGATAGATAGATAGATAGATAGATAGATAGATAGATAGATAGATAGATAGATAGATAGATAAGACAGATAGATAGATAGATACAGATATAGCTTACACATATATAGCTTTCTTTAAATTTTAGGAATGTAGTCCCTTGCCATATTTGGGTGTCCATAGCATCAAAAAGTAAAAATAAAAACCCAGCTATAAAAAAACATCCATAAAAACCATAATGCTTCAGTTCAAACCAAAGAGTTACAGCTATTCAAAAATCTGTTTGTCAAACAAAATTGTATATAAACATTACATTCATTTTCCCCTGGTTTAGCTTCCACTCCTCCAAGGAAAGACTGTGTTCACCAAGCTGTTTGTCTAAGGGCCTCGAAGGAAGCAACAGAGCCCTCCTTCCATCAATTAAAGCTGTGAAAACAGCAGCCAGGCAGGAATCATGCTGTGAGCCTCCATCTTAGCCATGTACTTGTTCTCCACCGCACCCCCTTTACACCATACCCCTTGCCACACTCCTGAGGTGCAGAGGATGCCGGGTAGATGGGTGTGAAGTGGGGGTTAAGGGGAGGTTTTCCAAGAGGGTGACTTCACTGAGACTGGCACCCACCCCCAGCTTACAGTACTCCTTTCTATTGTGTGTCCCCCCATTGCGAAATGTGACTTATGCATGTGTGTGTGTGTGTGTGTGTGTGAGTGTGTGTACATGAACACACTCCCTTAGGGAGTAATTTGCAGTCACACAACAATATGTCAAAGGTAAATCTGTGGCCTTGGTGACTGGGGAGTTGGGGGGCTGGAGTCTGAGATGGCTTGATTTTTATAGGACTATTGCTTTATTTTAAGCACAGATAAAGTGTACATATAGCTGCTGAGTACTGATATAGATTTCCTGATTTGATTCTGATTCACAAGCTCCCATTTAAATTCTGATTCTAATTAATTTGGGCATTTTTCTGTTATAATGTCGATTTTATTTACATGAAAACATTCTTTCGCAGTTTATGCTGTAAAATATACATAATAAATATTATATTATACAAATAAATATTATTATTTAATATGAATTTAAAAAATAATTAACAACAGGGCCCAAACTAAGTAAATTTCTATATCTGATAATCAATACAACCAAAACTGCTCTGTGATGAACTGAAGTAACCTTTAAAGTGCATTTATTGTGTCAAACTGTAATTATAAAACTAATTATTACAAAATGATTAAATTATTATGAAATTATAAACTCCAATTAAAGAGTATAGAAAAGCCATGAATCTATACAACATGTATAAATCAAAACATTTCAAACAAATTGTTTATTGGTTATTCATTTAGGCACTTTATTTTTATATGTATTTTAAAATTTATAACAAATTTGTCACAGTGCAATGATAACTTGATGTTATCTGACAGATTATGAGTTCATAGGATTAATCAGATTGATTCAGTCTGTCTCATATCAATCAAACTTCAAACTTCTGTATTTGTTTGTCTTTTTGAATGATTCATATAAAGGTCTGATTTGTAAGAATATGTTTTGATTCTCTGAAAAGGATCGACTCATGAAAGCCATTTTTACATTAATCGAACTACAATGGTTGCACTGTATGTTTTTGATTCACTATGAAGAATGAACTCATACGGGCCATTTTTTCATGAATCAGACCACACTACTTGCATTGCATGTTTTTGATTAACTAAGAGGTTCAACTTATAAGAGTCATTTGTTTGTGAATCAGACTTCACTGAAATCACTGTATGTTTTAGATTCACTAAAAAAGATTGACTCATAAGAGTAATTTGTTCATGAATCAGGCTACACTGATTTCAAGGTATGTTTCTGATTAATTAAAAAAAGTGTTTTAAAAGAGTCATTTGTCTGTGAATCAGACTACAACCGGTATCACTCTATGTTATTGCGTGCAGCCTGCGAGGGCAACCTAATAGAAAGATGTTTTCTTGCCATTATTTTGTGGTACTCACTCTTTTTATCTCATCACTTTCAATACAGACAGCCAACTCATACAAAAGGCTACGAGACTGCTGGTTCAGCAACAGGGGGGCGCCGCTGCTAAAAAGTCACAGAAAAAAGTAAAAAGGTAAAAGATCGCTCTTGAGATTTTAAGAAGGGATATCGTGATCAAATAGAGATCACGATCCATTTCAAAAATCGATATTTTACTCAGCTTCACCCCACTGTTTGAGGGACAGACGGTAGACACTAGAAAAGTGACACCCCTGCAAGTCACTCTGTGAAACATTAGCTCAAGATGATACAACCACCCCACTATATGAATCATTCAGTAGTGTCTGCTAAAAGGCCAAAGGGCCAGTCTTCCTCCACCCTGGCCTGAAGCAAACCAGCTTAGTGTTCCAATAGCCCTCTTACTGAGCCAGTGTGGCTGTCAAAACTGCCAAAGAGCACAAAGCTGGCTATGACACACTGCCTTCCTCAAGGGAATCAGGGGCACTTACACAGAAGAGAGAGCACTGAGACGTAACTCACACTGACACTGACTGGAGATCATCCCTAAACGCAATGTTTATCTTCAAATGGAAGCACTTAGTCTGGATTTCTTTCCTTTTTATCAAGCAGTACATTATGTTCATTACGTGTAAATGACTTGCTGTGGCATTGAAAGCTTAGATGTATAGGGGAGGAGTACTGCTTGTGTGTATTTGTTGATGATACCAGGAAATACAGTGTTGCTAAGCCACGGGAGTTTGAGGGATACTGTGCAAGAATCAAACAGGGAGGAACAGGGGAAAACTAGTGCCTGATGGGAAGAACCAAAGACGTCAAAACAGTGAGTGGCAGGAGCTCCTATAGTTTGCCTGAAACAACAGATTGAGTTTAACAGTGTGTGGTCCTATGTTTAGAGACCACAAATAAGCCACGCCTTTCACATTTGCAGTTATTTTTCGCCTTGTTGTAGGTCATTAGGTCATCATTAACTGCTTAACTGACTTTTCAGTGCTGTTTGAAATGAACTCCTTGTCTAAGAAGCAGTGAAGAAAAAAAAAGAATGCCGCCTGAGGCGCTGTCCGTGGTGTTGAACTCTGTTACTAGTTTACTGGAGCTGAACCGAGGGGTCAAGTTATTCCTGCTTAGCATTTGCCCCTACTGGTAGATGTTGGAATTACACCATCTGGCAGCAACATACATTTTCCACATTGACAGCCATTCAAAAGTATCTGTGCATTCTCTCTCTCTCTCTCTCTCTCTCTCTCTCTCTCTCTCTCCCCATCTCTCCCTTACACATACTAATTTTATCCAGAAGGAGGACCGTGCGTCCTGCACCTTGCGCTTGCGGTAAGCAACGCTTCTTGTTTCTGAGGTTTTTTTTCTCAGCCTTTGCTCTCAGTCCCATCAATCCCGGGAGAAGAGCTATCGAGGATCGCGAGGAGCCTAATTGAATTAGCATGCATTTCACCACAGCGGCGCCCGTACGGATTTTGGTTGTCCACACTTCGGCTGCGAGGGGCATTTTGCTGGTAACACTGTCAGACTAAGCCCATTAGCAAGTGAATGCTTATCGAAAAGGGGGAGGGAAAAGAGAAAAGAGACACTCTCTCACTCGTTCTCTCTCTCTCTCTCTCTCTCTCTCTCTCTCTCTCTCTCTCTCTCTCTCAGCAAGCAACATTTAAACCATAAAATTATTTTATTTCCCCAAAGGCTGCATTTATTTGATGAAAAATACATTAAAACAGTAATGTTGTAAAACTATTTTAATACATTTGAAAATGTCATTTATTCCTGCTATTGCAAAGCTGAATTTTCAGTGGCCATTACTCAAGTCTTTAGTGTCACATCATCCTTCAGAAATTCTTCTAATATGCTGATTTGCTGCTCAAGAAACATTTATTATTATTACAGTATATTGTGCTCTTTGCCAGAAAACAGTTGTGCTGATTAGTATTCATGTGGAAACTCTGACATATTTTTAAGGATTCTTAAGTTCAAATGAACATAATTTATTTGAAATGAATATGTTTTGTAACACTGTAAATGAGTTTTGATCAATTTAATGCTTCCTTGCTGAAAAAAGTATTAATTTCTTTAAAACATTTACTAACCCCAAAATTCTGTATATTATTATCGATTATTTTTTTATATAAAGTATTTATTTATGTATTAAGTTAATGTAAATATCTTCATATTAATAAATCCAATTTTTTTGTTTTAGAGATAGAAGTGGGACAGACAGACAGATAGATTGACAGATAGACAGATTGATAGATAGATAGATAGATTCATGTAATTCATAGCTACATTTAATTCATGTAGCTTATCAATATGGCTTTGCTAAAACAAAAATATTTCAGAGCAACCTCTCTGAACAGAAAAATACTTTCCCCTTTTTTGTTCTGATACAACCATAAAATTCAGCTCTCAGAGATCAATGTTTCTACTTGCAGTTTTCTATGTATATACCAACTTTCCCATCATGCATCTCCCAGAGCATTAAATCCTCTGGTGCTAAAGAAGCTAGCATAAATGACAAACCTTCTGTGTCTGCAACTTATTGTTCTAGGAGATGAACCGGTGTAGTTCATCTTTTTTTCCAGATACCACCCCAACAAAAAGAAGCTGAGCATTACTGCCATCTTCCTGCAGAAACGCTCCCTTTTGACAGTGATAAAGGTAGGCTGCTCTGTGGGTGGATTGCTAAAAACAGAGACATCCTAAGACAGTGGGCTCATGGAGTTTCAGAGGGCTTGGAGATGTGTCGGCAACATTACAGTCTGCATCTGAATTTTGACGAGAGGTAAAATACGCAGGTACTTGGCACAGCCCCCACAAAGGAGGATTGGGAAGTGACTCCGCATTCCTTCAGGGAAACAGACACTCCTTTCCATGCGGAGCATCTGTCCTCAATTTCTCTTATGAGTGAAATAATCCAAACTCTCATTTCTTGACCACCCACCCACTCATCTCATCACATCTGCTTCTGTGCCGCATAATGTTGACTTTGTGCGTAGGAAATTGTGATAATGAATGAAAGTCTAAATCCACACACTGGAAATATACTCGACCTGTCATTATTTTCTCATTTACAGGAGAATGGGAAGAGAAGGCACATTAGTATTCAAGAGCACTAAAAATAATCTCTTCTTGTCAAGCATAACTGTCAACAGTATGTTCAGGGCAAAGGTCAAGGTCAACCAATTTCTCAAAGAGCTAGAATTAAGAGAGAGTAAGATTCAGTCTTGTCATGCTGAACTGTTTATTGCACACACAGTCACGTTTCATGAATTGAACTGATATAACATAAATAGTGATATAATAAGTGATTTTTCTCGTGCGATATGTACACTCCAAAAAATCTGTAAAAACAGGGCACAATGTACTGTATTAATATGTAGGAATTTTCCATATTGTTTTTTTTTTTTTTTTTACAGGTGTTTTACCCCTATTTTTAATTTTTTCTTTAATTAAAAAAGGAATAGTTCATTTTTAATTAATAGTACTTTTTTTTACTACAAATTATTACTAATTATTATTACAAATGACTACTAATTATTAAGTAAATAATACATCAAAACATTAGTATGTAATCTTTAAAAATTGTTCAATTAAGTAAACATTGCATTAGAAGGATTAAATGCATGTTAGTAATAAAATGAAAAACAAAACTACATTACAGTTAACAGAACAAGTGGCAGACTTTTTTGTGTTTATAGTTATTTGTGTCAATTTGCAAGTAGAACTTATTCTGAACAAACCGTGGCATATTGAGCGGACTCTGATTAACTTAAATGCCTCTGATTGGCCATTACTTTCACACGCTCAACAAACATGTCTGTCATTGGCCAAAATGCTCAACGCTGCATATTGTGAATAAAAACGTTTGACACTCTTCATAGGTGCTCTCGCACAATTATGCACGGGAGCATTTGAAAGCAGACTATTTTCGTTGTTGAATGAAATGTCTAACATACAAATGAACAACTTTAAATGTTTTTGATGATAAAAAATGTGATATTATCCTGAGCAGGCTCCTTTAAAATGTTAAGTATGATTTCTTTCTCTTGAAACAATATGAGGAAAATATGCCCATCAGCCATACCCTGTCAGATGAACAGATGCTATTTAACTAAAGGAAGGTAAGCAGATAATTCTTTACTTTAACAAATGAGCTAAAAAGAACCTAGAGAGAGTGAGAATTAGATGTTGTACGGGCAATGCACCATAAGGTTCCTCATTCACACTTGTGAAAGGCAGCCCATATTCCCTAAGGAGGCCAGATCCAAGCAGCCCAACAGCAGGACATGTTTCTGCTTGTGCTATGATGTGGCTTCAGTCATCTCTCTTCCACTCCCCCTCTGTTCTCTGTTGTTTCTCTTTCCTTCTGTTTCTGTAGCCATTTACCTCAATCTCCAGCACTGAATTCTCTTTCTCCATTAAATCACTCTCGGAGAAGCCCCTCATGTGAGTGAGAAAACAAAACTAGCGCTCCAAGGCATCTTGCTTCGAGCAGGGGCAGCTTGTGGGTTTGTGGGGCCCTAGGCGAGATCACAGAAATGAGCCTTTCTGAAAAAATCACATTGCACAGTGCAAACAGAGAAAATGTGATTTGCTACCAAAAGAAGCTATTTCTAGCTGACCCTTAAAAAATCTACTTTTGTTGATGTAACTTATTGTAGTCAGGTTGTCATTTTTTCATAAATAGTCGTAGTCATTGTCATAGTCATTTTTTAGAATGTTTATGAAAAGGAATTTATGTATAAAAAATTAAAGATTAAGTATGCAGTTTCTGAACTACTAGTGTCACCTAGCAGAATTACAAAAATAAAGTATATTTTCAAATAACCTTCGAAAACACTCATCACACCCTTACAATTATTGTTATCCTTACCATGTCTTACCATTTCAATATCTTATGTGTTCCAGAATTAGTTCCAGCCTTGATTCTGATTGGTTGAGCCATTGTAAATTAAGCTACAAACATACACCTTTGACCTCATTACAGCAGTCCTCCTGTGCCACGGTGTCTGAGTGTTTCCGCGCTTCCATGTATTATGTATTTCAGCAAAATTAACTGTTTGTTATTGATTTAATGAAGTAGGAGTGACCCCTGTTGGCATTATGTTTGCTTCTTTCGTCTTTAATTTTGAGACCACACCCTTCCCCTGACAAAGAAACTCTTCTCATGTAGGGGAACGTTGATGTGTTTGCTTGTGTGTGTGGAAGCCCACAGTTTCAGAAGTGTACAGGGAAGGGGTGTGGTGCCTAACAACGCCCCTATTCCATCTAATTTTTGTAAAACCTTGTAAAAGCATCACCAATGTTTACCCTTGTTTTACCCTGTTGTCTGCTTCTGCATATATTGACAAGACTTCAAATATTGGCTATAACTGAATCTGACTTTGTAATGCATCAGCCATGGTCCCTCATGAGCTAAACACCCTCTGTCTCAACCTGCTACAGTAGCCACACCCCAAACTCTCGCTATTGGTTGAGCTGGAAAGAGATTGCCTGATCAGAGCAGACCACTCTAAATGTCTTGATGGTACCTGGAAGGCTCAATGTTTACACGTTTGGGGGAGACAAACCCATGAATGACATACTTATATAGTCGATAAACAATAAACTGGGTTAAGAGAATGTATTTTGACTTTTAAAAAATCTTACAAACTTCACCTTTAAAATTTGAGATTAAGATTTTGTGAAACAAAACAAAAATCACGTAAAAAATGTTTTGGAAAAATGTTTCAAAAATAATAAAATAGGGCCTATACATAGAAATACAACACGTCCTATTACTCATATTTTCACGCTGCATGACGTCTTTGCAGCTCTACATCAGCATATGTCTGAATTCCTTCCCCAGAAAGCAAGGCAAGCCTTATCCTTTGAAAGGTTACTGCCATGCAAAGCGCTTTACCATTGATGTCGTTGTTCACATACTGGAAGTGTACATCATGATTCAGTCTCTCTTCATTGATCGCAATGGCACCAATCTAGTTTACACTGCTGCGTATTAAATGTTTTTGCATTGGTTGAGATCTATATACTTTTTATGGACCCTCTGCATGTCTGAGCCCTGTGTGATCACTTATAAAGGATGGCCCAGCCTTGACTTGAAGTATCTTGCTAGAGCAACTTTACATTAACTTTGTATCAACTAAAGAAACATTGAGTGGAGCAACAGCTGTCAATCATTTAATGCAAACTGACACCTGAACATGAAAGCATCTGCTGCAGAGCTAAATGCTCTTTTAAGCTACGCTTTAGCTCTGTCCATCATAACTTACAGGCATTTGCTAATCAACACAGAAAGCTGTGGGAAAAAGAATGATACCTGAATATACCAAAATTTAATAATCTTAATACCTGAGTAATACTATACACACACACACACACACA
>NW_015505200.1:1263585-1269886 GCF_001515645.1 Sinocyclocheilus grahami | reverse complement strand
CACACACACACACACACACACATATATATATATATATATATATATATATATATATATATATATATATATATATATCATCATTCTTTTTTCAATTGTGAGCTTAAATGGCAATTAGCCCCTTATCAACATCCCATGATCCAAATAAAACCACTTTCCTTTTTCAAAACAAAGAGCTAAAGGTTTTCTTTGGATGACTTTGAGTGAGTCATACCGGTCTCCAAGTCATTGCATAGTTAATACATCGGCAGACAGGGTTAAACAATTTGAACCACAAAGACAAATGCCCCTGGTTTAAAGCAGGGGAAAAAATATTGATCCCTTATTCGTGAACACCCTTTGTCAGCAAAGTTCTATTTTAATACACACTGTGCCGTCGAGTTCAAACAAGCCATGAGGAACCCTTGTTTCTAGTCTTTATATTATCGAATCAGAAGAGTTTGTTCCTTTTGCTGGGACGGACACACAACCCTACACAGGCGCTATTTATGTTTGATTTATATATGAACACATGAAATCCAAATGAAGTAATCGCTCAGCATGCGTCCAGCCCCAAATATGGAGGTGATTGTCATGTTGCATGGGAGGTTGTTTCATGTGAGTGGTAATAGCCTGGTCCTCAGGGACAGCCCCCACAGCAGACCTCCTCTCACATGTGACAGATCACCTATATACTGAGATGCTGCTTAATGACCAACGTTTTTCTCTCAAGCACAGGAGGTGCATGCTAAACTCAAAGTAACACTAACAATTAATACATTTTTTTCTCTGCGAAAAGTGTTACTGATGTTCCAAGAGGCTTCATAATACTCTATATTTGCGTTAAAGGAATAGCTCATGACAAAAACAGTCTCAAAATATAATTAATCTTGTTTTCCCCTGAAGAAAGAAAGTCATACAGGTTTGAAACAACATGAGAGTGAGGAAATACTGACACAATTTTCATTTTGGGTGAGCCATTTTTGGGTAACGCCAACTATGGATCAAGTCAAGTAACCTTTATTTATATAGCACTTTATACAATAGAGATTATTTCAAAGCAGCTTCACATTATTAAACAGGAAAGTTACAGAATCAATGATGCAAACATCAAATATTAAACCAATTCAATTTCTGCTGTAAAGCAGCTCTAACAAAACAACGGTCTTTATTCAGCTCCTGTCAATTTCGATTCTGCTATAAAGCAGCTCTACGGAATAGAAGTGTCATTATTCTGCACAATTCAGTTCAAGTTTTGCTCTCATCTGAGTGGCAGTACTGTCAAATCAATAATATTACTGAATAGTAAATGTTTTTAAACCACAACTAAGCAAGCCAAAATACAAAACCTTGGGAGAAACCAGGCTCAGTCAGGGAACTAGTTCTCCTCTGTAGAACTGGATCGAAAAAAAAGTCAAATATTATCTTTATATTAAATCATTATGATCACAAACTGATATAATTTCTTAACATGTTCATTATGTCCACTTAACTGAATAGAATTTGCATTTTTTTTGTGAAGCTGCTTTGAAACAATATGAATTGTGACAAGCGCTATACAAATAAAATTGAATTGAATTGAACTATCCTTTTCAAATGACAGCTGAGAGTGGATCTCTGACTGATTTTGAAAAGATTGGTAACATTTTAGTATAGGGACCAATTCTCATTATTTGCTTATTAGCATGCCTATTATTAACATATTGGCTGTTTATTACTTATAAAGCACATATTCTGCATGACCATATTCTACATCCCTATACCTACACTTAACAACTACCTTACTATCTATTAATAAGCAGCGAATTAGATGTTTACTGAGGCAAAAGTTGTAGTTATTGGTTTGTTATTAACGAGAATTGGACCTTAAAATAAAGTGTGACCAAAAGATTTATTATGAAAACCAAACAGCTCAACTGGCAGTGTATAATTTGGCAGACATACTGTAAATGTTTTAAACTACCTAGTGAACACAATGGAAATAATGTCTCTAGAAGCATAAAAACCACAAAACCATGACTGATGATTTCAAACAATGCGTTTTTGGTACTTACATGTTAGGGTCCCAGAACATCCTCATATAAATGAGGGGTCAATCCCTCCCTAAAAGTTAATTAAATCAGGCTTTCAAGTTCACACCTGGGGCCCGTGCCTGTCAGAATCTGGCACACGGTCACATGATCACGCCCAGTTGCTCATGCATACATAGGAAGTCCCCCCCCCCCTCATATGTTAGGGTGCCATCCTTTGTTGTCAGAGAGCAGATGCGGCCCCTCAGTAAATCTAATAGAGACGTGGTCCAGAGCTGAGGGGGCTGGGTGTGTATGTGTATAGGGGCGGTTCCGGCTGTCACCACGCTTGTCTTGAGAAGAGCGTGTGCTCTCTCTACTCCCCTTATTAGTGGGCTCCATGTGTCACTGGTGTCAGTGGTTAATCCCAGTCCCCCCAGGGAATCCCACCCTCCTAAAACCAGTCGCCCCACTTCGACAGATGGGACCTTCTTCTGCATACTAATGACGGACGGATTCCAAAGGCGTGATTTTTCTGTAGTTCTGCCTGTAGAGGATGATGGAGGAAAATGATGCAATCAGCGACAGGAAAAGAAGGAAAGAAATCAAAAAGTAGAAAGCTAAATCAAAGTTAAAGTATTAACGAAAAGAAAATAAGTTAATTAAGTTATGTTTTATATTTACTTTAATATAAACCATTTATTCTTTATTTTAAACAAATTCAAAACCATGTGATAAACATTTATGCTCCTCGTGATATTCCGTTCCTCCTATAAGTCTATAAGTTCCTCCAATAAACTCAAACTTTTCATATAGTCATATGAGCTCACAAGCTATTTCTATACTTTTTCTCCTCTTTATTTTGAAGGATGGAGTCTCTTCAGTACTCAAGAGCATGAAGTGATTTCTAATTATAGGGAGAAGTCTTTAGATATCCCACTCACTGCCTACATAACAAACATACCCAGGCCTGAGTCTAAAAACTGACACAGAGGAAACTGTTATCAAAGGGAATTCACTTTACTTCGGAAACACTGAGTCAGATTTACTGGCATCTGCAGTTACTGAAAGCAAATCTTGCTTTTACATGCAATGTTTAGGAGCCTCAAAATTAATTGGAATTGGTCAGAATAATGCTCTAGAGGTAGGCAGAACAATTATTTGCAGCAAAGAATGACTCATTTAAAACTTTAGCCCCACTCATGTGAGCATTTACTTCAGTAAACGGAGTAAAAAAGATTATCTACAGTGTGTCATTAAATAATAACTGAGCAACTGTAACAGCAAGCACAGAAACATGGCTCACAATATGAAGGGATAAGTATAATCTTTAAACATCATGCTGTTTTTGCTTTGTATCCATTCTGGGTCCTGAGGCTCAAACTCAATGTGAGTGACAAATATTTCAGTGCCAGTTCTTAAATGACTTCCTTAAGGGTGTCTCAGCAGAGGCATAACCACTGTATACACATGCTCAGACCAAATTCAGATGGTTAAGGTTTTTCAATGGCTGACTTACTCTCAGTCCTGAATATGTCGATAAATTGTTATTCCTGGGGTTCCATTTGTTGTTTTGTTGATACTGTCTTGTGCAGATATTGAGCGAGTACCAGCTTTACACCACACAAGCAGCAGTGTTTGCTTTGTGAACAAATGGCTCTTATGAACTTTAAAAAAAAAAATGATTCATTCAAAAAGATTCTGAAATCCGAAAGATTTCAAATTTGGTAGTAAATTAGCAGTTTGAATCTGCTGCACTCAGTCTGTGAATCATTTAGAGGCATTACTGAGTTCAGAAACAGACTCCCTTACTAAACTTTTAGTCTCATTTTGGTTATGCACTATTCAGAGTGAACCAGGAACCATTACTGTGACATATACTTTAGGTTTGTAAGACTTCAGTCATGATTCTGCATATGATTTCTATATATAATCAACATCTTTAAATCAATACTTTTATATTTTGTCATGGTTTTAAATTTGATTGTCATTTGCAATGCTTCATGGGATAGTAGTTTATTCCCCCATTGAAGCTGTCATGTACACAGTCTTATACCTTTGTTTTTGTGTCTTTGCTTCAAAGTTTGTACTGTTGTGATTCACCTTGCATCTGGTTGGTTTGGTTCATGGCTAATAACTCTTTAATAACTCTCGTTTAAAAAACAAACCAAAACCATTGAAAAAGTGGGTTTGCACTGTTGCACTCTATTGCTGTCCATATGACAATGAGTAATTAAAGAGAAACATTCACATAGTTTTGCTGTATTATTTTACAATTTTATTATTTAATAAATGTAAAAAAAATCGAATATTTTACAAAACTATTGTGTAGAATATGAGCTATTTTTTTTTATTGTTGAACTGACTGTAGAGAAACCTTTGAGTAAAAATATGTAACTTTTTAAAAACATTTTACTTTTTTTCTCCAAAAAGGCAGAAATAATCTATACATTGTCAGAAAATAAACTGTGCAAAAACAGTTTGTCACTGGGGCAGTTAACCTTCAAAGGGACACCTTTGTACCTTCTTTACCCCTAAAGGGATATTAGAACCTTAATATGTACCTTTAGATAGTAATATGTTCTCTTATGGTACAGTTATGAAACATTTAGGAGTAAAGAAGGTACAAAGATGTCCCTTTACGGGCACTGCCCCAGTGACGTATGCCTAAAGGTAACATTTTTGCATGTTTTCTAGGAGTGTATTCTAAAAACATCCCTTCACTACAGAATATAGCAGTGACTTGTTAAAAGCTAAAGTACAAAGCTGCACAGCTACCTTTATAGAGCCATTCTGAGATTTTACAACTAAAAAAGTCATTTGGCTGCAAAATATTTCATGTTGTCAAATACCCTGCCTTTACATTTAGAGAAATGCAAATGGGATAGTGCATTTGAATTTGATTTTGACACAGTGTTACTTATTTTCAGCAGCAAGGCACAAGGCAACAGCACAATGGGACAAGCATGGAAACAATCTTCTCATTAGTAAGATCATCAACCGGCAGAGGATGAAAGCCACATTGAGAGCGGCCACAGCATCACTTTCATTAACAGCAACTATTTGCGGAAATGTACAACATTTCCTCCGGTCTCTGAGGGCCGAATGGCAAAAAAGGACATTTGTATGCATGAATATTAAATTTTTTCTTGCTCCAAATGTAAATAATTGATCAGGATGCACTTAGGAAACCAGCATCTCGGACACATACCAACATGTGTCCTTCAAATTCACAAAGGATCCGTCTCCAGATGAAGAAGAAATTACAACTGCTCTCAATGCCCCCTCTGAAACAATCACCATCATTGTCAAGGGAACTTTTGAAGCTCCTGGGTGAGGTCTTGTGTGTGGAGCTTTCACGTAAGGTCACTTTGAAACTGCATGAGGTTCATGTCTGCCGCATACCTCTCCTCATTTACCGCAGCTCGCTAACGCTATACAGGAATTCCCCTCAGCGTGATCTGTGAGGGGCTCTGACTGCACGCTCAACAGATGGCCGTGAGGTAGCGTTGCTAAGCGACTGGTCATTACTGATCCCACAGCTCGCTCTGGAGAAATCTCTCCTGCATTATGAACTTATTTACAATAATACCACTTTTCATCTGAATAATCACTCTGCGACTGGTGCATCGGAAGACTAATACTCCAGGGCATTTTAAGTCATTCATTTAAAATGTCTAGCCTAATTAGACAAGGAAAGTTAGAAATTAGAAAATTTAGTTATTATGAAGCAGGATTAATGATGAAACACCTTTGCTGCTGATTCTGCTGTTTAATATTTACAAAACTTCCCAAAAAAGCTTTAAATGCACAGAATAAAGCATTTCAAGTGAGAATGGATCTAAAAGCCGTGCGCAGGAGACAAACAAACACAACTCAAAGGAGTGTACTACACTAGAGCAGAGGAAGCGTACGCCGATCCCGAGTCCTTATTTGATTAGACACCGTGAGAAGCATTACCAGCAGTGTGTTTATAAATGGGCAAAAGGATGAAGATGCAGTTCAATGTCTTAATGTCTGAGAAGAGGGTGTGAGATTCTTTCATCTAAAAATAAGTTTTATAAGCGCTTCTCGTCGCTTGTCCTCACCTCCCATTTTCTGGAAATGCGGCGGACAGATGATTCACTCCAAGAAGGAGGAAGAGGAGGAGGAGGAGGTATATAGATGTTAACAGAACAAATAACACAGACAGACACATCTGTCATCTTTCTTATTCAAACAAACACTCATAAAACAAAGATAGACCATTTTATCCATGTACTGTATAAACATACTTGCAATGCAGAGAGAGACAGTAAAACAAACATGAACAGATG
>NW_015505200.1:1256749-1263285 GCF_001515645.1 Sinocyclocheilus grahami | reverse complement strand
CACACACACACACACACACACACACACACGAACATATAGTATATATTCAAAAGCAATATTTAAAATTCATATATTTATTACATACAATTTTACATATTAATATATAATTAATATAATTTTGTATATTTAAGAGTACTATGTAAAAATGTCTGTAAATATAATTTTCATATATAATGTGTGAAAATTTAATTTTAAATATACTGATTTTAACTAAAGCAGTATAAAATAGATAGATGACTTCCTTTTATATCCTAACTATAACTATAAGGCTATAGAGTGTATATGTGTATTGACTATAGAGCATCTGCTAAATCAATTAATAATGATCAAAACCATGTGATAAACATTTATGCTCCTCGTGATATTCCGTTCCTCCTATAAGTCTATAAGTTCCTCCAATAAACTCAAACTTTTCATATAGTCATATGAGCTCACAAGCTATTTCTATACTTTTTCTCCTCTTTATTTTGAAGGATGGAGTCTCTTCAGTACTCAAGAGCATGAAGTGATTTCTAATTATAGGGAGAAGTCTTTAGATATCCCACTCACTGCCTACATAACAAACATACCCAGGCCTGAGTCTAAAAACTGACACAGAGGAAACTGTTATCAAAGGGAATTCACTTTACTTCGGAAACACTGAGTCAGATTTACTGGCACCTGCAGTTACTGAAAGCAAATCTTGCTTTTACATGCAATGTTTAGGAGCCTCAAAATTAATTGGAATTGGTCAGAATAATGCTCTAGAGGTAGGCAGAGCAATTATTTGCAGCAAAGAATGACTCATTTAAAACTTTAGCCCCACTCATGTGAGCATTTACTTCAGTAAACGGAGTAAAAAAGATTATCTACAGTGTGTCATTAAATAATAACTGAGCAACTGTAACAGCAAGCACAGAAACATGGCTCACAATATGAAGGGATAAGTATAATCTTTAAACGTCATGCTGTTTTTGCTTTGTAACCATTCTGGGTCCTGAGGCTCAAACTCAATGTGAGTGACAAATATTTCAGTGCCAGTTCTTAAATGACTTCCTTAAGGGTGTCTCAGCAGAGGCATAACCACTGTATACACATGCTCAGACCAAATTCAGATGGTTAAGGTTTTTCAATGGCTGACTTACTCTCAGTCCTGAATATGTCGATAAATTGTTATTCCTGGGGTTCCATTTGTTGTTTTGTTGATACTGTCTTGTGCAGATATTGAGCGAGTACCAGCTTTACACCACACAAGCAGCAGTGTTTGCTTTGTGAACAAATGGCTCTTATGAACTTTAAAAAAAAAAATGATTCATTCAAAAAGATTCTGAAATCCGAAAGATTTCAAATTTGGTAGTAAATTAGCAGTTTGAATCTGCTGCACTCAGTCTGTGAATCATTTAGAGGCATTACTGAGTTCAGAAACAGACTCCCTTACTAAACTTTTAGTCTCATTTTGGTTATGCACTATTCAGAGTGAACCAGGAACCATTACTGTGACATATACTTTAGGTTTGTAAGACTTCAGTCATGATTCTGCATATGATTTCTATATATAATCAACATCTTTAAATCAATACTTTTATATTTTGTCATGGTTTTAAATTTGATTGTCATTTGCAATGCTTCATGGGATAGTAGTTTATTCCCCCATTGAAGCTGTCATGTACACAGTCTTATACCTTTGTTTTTGTGTCTTTGCTTCAAAGTTTGTACTGTTGTGATTCACCTTGCATCTGGTTGGTTTGGTTCATGGATAATAACTCTTTAATAACTCTCGTTTAAAAAACAAACCAAAACCATTGAAAAAGTGGGTTTGCACTGTTGCACTCTATTGCTGTCCATATGACAATGAGTAATTAAAGAGAAACATTCACATAGTTTTGCTGTATTATTTTACAATTTTATTATTTAATAAATGTAAAAAAAATCGAATATTTTACAAAACTATTGTGTAGAATATGAGCTATTTTTTTTTATTGTTGAACTGACTGTAGAGAAACCTTTGAGTAAAAATATGTAACTTTTTAAAAACATTTTACTTTTTTTCTCCAAAAAGGCAGAAATAATCTATACATTGTCAGAAAATAAACTGTGCAAAAACAGTTTGTCACTGGGGCAGTTAACCTTCAAAGGGACACCTTTGTACCTTCTTTACCCCTAAAGGGATATTAGAACCTTAATATGTACCTTTAGATAGTAATATGTTCTCTTATGGTACAGTTATGAAACATTTAGGAGTAAAGAAGGTACAAAGATGTCCCTTTACGGGCACTGCCCCAGTGACGTATGCCTAAAGGTAACATTTTTGCATGTTTTCTAGGAGTGTATTCTAAAAACATCCCTTCACTACAGAATATAGCAGTGACTTGTTAAAAGCTAAAGTACAAAGCTGCACAGCTACCTTTATAGAGCCATTCTGAGATTTTACAACTAAAAAAGTCATTTGGCTGCAAAATATTTCATGTTGTCAAATACCCTGCCTTTACATTTAGAGAAATGCAAATGGGATAGTGCATTTGAATTTGATTTTGACACAGTGTTACTTATTTTCAGCAGCAAGGCACAAGGCAACAGCACAATGGGACAAGCATGGAAACAATCTTCTCATTAGTAAGATCATCAACCGGCAGATGATGAAAGCCACATTGAGAGCGGCCACAGCATCACTTTCATTAACAGCAACTATTTGCGGAAATGTACAACATTTCCTCCGGTCTCTGAGGGGCCGAATGGCAAAAAAGGACATTTGTATGCATGAATATTAAATTTTTTCTTGCTCCAAATGTAAATAATTGATCAGGATGCACTTAGGAAACCAGCATCTCGGACACATACCAACATGTGTCCTTCAAATTCACAAAGGATCCGTCTCCAGATGAAGAAGAAATTACAACTGCTCTCAATGCCCCCTCTGAAACAATCACCATCATTGTCAAGGGAACTTTTGAAGCTCCTGGGTGAGGTCTTGTGTGTGGAGCTTTCACGTAAGGTCACTTTGAAACTGCATGAGGTTCATGTCTGCCGCATACCTCTCCTCATTTACCGCAGCTCGCTAACGCTATACAGGAATTCCCCTCAGCGTGATCTGTGAGGGGCTCTGACTGCACGCTCAACAGATGGCCGTGAGGTAGCGTTGCTAAGCGACTGGTCATTACTGATCCCACAGCTCGCTCTGGAGAAATCTCTCCTGCATTATGAACTTATTTACAATAATACCACTTTTCATCTGAATAATCACTCTGCGACTGGTGCATCGGAAGACTAATACTCCAGGGCATTTTAAGTCATTCATTTAAAATGTCTAGCCTAATTAGACAAGGAAAGTTAGAAATTAGAAAATTTAGTTATTATGTATGAAGCAGGATTAATGATGAAACACCTTTGCTGCTGATACTGAGTTCAGAAACAGACTCCCTTACTAAACTTTTAGTCTCATTTTGGTTATGCACTATTCAGAGTGAACCAGGAACCATTACTGTGACATATACTTTAGGTTTGTAAGACTTCAGTCATGATTCTGCATATGATTTCTATATATAATCAACATCTTTAAATCAATACTTTTATATTTTGTCATGGTTTTAAATTTGATTGTCATTTGCAATGCTTCATGGGATAGTAGTTTATTCCCCCATTGAAGCTGTCATGTACACAGTCTTATACCTTTGTTTTTGTGTCTTTGCTTCAAAGTTTGTACTGTTGTGATTCACCTTGCATCTGGTTGGTTTGGTTCATGGATAATAACTCTTTAATAACTCTCGTTTAAAAAACAAACCAAAACCATTGAAAAAGTGGGTTTGCACTGTTGCACTCTATTGCTGTCCATATGACAATGAGTAATTAAAGAGAAACATTCACATAGTTTTGCTGTATTATTTTACAATTTTATTATTTAATAAATGTAAAAAAAATCGAATATTTTACAAAACTATTGTGTAGAATATGAGCTATTTTTTTTTATTGTTGAACTGACTGTAGAGAAACCTTTGAGTAAAAATATGTAACTTTTTAAAAACATTTTACTTTTTTTCTCCAAAAAGGCAGAAATAATCTATACATTGTCAGAAAATAAACTGTGCAAAAACAGTTTGTCACTGGGGCAGTTAACCTTCAAAGGGACACCTTTGTACCTTCTTTACCCCTAAAGGGATATTAGAACCTTAATATGTACCTTTAGATAGTAATATGTTCTCTTATGGTACAGTTATGAAACATTTAGGAGTAAAGAAGGTACAAAGATGTCCCTTTACGGGCACTGCCCCAGTGACGTATGCCTAAAGGTAACATTTTTGCATGTTTTCTAGGAGTGTATTCTAAAAACATCCCTTCACTACAGAATATAGCAGTGACTTGTTAAAAGCTAAAGTACAAAGCTGCACAGCTACCTTTATAGAGCCATTCTGAGATTTTACAACTAAAAAAGTCATTTGGCTGCAAAATATTTCATGTTGTCAAATACCCTGCCTTTACATTTAGAGAAATGCAAATGGGATAGTGCATTTGAATTTGATTTTGACACAGTGTTACTTATTTTCAGCAGCAAGGCACAAGGCAACAGCACAATGGGACAAGCATGGAAACAATCTTCTCATTAGTAAGATCATCAACCGGCAGAGGATGAAAGCCACATTGAGAGCGGCCACAGCATCACTTTCATTAACAGCAACTATTTGCGGAAATGTACAACATTTCCTCCGGTCTCTGAGGGCCGAATGGCAAAAAAGGACATTTGTATGCATGAATATTAAATTTTTTCTTGCTCCAAATGTAAATAATTGATCAGGATGCACTTAGGAAACCAGCATCTCGGACACATACCAACATGTGTCCTTCAAATTCACAAAGGATCCGTCTCCAGATGAAGAAGAAATTACAACTGCTCTCAATGCCCCCTCTGAAACAATCACCATCATTGTCAAGGGAACTTTTGAAGCTCCTGGGTGAGGTCTTGTGTGTGGAGCTTTCACGTAAGGTCACTTTGAAACTGCATGAGGTTCATGTCTGCCGCATACCTCTCCTCATTTACCGCAGCTCGCTAACGCTATACAGGAATTCCCCTCAGCGTGATCTGTGAGGGGCTCTGACTGCACGCTCAACAGATGGCCGTGAGGTAGCGTTGCTAAGCGACTGGTCATTACTGATCCCACAGCTCGCTCTGGAGAAATCTCTCCTGCATTATGAACTTATTTACAATAATACCACTTTTCATCTGAATAATCACTCTGCGACTGGTGCATCGGAAGACTAATACTCCAGGGCATTTTAAGTCATTCATTTAAAATGTCTAGCCTAATTAGACAAGGAAAGACGCTCAAGAATTAGAAAATTTAGTTATTATGAAGCAGGATTAATGATGAAACACCTTTGCTGCTGATTCTGCTGTTTAATATTTACAAAACTTCCCAAAAAAGCTTTAAATGCACAGAATAAAGCATTTCAAGTGAGAATGGATCTAAAAGCCGTGCGCAGGAGACAAACAAACACAACTCAAAGGAGTGTACTACACTAGAGCAGAGGAAGCGTACGCCGATCCCGAGTCCTTATTTGATTAGACACCGTGAGAAGCATTACCAGCAGTGTGTTTATAAATGGGCAAAAGGATGAAGATGCAGTTCAATGTCTTAATGTCTGAGAAGAGGGTGTGAGATTCTTTCATCTAAAAATAAGTTTTATAAGCGCTTCTCGTCGCTTGTCCTCACCTCCCATTTTCTGGAAATGCGGCGGACAGATGATTCACTCCAAGAAGGAGGAAGAGGAGGAGGAGGAGGTATATAGATGTTAACAGAACAAATAACACAGACAGACACATCTGTCATCTTTCTTATTCAAACAAACACTCATAAAACAAAGATAGACCATTTTATCCATGTACTGTATAAACATACTTGCAATGCAGAGAGAGACAGTAAAACAAACATGAACAGATGCACAGATGTACCCAGAGGTCAAATTTCAAATAATATGCAGACAGAAATCTTAACAATGCTTTGCATAAATGAGCTAGTGATGGACTGATGTTAAAATTCTATAACATTTTGTCTAAATATATCAAATATAAAACACTCAAATCAATTGACATCACAACATTAGAATGTACAATATGAAAAATGAATGTCAATTTTGAGATTTGCTAAGTATTACAGTGATTTGAGGTCTGCTGAAAATTAACAGTGTTAATAAATTCTTAGTATGTTTAATGATGAAGTTTAAGTGAGTGTTAGATGACAGCAAAGGTAATCTAAATGCAAAAAATATGGGAAAATAGTGATGCACTATTAAATATGCAATATCCATGTCAATGAATAAATAAAAGTATCTAATATCAGACAACAACCAAGTTGGTATGACTATACTGTCCATGCATTAAATACATTTAATACAATTATTTGCAGAATTATATATTATATTATATTATATTATATTATATTATATTATATTATATTATATTATATTAATCAAATCAAATTATACATCTTGTATATTATATTATATTATATTATATTATATTATATTATATTATATTATATTATATTATATTATATTATATTATATTA
>NW_015505200.1:1233075-1251564 GCF_001515645.1 Sinocyclocheilus grahami | reverse complement strand
CACACACACACACACACACACACACACACGAACATATAGTATATATTCAAAAGCAATATTTAAAATTCATATATTTATTACATACAATTTTACATATTAATATATAATTAATATAATTTTGTATATTTAAGAGTACTATGTAAAAATGTCTGTAAATATAATTTTCATATATAATGTGTGAAAATTTAATTTTAAATATACTGATTTTAACTAAAGCAGTATAAAATAGATAGATGACTTCCTTTTATATCCTAACTATAACTATAAGGCTATAGAGTGTATATGTGTATTGACTATAGAGCATCTGCTAAATCAATTAATAATGATCAAAACCATGTGATAAACATTTATGCTCCTCGTGATATTCCGTTCCTCCTATAAGTCTATAAGTTCCTCCAATAAACTCAAACTTTTCATATAGTCATATGAGCTCACAAGCTATTTCTATACTTTTTCTCCTCTTTATTTTGAAGGATGGAGTCTCTTCAGTACTCAAGAGCATGAAGTGATTTCTAATTATAGGGAGAAGTCTTTAGATATCCCACTCACTGCCTACATAACAAACATACCCAGGCCTGAGTCTAAAAACTGACACAGAGGAAACTGTTATCAAAGGGAATTCACTTTACTTCGGAAACACTGAGTCAGATTTACTGGCACCTGCAGTTACTGAAAGCAAATCTTGCTTTTACATGCAATGTTTAGGAGCCTCAAAATTAATTGGAATTGGTCAGAATAATGCTCTAGAGGTAGGCAGAGCAATTATTTGCAGCAAAGAATGACTCATTTAAAACTTTAGCCCCACTCATGTGAGCATTTACTTCAGTAAACGGAGTAAAAAAGATTATCTACAGTGTGTCATTAAATAATAACTGAGCAACTGTAACAGCAAGCACAGAAACATGGCTCACAATATGAAGGGATAAGTATAATCTTTAAACGTCATGCTGTTTTTGCTTTGTAACCATTCTGGGTCCTGAGGCTCAAACTCAATGTGAGTGACAAATATTTCAGTGCCAGTTCTTAAATGACTTCCTTAAGGGTGTCTCAGCAGAGGCATAACCACTGTATACACATGCTCAGACCAAATTCAGATGGTTAAGGTTTTTCAATGGCTGACTTACTCTCAGTCCTGAATATGTCGATAAATTGTTATTCCTGGGGTTCCATTTGTTGTTTTGTTGATACTGTCTTGTGCAGATATTGAGCGAGTACCAGCTTTACACCACACAAGCAGCAGTGTTTGCTTTGTGAACAAATGGCTCTTATGAACTTTAAAAAAAAAAATGATTCATTCAAAAAGATTCTGAAATCCGAAAGATTTCAAATTTGGTAGTAAATTAGCAGTTTGAATCTGCTGCACTCAGTCTGTGAATCATTTAGAGGCATTACTGAGTTCAGAAACAGACTCCCTTACTAAACTTTTAGTCTCATTTTGGTTATGCACTATTCAGAGTGAACCAGGAACCATTACTGTGACATATACTTTAGGTTTGTAAGACTTCAGTCATGATTCTGCATATGATTTCTATATATAATCAACATCTTTAAATCAATACTTTTATATTTTGTCATGGTTTTAAATTTGATTGTCATTTGCAATGCTTCATGGGATAGTAGTTTATTCCCCCATTGAAGCTGTCATGTACACAGTCTTATACCTTTGTTTTTGTGTCTTTGCTTCAAAGTTTGTACTGTTGTGATTCACCTTGCATCTGGTTGGTTTGGTTCATGGATAATAACTCTTTAATAACTCTCGTTTAAAAAACAAACCAAAACCATTGAAAAAGTGGGTTTGCACTGTTGCACTCTATTGCTGTCCATATGACAATGAGTAATTAAAGAGAAACATTCACATAGTTTTGCTGTATTATTTTACAATTTTATTATTTAATAAATGTAAAAAAAATCGAATATTTTACAAAACTATTGTGTAGAATATGAGCTATTTTTTTTTATTGTTGAACTGACTGTAGAGAAACCTTTGAGTAAAAATATGTAACTTTTTAAAAACATTTTACTTTTTTTCTCCAAAAAGGCAGAAATAATCTATACATTGTCAGAAAATAAACTGTGCAAAAACAGTTTGTCACTGGGGCAGTTAACCTTCAAAGGGACACCTTTGTACCTTCTTTACCCCTAAAGGGATATTAGAACCTTAATATGTACCTTTAGATAGTAATATGTTCTCTTATGGTACAGTTATGAAACATTTAGGAGTAAAGAAGGTACAAAGATGTCCCTTTACGGGCACTGCCCCAGTGACGTATGCCTAAAGGTAACATTTTTGCATGTTTTCTAGGAGTGTATTCTAAAAACATCCCTTCACTACAGAATATAGCAGTGACTTGTTAAAAGCTAAAGTACAAAGCTGCACAGCTACCTTTATAGAGCCATTCTGAGATTTTACAACTAAAAAAGTCATTTGGCTGCAAAATATTTCATGTTGTCAAATACCCTGCCTTTACATTTAGAGAAATGCAAATGGGATAGTGCATTTGAATTTGATTTTGACACAGTGTTACTTATTTTCAGCAGCAAGGCACAAGGCAACAGCACAATGGGACAAGCATGGAAACAATCTTCTCATTAGTAAGATCATCAACCGGCAGAGGATGAAAGCCACATTGAGAGCGGCCACAGCATCACTTTCATTAACAGCAACTATTTGCGGAAATGTACAACATTTCCTCCGGTCTCTGAGGGCCGAATGGCAAAAAAGGACATTTGTATGCATGAATATTAAATTTTTTCTTGCTCCAAATGTAAATAATTGATCAGGATGCACTTAGGAAACCAGCATCTCGGACACATACCAACATGTGTCCTTCAAATTCACAAAGGATCCGTCTCCAGATGAAGAAGAAATTACAACTGCTCTCAATGCCCCCTCTGAAACAATCACCATCATTGTCAAGGGAACTTTTGAAGCTCCTGGGTGAGGTCTTGTGTGTGGAGCTTTCACGTAAGGTCACTTTGAAACTGCATGAGGTTCATGTCTGCCGCATACCTCTCCTCATTTACCGCAGCTCGCTAACGCTATACAGGAATTCCCCTCAGCGTGATCTGTGAGGGGCTCTGACTGCACGCTCAACAGATGGCCGTGAGGTAGCGTTGCTAAGCGACTGGTCATTACTGATCCCACAGCTCGCTCTGGAGAAATCTCTCCTGCATTATGAACTTATTTACAATAATACCACTTTTCATCTGAATAATCACTCTGCGACTGGTGCATCGGAAGACTAATACTCCAGGGCATTTTAAGTCATTCATTTAAAATGTCTAGCCTAATTAGACAAGGAAAGTTAGAAATTAGAAAATTTAGTTATTATGAAGCAGGATTAATGATGAAACACCTTTGCTGCTGATTCTGCTGTTTAATATTTACAAAACTTCCCAAAAAAGCTTTAAATGCACAGAATAAAGCATTTCAAGTGAGAATGGATCTAAAAGCCGTGCGCAGGAGACAAACAAACACAACTCAAAGGAGTGTACTACACTAGAGCAGAGGAAGCGTACGCCGATCCCGAGTCCTTATTTGATTAGACACCGTGAGAAGCATTACCAGCAGTGTGTTTATAAATGGGCAAAAGGATGAAGATGCAGTTCAATGTCTTAATGTCTGAGAAGAGGGTGTGAGATTCTTTCATCTAAAAATAAGTTTTATAAGCGCTTCTCGTCGCTTGTCCTCACCTCCCATTTTCTGGAAATGCGGCGGACAGATGATTCACTCCAAGAAGGAGGAAGAGGAGGAGGAGGAGGTATATAGATGTTAACAGAACAAATAACACAGACAGACACATCTGTCATCTTTCTTATTCAAACAAACACTCATAAAACAAAGATAGACCATTTTATCCATGTACTGTATAAACATACTTGCAATGCAGAGAGAGACAGTAAAACAAACATGAACAGATGCACAGATGTACCCAGAGGTCAAATTTCAAATAATATGCAGACAGAAATCTTAACAATGCTTTGCATAAATGAGCTAGTGATGGACTGATGTTAAAATTCTATAACATTTTGTCTAAATATATCAAATATAAAACACTCAAATCAATTGACATCACAACATTAGAATGTACAATATGAAAAATGAATGTCAATTTTGAGATTTGCTAAGTATTACAGTGATTTGAGGTCTGCTGAAAATTAACAGTGTTAATAAATTCTTAGTATGTTTAATGATGAAGTTTAAGTGAGTGTTAGATGACAGCAAAGGTAATCTAAATGCAAAAAATATGGGAAAATAGTGATGCACTATTAAATATGCAATATCCATGTCAATGAATAAATAAAAGTATCTAATATCAGACAACAACCAAGTTGGTATGACTATACTGTCCATGCATTAAATACATTTAATACAATTATTTGCAGAATTATATATTATATTATATTATATTATATTATATTATATTATATTATATTATATTATATTATATTAATCAAATCAAATTATACATCTTGTTATATAGTCAACTTTTACCTGTGCATTTTTTGCCGAAAAGCTGCATATGTCTTTACTAATAGTAACAGCAGGTTTGATCTTTCTATATTCAATAATACAATCATGCAAATATTATATGGATATAGCCGTATCTAAAGTCAACAGACTTTATGAGCTCTTGTGCCTGCAAGCAAAGGAGAAAGTGCTTTCTTTTTTTATATGACTTTACACACCACTTAACTGCATGAAACATCAAGCACACGTATGTCAGGGGCTCCCATTTGGGACATCAAACAAGGTAACACACTAGCAACCCTATGACACATCCAATTCCCAGATAAACAACCATGACAGTGACAAATAATCCCTAACCCCTTTAATAAATATGTAATACGTTTATCTATGGGGGCATCAGAAGATAAATAAGTAGATGATTCTCCCTCAGATGTGAATGTGGAGTGGCCCATGGGGACATATTCAGGCAGGGGATGAGTAAACTTGAAAGGCATTGTGTTTCTGAAAGACAGTATATATATTTTTTTCTTTTGTTCAAGTCTGTCAGTGTAATCTAATCAAACCACACGGAGAAGCAAAGAGAGAGCTAGGGCTGTTGGAATGCTTGCCTATACATTGCAATGAAGTTACTCTGTAAGTGTTTTATCACGTAACCTAAAATGTGCTTCATGGGGTAACAAATTAACTTTTTAGATTTTTATTCAAAAACACTTCATTTGACCAAATCAATAATTTGGTTAGGTAAAAATCAAAAGAATTGGAAGAGTCAGATGAGGTAAAAATAACTAGAAAACATCTCAAGTAGTGCATTTAGTTTTCAATATATAATGGGTTAGCATTTTGCTAATGTCAATAGATAAAAGACAGTATACCTTAAACTTGAAATTGACATTTTTCAATGTGGAAAATATAGGTCATTTCTGTAGATATTTTGTTGCATTAAGCAAGAACAAATGTCAGCGACGATTTGGCTAAATTATATAATCTTGACCTGAACTAGAGGTGGCTTTTGCTGTTGTAATCTACTGTAGTCAAACAGTCAAGTTGATTTAATCCTATAACACATAACTTTAAAGAAACTGATTTAAATGTTTCTACATGATGCAGAATATTCAGCTACCTGATAAAACTATATTTTAACCAGTAGGCTGTTTTAAAATTAGTGTATGAATAGATAGAAAAATTAATCTCAGAAAGCAGTTAACATTTAGAGGCGTGCTGATTCTTTATGTCGATAACGGGAAGCTTGTTAACTGCTTTGTAACAGTGATGGAAAATATGATTGCTGGACGTCTGGGGGAAACATGTGAAATTAGCTTGGCCATTACCTGAGCAAGCCCACACCAATGAGAGCCTTGCATTATCAGTCTAAATGTCTAAATGAGTACAGATGTCTGGGTGGATGTGCTAAGTCCCTGATTCTTATTAGTGGGATTTCCATAGAGGGTCGATACGGCCTGTGCTTACCAGCGTCCTGCTGGAGTCCCACACACTGTCCTGTTCTGACATGTAGTCAAAGCAGCTAATCACCAAGGCTCCAACTCACTGCATGCTTAATCACTTTGGGGGTGGCCAGAGAATTGGGATGAACAGCTCCGACATAAAACGCTGAAGCAACCTTCTACACGTTCTTTCTTTATCTTTTTTTTGGATTCTCTTCTCCCTCCCTTTCTCTCAATATAATGAGTCAGCATTTATGTTTACATTGAATCATTTAGCAGATTCAGAGAAACAGAGGAGCATCACAAACAATTAACATGTTCATATTAGAGCCAACAATATTTGCAGTACTGCAAGGCCAAGTTCAAAAGTAAGCTACAAAAGAAGAAAAACAACAAAAAGTAGAGAAAAGTGAAAACAAGAAGTACCTTTATGTATGGTTGTGGTTTAGCTAAGTGCTTGCAGACAATGTGTGGCTTCCGGGGTGAAAGTTGGAAGCACGTTACTCCAACATGGCAACAGAAAGAGTGAAGGTTTTGGAAACTTTGTGATAGAACCACTGTGTTCTGGAGAGGCTTAATAGTTACAAGATGAGCCAGGATGAGATGTGGGCAGTGAAGTTCTGATGTGATCTCAAAAAGTTGCTCAGATCACCACCTTTTAATGTTTGAAAATAATGTGTTTCAGCAGAAGCATTATGTAGTGTAGTGTGTGAGAGACAGATGAAGATAGAGTTCTAGTTAAATGCCACAATGAAAAATTAGCATTTTGTAGAATTTAAAATGTCAACAGTTTGCACATCTTTTGGGAGATATAATTAATTTTCCTAATCATTTTAAGTAACTGTTTTGAGTTAACTAAAATGTCAAATCGCAATGTGATGAAACCTGCTGTCATTCTAGCTATTATCTTTTCAAAGGGATAGTTCACTTTAAAACAGAAATTCTGTCATCATTCACTCATTATTCTCATGTCATTTCAGACTCCTGTGGAACATTTAAGTAGATATTTTGAGAAAGGTCTCGTCTTTTGTTTTTTTTGTCCGTACAGATCAATGAAAGTCAGTAGTCATCAAAATTGTTTGGTTCTCAACATTCTTTAAAAATATCTGTTCTGCAGAACAAATAAAGTCATAAAGGTTTGGAATGATGATGAGTAAATGATGACAGAACATTCATTTTTGGGTAAACTATCCCTTTAAATATCTCATGTTTTCTCTGAACCATACAGTGCACATCCTGGAGAGCTACATGTGCTTGTTGTCTTAAACTATCAAGAACATCACATGAACAATCATGTGACAAAAAATGTTTACATTGGTTATTAACTTGTCACACAGACCTCAATGTTACGTTTCAAAGACTGTAGGAAACAAGTGGAAGATCTATGTGCAGGTAGCTTTATTAAGAGACAAAGTAAACAAAGAACAAGGAACACAGAGAACAGAAACATGAGTGGAACAGCAACCATAGCATTTAACAACTCACAAAGCACTAGAGAAACACAAGGGCTATAAATACACTGGAGAACAAAGGACCAATGCGTAACTATGACAACAAACAAGGAAAGGGGTGCGGCTGATTAACTACCATTGCATCTAACAAGGGACAAGGCACACAGCAAACAGGAGCAGAACACAGACAGGGAACATGTAACATAGCCCCCCACCTAAGGAGCAGATTCCAAACACTTCAAAATAAAAAACAGAAAATACCCAACAAAATTCCAGGAGGGAGTAGGAGTGGAGGCAGAACAGGGGGCGGGATGGTGGGACAGGCCCATGGAGTGGAAGAGGGCCTGGAGACTGTGGTGGAGCAAGAGAACAGGTTGGAGCAGGCAGAGTGGGTGGCCAAGGTGGAGCAGGCAGAGCTGGTGTCCAGAGCCGAGCAGGTGACCAGGGCGGAGCCAGTGGAGCAGGAGACCAGGGAGGAGGGGCAGGCGGAGCTGGTGACCACCACAGTAGCGCAGGTGGAGCTGGAGACTACCATGGAGGAGCTGAAGACCACCATGGCGGATCAGGCAGAACTGAAACAGCCCCTGTGATCATAACAGGACAGGCAGAGGGTAAAAGGACGACCTCCATGGTCGTGTCAGGAAAGGCTGAGAGTACAGAGATGGCTTTCTTGGCCATGACAGGATAGGCAAAGAACTCAGAAACGGCCTCCGTGGCCTTGACAGGACAGGCAAAGAACTGGGAGACAGCCTCCTTGGCCGTGGCAGCACAGGCAAGGAGCTCAAGGGCGACCTCTTTGGTTGAGACAGGACAGCCAAAGAGCTCATAGGCTGGCACCAACACAGGACTGAGCTCTGGGACTTGAGCGGGCTCATGGACTGGTGCGGGTGACGCCACCTCTTGAGGATCTGGAGCGGGCTCCGCTGCTTTGGGTGGACCAGGAGAAGTGTATGTGGCCCATACACACAAAATTAAGACTCTGGTGTGGCGGACATGATGGCTGGAAACTCTGGAGTGGTGGCCATGTTGTGACAAGACTCTGGCATGGCGGCCATGGCTGGGGTGTGGTGGCCATGTCGTGACGAAACAAGTGGCGACCACTTGGACCGACATCAACAGAGGGTCCGCCACACTGGATGTCAGTCTCGTACTCCCCGAGACTGGAGGTCCAGTGGGCAAGATTGCAGGCTGATAACATTAGTGGTGGCCCAAGCCCAAACACAACAAAAGTAACCATTCATAACTGATCATTTCAAGTAGAAGAACAAACTCATCCTGACATCACAAGACCACAAGCTAGTAAGCATGACAGCAAAATCAACTGGCAAGCGGTCAAGCAATACAACCATATTCATTATTTATGTCTCAGTGCATGCTGGTAAGAGGATGAATAGGAATGAATCCCAAAACCATTTTTCACTATAGGCCTATTTGAACTAAAATGTATTTATTCAGCTCACCTGCTTTGATTTTTGGTTCAAAAAATGTGAGTACACTATAAAAGAAAATCAGCATCAAGATGCATTACTTGTGTTCCTCAAAGTTTCCTTTAGAACTAATAGCAGCGTTATTTACTTTATCTTAGATCCCTTAATCTCATTTTTCGCAGTGCGGGGATATGTGTTGGGGCTGAAATTTCACCATGCCTGATATTGCACTGTGATGTGCAGTTTCATCTAATCTACCAGATTTCTGGCTCACAGTCACTAAAAGCACTGCAAATGCCCCATTCCAAAACACAAGAGCAGTCCTCATAAACACAATAAAGAAGAAAAGAAAAGCTCACATAATGAATTACATATTACTATCTCCACAATCTCAGCATGACATGAAAATTCATTACCTATTTTCTAAATGCATGTGATTGATCTTATTGTGAATGATTCACCCATGTATATGCTATATATTTTTTTGACCTCATCATTTTTAAATGTCAAAACTCAGCCATTGAGATAACATTCTTATATTCAATCAATTCATTTTAATATCAGTGATATTAACACATTCCAAAAAAAGAGCTTCAGAAAGGATATAAAAAGCTAGCGTGTTGTGTTGCTGCTGCTATAATCAAAATCATCAAGCATAAAATGAGTGCATACTGAATGTTCTTTATACCCTGTGGTCATCATGTATTCTTCTGCATATTCATATAACTGTCACTCAAATGTCCAAGTTTAGAAGTTTAAACATTAGTATTGATATCTGTTTCAAGGTAAGCTAAAATTAGCTAAATATTGCTAATCTAATCAATGATAATCTAAATTAACAGGTTTTCTTCAAGACACAAACATGATTTAATATGATTTAACCTGGATTACACCTACATAAGCAGTTTTAAGGTTCAGATTAGGTAGGAAAAACAGCTCATTGAGGCAACAACTTCAGGTTTCCTCTTTCAACACTGCAGATCATGAAAGAGTAATGTAAGAATCTTTGCATATTAAAATTTGAGAGGGAGAGGTTTGTAAAAAATATGATCAGCCCTCAGGAAAACTTCCTGAACATGCCACCATCACCATCACAAACCTAAAGCGGCAAGAGTTACACTAAAACAAATGAAATTTTAATTTCAACTTTTATGTTGGTGATAAATATGCACTTACTGTTTTCCGCTTGTTCCCCTCCGGGCCTTATCCTTCAGCAGTTAAGTGACACAAACACTTCAACCTATTTAGAGGTCATTTGTATTGTTTATATCACACAATACACATAATAAAGGCAATGATACCTTGTTTCTTAAAGGAATATTTAGCCCAAAAATGAAAATTTGTTGAAAATGTACTCACCCTCAGGCCATCCAAGATGATTAACATCTTGTGAAGTGAGTAGCTGCATGTTTGTAAGTAAGAAACAAATCCACCATTAAGGTGTTTTAGCTTTAAACCATCATTTCTGGCCAAAATACCAGTCTATAATCCATAATTATAGACTTTCTCCAGTTAAAAACTCCATACCCTATTGTCCCCTCACATCAAAATCCATGGACATATTTGTTTAGAAATGTTTTGGATTATTTTTGCTTTTAAACAGTGCTTGATCTGTGCATATTCATAGGAGACAACTTTTTCACTGGAGAAAGGGATATTATAACTAGAGGACACATATTTTTTTTATTACAAACACATAGCGTTTTGCTTTACAAGACATTAATTGATGGACTAGATTCGTGTGGATTACTTGTGGATTATTTTGTTTTTATCAGCTGTTTGACTCTTATTCTGCTGGCTCCCATTCACCGCAGAGAATCCATTGGTGAACAAGTGCTGCAATGCTAAATTTCTCCAAATCTGTTTTGAAGAACAAACAAACTAATCTATATATCAGGTGGCTTGAAAATGAGTATATTTTCAGCAAATTTCCATTTTTGGGTGAACTCCCTTCAAAGAGCAAGTCTGTTGTCGTACCACCAGAACAGCAGTTGGTGAGGACAGCTTAGCATAGCATGGCATTCAATGCAAAAATCTTGATTGCACGCTCTTCTGTATATTTATTAAATCTTAAACCATTATTTTTCCTCGTGCCATCAATTAAGGCCATGGATTTGCTTACAAGAGAGACATTTCTCTGATGAATGCATCTGTCTCTGTCCCATGTCTCCAGCAGGTAATCTCTCACAGTGATTGTCCATTGAGACTGAAATCTGCCCACTGCTCTTTGGATTCCATCATATATGCTCACAGTGGTCATCACAGCCTTCACTGTCTAACATCTTATAGCTGACCTATTGATGGGGAGACATTCTGTGCCTCTTGATGATCTTTACAAAGGTCTTTACAAAGGCCATACTTACATACCCTTTTAAAAGTCCAAGTTATCATGATACAGACCAATCTGGGGGAAGCTGGTTTTCTCACTTGAAAGCATTTTAACACCTCTTTTTTTTTTAAACAACATACTGTAGAACACTGGAGCAAATTACTTAACAGTTGTTTGGGAAAAAATGTGTTTGGCTTGATATAAGGTCAACATGCAGTGACAGGCAGAAAAATAATTCATGTCTGACTAAATTCACATGATTTCAGTGGCTTACATCTATACTTTTGCGTATTTCAGGGTATTAGGGTTTCATTCTGTACCAAATAATTGGTACAGAAAATATGAAGAAGAAAAAACACTCACTTTAAATGTCCAGATATTTAAATCCTAATGCACCATGAATAAAAAGTAATGTGGTCATTATGTGGGGTCTCATTATCATTTAGCAGTAATTGATCAAATTAAATGTTTGTTTGTTTGTTGTTTTAGTATTTAACTTATAGAGGTTTTTGTTTTAAATCGATAACAATATAACCACCAATATGTTCTGTATCGCACTAAACATTTTAGAATTTATGGCTGTTATTAAATAAAATATAAATGAAAAAAAGTAATGTAAAGGAAATTATTTTTGTAACCCGAAAATCTAAATTTTCTGTAATTGCTGCTGCTTTGTAACACAGCAGGAACACTTCCAGTGTGAAAATCCAACAGCTGCCCTTATGTACTGCTTGCATGTGTGGTGTGAAATAAGACAATACAAAAATAAAAAAACAGAAGTATGGGAATTTGTTATAATATTGCTTTAAGCAATCTCATAAATCTCATTTGGACTAGAGCAACCCACGAGAATCAAGATCTTTATCAGTCTCACAAAGACATTCTCAACCTCCTTTATCAAGCAAGATTAATTGTCAGCTTGGATAAAATTCAAGGTGCCTAAATTTTGTGGTGCCGAGAATTCGTATTCGTAATAGAAGTATCTCAGGCAAAATAATTTATTCGATGCACTGCGTACAGCAAAAGTGATGATTTGATTTACAAAACTACAATAGAAGATGCTGACCTGTTAGATTTATGATTTGCTTATTTGCTGTGCTGTTGAAAAATATGACCGATTAAGCATTAATTTAAACACTGCAAATCAAACGCTACTATTCAAATATTCTGGCATATTCAATCATACATATCTTTAGAATACTTCAAAATATTCAATAAAAGCTGGTCATCAGTAACACTGCTAACATGACATCACTGAACTGAAAATGTTATACCATACACAGTATTATGGATTATTATATGTCATTGATTTAAAAGGTCAGGCTAATGAAATTGTGTTGATCCATTTAAGTGTGAAAAAAAATCAAATCATTTTGTCATCATAATTACGATTCCTAATGAAGAAGCATTATTTTTTTAGGTCTAAGGGGGAAAAAATCCACAAAGCCAGCCATATGATATTTCAAAACATTTCACACACATTTTCATAATTAAAAATTCTATATTTTTTATTCACCTTCCAGAGTTCACTTCAGAGATATTCAATATGTTTAAAAATACGATGTATAATATTCGACAATCAATTTTCAGTCCATTTTATTTCACTTTACAAATTCGCTTCCACAAATTCAGTGGTTCAAATTCGGCAGAAAATTCAGCATTGCACATCCGGGAACTGCAGGAATAGCAGTAGAGTACCGATGCATCTGCATCTGCTGTTAGTCACTCACCAGCAGGTGGCGCAAGCAGGTGTTGATGAAGACCAAAGCAACAGGTAGAGCAAGTCATTCGTTCACAAAAACTGATTTGCAGAAATGGAGCAAGCGGTAGAACTAACAGTACATCTAAGACATATATTGTTTTCGGTTGCTTACTTTCCTTAACTTTATATCATGGCTTGTGCGACGCTGAGTTGTAATACTGGGGTTTTCCTCTTAAGTCAAAGACCTCTCAGTATACACCTTATTGATGATGCAAAAAAATGCAGCCTCTAAAAATGCAAACCCTAAAAATACAAGGCATTAAAATGTAAGAACTGTTAATGCAATGCATTATTTTTTCAGTTAGTGCAATCCAACATGCTTTTTTGTTTCAAAGACATTTGTCATTATTATCATCACTAAACACAAAACTGATGAAAAATGTCTCAAGCTAGTTGCTCTCCTCATTAAAATAATATTTTCCCAAAGTACACACAAAGTAGAAACAAAGTAGAAACAAAGTACAAAACACTGCCAGCTTCACTACATTCACAACTTTTAATCAAAACAACTAACTAGCTTATTTGAACCTTAAGAACTATAATTGCAACTTGCTTATCATATAATGCTGCATAAAAGCTTTGAATTGATCATTGCTTGCATGCTTTTAATCCCCCAGCTAGAATGTTTTAATTATCGGGAACTGGATATTAGTTATACTCATTTTAAACTTTTCTGATCATTATCCTGCACAGCTGATTTGATTTATTAAGAAACTTTTTTTGGACCATCTTTCATTTAAAATCACTCTTTAATTATTGATTTAGAGCATTGAGCACAGCACGTGACATCCTATAAATCTGATTCTAAATTGTTCTGTGACTGATGCTCACAGAAAGGATCAATGGATTAATTTCTATGAGATGGGTGCTCTTGTGGGCCGAAGACGTGCCTGCACATGCAAAGAGCAGGATTATGACATTTGAGCCAGGGCCTCTCACGTCTGATGGGTGGAGGAAAGCTGGCCTAAAGGGCTGAGTTGATGACAAATGGTAAGGTGTGAGGCAGAGCACTCTCCCTCACCAGCTCAATCACACTGAATAAACACACCACCACACACCTCGACCCTGCCTATATAACTGTCTGTCTTAATAGTTAACAAGACAGCTGCAAGTGTATGTGTGTGTCAGTGTAGTTCATTTGCTTAAAAGCAGTTAAAAGAAGAAGAAGAAGAAGAAGAAAATTAATTTACTCAACATGGTCTTTACTCATATGACTTTCTGGAACAATCAATTATATAATATACATATATATATATATATATATTATTTCTAATGTTTATCACTACGCACTGATTGTAGCTGCCACAGAATATATAGGGAGTATGTGTTTGCAAGAAATAATGAAGTAATCCTCACCCAGCTGCTACAATTCCCTGGTGGTAAGAAAAACGCTTCTTGACTTAAGAGGTCTTTCAACTGGCTACAGGTCTTCAGAAACTTAAGTTACTAATATCTAACCTCCACCAACACATGACATATTTCATTATGCCATTATTTATTTAGCAAGCCCATGGCAAAAGTCCGAAACCATATGGGAAATATTAAGTTCACCCTGACTACTTCAAAAAGAACTAAGAGGGTCATTAGAATTGAGGAGCTGATAATGGAATGCACTTAATTACTTGATCATCAGGAAGTGTGACCACCTCTTCAAAAGCAAATGAAGAGCGTCCAGAGGCAGTTGCCTTTGTCTTTACTAATATGAACAGAAGGATATTTCTCAAAAAAGAAAAAATGGCAGCACAGTTTAGGTTCACAAGGTGAATGAATAAATAAAATGTCTGGAATGTCCGTCAAACAGACCAGTCCATTGTAAAAATGTCTGGTTATTATGCATAACACCATGTTTGGCAAGAACACACAGTGTATAGCCATAAACACTTCATACTAGCCGTCAAGTGATGGAGGTGTGATGATCTGAGCTTGTTCTACAGCCACAAGACTTGAGCACTTTTTGCAGTCATTGAATAGAACATGAACTACTTTTGATCCTAAATTATTCTAGTTAACTTGAGGCCATCTGTCCATCAGCAGGACTAAAATTGAATCACATAAGACAATGACCTGAAATGGACCTGCAAATGCAACCAAATGGCCAAAACTTTTACAAGGGGTCCAAACTATTCCCAAAATAACATTAAAGACAACAAAAAATGTATATCCATATTTATGTAAATTTTATCTTATTGATGAATGAATGAATTAACAAATATAAATATTATAATAAATATATTATTTCTACGTGAACTATTTCTTTAAGACAGTTGCTCAGATTCTGCTCAGAAGAATCTTCTGACAACAAGAAGATTTCCTGTGGTTTGAACACCTGCCTCAGTTGTAATGTTATATCCGGTATACAGTGAAGTCCGGTTTGGGAATTAAGCACATTAAGTGACAATCGGAAAAAGGGTTCAGGCCAATAATTAGCAACTCTACTTGACCCCTACTGCTGCAAACAGATATATCGACAACTGCCCTGGCTTATGTACCTGATCCTTCACCTTCAGCAAAGATTCAATCTGTGTTGCACAATTTACCCAATAACAGAATTGATAGAGTGACTTATGATACGCTCAAAGCCAGGCAGTGTTCAAAGTCTAAAATCAATGTTTAATGGGTGACTGATTCTTGCAAGGGGTCTCTCATTTATTGAATACTCAAGAAAGACAAGTTTCAATCTGAAGAATTTATAAAATGCTTGTGAAGTGGTTTCTTGCAGGTATTCTTTCACCCAATCAGACAGTTTACATCAAACGCAGAGAATGAATGAGCATGTCTCAGTGACCGATTCAAGCTATGTTTTCATCTCTGAAAAGCTGCTATTTTAAATTCAACCTCAAGTATGGTGCTATAGCTACCACCACTTAAGATGGTTCAGTCAAATCAAATTTATTTATTTTTATTCAATCACATAGAAGAGCAGTCTTTGTTCTTTGCACAGTGTTTTTTGCTATTTTTTGAGTTAAAGACTCACAAGACTTATTCTGTTGTCTCTATTCCATTACAGTATGTCTAGCTATTTTTAAAAGCTTATACATCTTATATAAACACCCGCATAAAGCACATCTGTTTAAGGTCAGGTGAACCCAAAACCAGGCTAATTACACAATGTTTCCTCAAGAAAAATTACATTTTGAAAATATGTATTTTTACACATATATAATGTTCATGGAGTGCAGTAAATGTGCTGGCCCTCAACTAATAACTGAGGTACATATACCAAAATAAAAATGTAAAATAACAGTTATTTTAAATTGCAATGATATATTTGAATTAATTTTTATTTTAAATGCAGGCTTGGTGTAATCCGTGTATCATTCGATCATTCGTTTTTTTTAATTTAATATTGAAAATAGAAAAATGAGAAAACGGCTCCTTTTTAGTTTTTTAGTTTTTTTCCAAAAAATGAGAATTCAGCATAAATTTACGTTTTTCGTTCATGGGTGGAAAAATGAATAAACAGCTTGAATATTCGATTTCTACATGTGGGCTGGAATTAAACGCCCTTTTCTGCTGATTGGTCAGCCGAAGATCAAACCGTGCCTTCATCAGTTCTTCTGCAGTATCACGCAGCAGAATAATAGTCCTCCGCTGCTGCAGTTGTACGGATTAATAATGAATAGCTCGACACAACTCGTGTAGCGTCTAGACAGGTCTTTCTTCTGTGTAGACCAGCGGTTCTTAAAGTGATAGGGGGTCCAAGAAATAATTTGCTATAGCCTAAAGTATTTCCAGACTGTAAAGTCGTTTTTTTTATCATGATACATAGGCCTACTGTGATTTATTCCAAAGTGACTTATATGATGCATTTAATGAAAAATAATCTAAATGAAGCCTTTTAAAAGACGAGTATTCCCTGTGGTTCATGTTCGTGGCATGTGCCAGAAAGATGCTCAAGGACACCGAGAGGCACTAAAGCAGCGCATTATGTTGTTCTCTTTATTTTTTCAAAGGCATGACATTTTGTAGTTATTTTGAATGTAACGTTACACAATTAAAAATATACATTTTACCATAGGACTATAAATGACAGAGTATTAAGTTATTTCCCCTCGATGGGGGGAAAAAATCCAAGTGAACATCAATCAGTACTCAATATTAATTTAAACTGCTTTAAATATGACTGCTGCTTATTTCCTGTGCATTCTGGAGGTATAATGAGGGTTTGGTGAGAAACAAATGGAAATGGCAAGTTATTATATAAAAACGAAAAAGGAGCCGTTTTCTAATTTTTCTACTTTCAATATTAAATCAAAAAACGAATGATCGAATGATACACAGATTTAACAAAGCTTACTGACTGCAAACTTTTGAATGGTACTGTAGTAACAAAAATTGAATTAAATATAAAAATTGAATTAATATCATGAAACATCTTGACAGAGAGTTAATAGTGACATTTTTGGATGAACTATATAACATAATACTTATAAATCTAATAACCACATACCTGAGACAAGTGTAATGTGGATTGTAAGTGGAAATAACAAGTTGAAGTGACGGTTAGAAGAATAGCTTGCTGGATCTGATTGATTTATCTTCCTTGTCACTCATCTTAGAAATGGAAGCACTAAGGATCTCTGTGCAAAGCAAGAAAAGCAAGTTCAAGACATTGATGCTTGCATATAGAACTGCCACAGGCTCAGCACCCGCCTACTTCCACTCACTACTACGAATCTATATCCCCTCCAGAAGTCTGAGATGCGCTAGTGACTGACGCCTCATGGTACCACCACAGAGAGGCTCAAAATCACTTTCCAGAACATTCTCGTTCACCATTCCTGGCTGGTGGAATGATCTTCCCACCCCTATCCGGAATGCTGAATCCCTGACAATTTTCAAGCGACAGCTGAAAACTCATCTCTTTCAAAACTACTTGACTTCATCATAAAAAATAAAAAATAAATCAATCTCTTTATTTATTCCTTCTCTTTCTAGCTTGTACTTATTTGAACAATGTCTAGAAACTTGGTATTACAAGCACTTCCTGTATCTGTTTGCCTCTTTAAGAAGAATCACTTTATGTATCCCCCAATTGCAAGTCGCTTTGGATAAAAGCGTCTGCAAAATGACTAAATGTAAATGTAAAAGTTAATATTGAGTAACTTACATTGTAGACATATTAATGGCAGTTATTGTCTATTTTTGTACCCCCAAAGAAATTATTTCCAAACAAAGTCAACAGAATCAACCATTGCAAATATCCGTGCAACATAATAGTGGCGTTTTATTCCTGAACAAATCTGTGTTTATGAATGAATTGTTGGAATAATTCAAAGACTCATACATAAAAGGCATGAGTCATTTGTGAAAGTGTTTTGAACAAATCAGTTGAATGAATGAGTCAATGACTCACTCATAAAAACTTTTTACCTCCTGGCATAACAGAAAGAGTTGATGAAAATTTCTACCTTTTATTCACAGAGATTTATAAAAGTAAATCTGTAGCAAAAATGATAAACAGTATTAATGAAAATAAGTTTTATCAGTACAGATCTTACGGGCAAGCACTGTTATCATGAGGTAACCACAGCAACACAGCGTATTGTTGCTATGGTTACCTTTCGACTTATTATTATAATTTTTTTTTTTTTTTTACAAATTCTT
>NW_015505200.1:1228214-1232875 GCF_001515645.1 Sinocyclocheilus grahami | reverse complement strand
TATGTGATATATATATATATATATATATATATATATATATATATATATATATATATATATAAAATACATTGTTGACACTTTCTTTAATATGAAAGATTAAAACTGTTACTCCCAAGTATCTGAATCTGATACTGTGTCTGAAGAAGGTGTTTATTAATATGCACGTTTTCTGTAACATGCAGCTTTACTTTTTATGGTTTTTATACTTTTTATCTATGGTTTCACAGATCAGCACACAATCAGTTTTCATTTTCATTCATATTTAGCAGAAACAGTAAGTTCCCTTATAACAGAAACATCCTAACTATAGAAAATATAGCACTTAAAATAGAATATGAATCATGAGTAGGTGTCTTTCTATGCAAGCATTTCTATAGGTCCATCATAAAATGAGTGTCTAACCTCCACTGGCTGCATCTGCTTTCACCTGACACGACTGTTTGAATTAGAGCAGTGTTCCCAAGCCATAAATATGCATCCAAAAGTAGACTATAAATATAGACCAAAACAACATGATGTTAAAGAGCATGAACTATCAATAAAGGTGCTGACAACAAAACAAGTGTCATGGCAATTAGTTCACTGTAAATTATCATGGTGAGAATGCAATGGAATCATATTAATGAATTAATGAGGCTAATTATTTTAAAAGCCTTGTCACCATAAGCGACCTTAAAATCCCTTTCAATACTTCCCAGGGAAATGTCAAATGAATCAGTCATGATTGACGTAAATTCTTTTAGAAATTTGTTAGTCAAAACAATTCTTCTGAAAAGGTATCAGTCACAACTTGTTTCTTAAAGCTCATAGTCAAATTAAAAGTGACAAGCCAGGTTATTGTCTAAAGTGACATGCTTAAAGGGGTCATATGACGTTGCAAAAAAATTATTTTGTGTATTTGGTTTAATGAAATGTGTTTATGCGGTTTAAGGTAAAAAAACCCACATTATTTTCCACATACTGTACATTATTGTTTCTCCTCTATGCCCCGCCTTTCTGAAATGCGTTGATTTTTACAAAGCTCATTGTTCTGAAAAGCGAGGTGTACGCTGATTGGCCAGCTATCCAGAGCGTTGTGAAACTTGTTATTGGCCGAATTCCTCAAGCGAATTCCTCACGTTTGAATCATCAGTGGCAAATCCTTTAAATATGAAAATGTACTTACAGGCTGTGAGTCAGCATTATTTGTCAGAACACAGGAAACAGTCCTCACCCTCCGTAAAATGCATTGCACACATCTGAATATTTGGTTTGAACTGTTCTGGAACAGTGTTGTAAATACAACTTAACCACTGATTTCAAGTTGTGTCCTCTTTTGGAAGGCCAAACAAAGTAGTTTTCACAACGAAACACACAGCGTCTCCACGACATGGTGGCGGCGGTAACAATACTAGTGAGAATCAAAGTTACACCTTCTTTCTTTGCGTAAACATTTGGGCGGTGTTATGCAAATCTTCCCACACAGTGACGTAGACATGTGGGGGCATGTTTAAACGAGGCGTTTTAGGAGGATGTGGACGAGTCTTAACTTTTATTAAGAATATCTCTTTGGGTTTGAGACTATAGTCTTTGCAACTTTAGGGATCTTGTCTATTCACGAACAGCTTGTAACACTCCAAAGAGAAAGGAAAACTTGAAATCGCATCATATGACCCCTTTAAACTCCTACCACTACTCCCATTTTGTTTTTATAATGATCCAGATATATTCTGATTCCTGTTTTTCTGAGATACAAAAGGTGCAAAAAAAGTTTTTCTGTTAGGTCTTTTAGATATAATATTATAATATAAAAGTGTTACAATAAAACAATGTTGTTTTATATGTTGCTCAAAACAATATTTTCGAATTTGCTTATGCAAACTCTTCTAATTTGTAACTATAGGGAACTCAAAACTTGAACTAACAATAAGAGTAAGATTTAAAGAACACACCTCCAGAGGATCCCAGCTTTAGGAAAGTGTGCTGAAGTTTGCAACCAAACAGTTTGTGGCACATTTCAGCTCAGGTTGTTTTGTGAATATGAATGCCCCAAAAAGAGGCAGCGTCAAGATTTTCAGAAAATAATGATTTTGATTTTAGTCTGTTCATCACACAAAACTATCATATGACTTCAAAAGATTTAAAATATAGCGCAGAGCTTCTGGTGACCACTTTTATGATATTTCTACGATGCCTTTGCATTCTTTTTGAAGGTTGGCAGCCTCAGGCGTTATTCACTTTCATTGTATTGAATCAGCGGCCAGGAAATTCTTCTGATAATTCACCTAGTGTTCCACAGAAGAACAAGTCTGGAGCAACGTTAGATTCAATTACTCAATTTTTAGATGAACTATCCCTTTAAAGGTAGGGTCTGTTTAATTCCAAGGATAAAAATAATGGATGGGATGGAGAAAGGTTAGGAGAAAGGGAAAGAAAGTGATGGCAAATCTATTACTCTCAGCAGGAACAAGAAAAATGTCACTCAATCGCATATTAGACACAACAACATACACAGTTATCAGTCTCTTTGACTGACAGCTTTGATACAGAATAAATGATTCATACCACTATGGACAAAGTTTTGTCTTAATGAAAGCTCAGAAAATGTCTGCCTGACAGAAAATTGGGTTTATTGTCCCTCATGAAATATTGCATAGGTTGAAATAACTGATGACAACATGCACATAATGAAGATGAAGTTTGCATTACTCAATCTTCACTAATGTATGCTCATTTACAGTCAGACCACAAACAAAAAATGAGCAGCTCTGGTATCAGTAAACCAAAGGTGCACACATCAAGACAAAGCAAGATTTGTCTTTTTTCCACAGCTTGCTGTCAGGCAGTAAATAAGGATGTCTGCGTCATTTGGAGAAGCATAGTGAGCTAATCACCCATATATTACCAGCAGGCCGTATGTTACAACAGTGAGGCAAAACAAATCAGTTGCAAGAAGCTAAATTTACATTGTGTTACGCAAAAGGTCTATCACCTGTCCAGTTTTGTGTATAAAATGTGCTCAGTTTCATTTAAAGGTTGTAAGTTATATTGCACAAGTCAATGTTTTCATTAAGGTGGCTGGCTGGATACTGCTGCAGATTGAGGGATCTCTTCAGCCCTTGAGACATGCATTGATTTGTGATCTGATGCCATCATGCTGTTTCCTTAAGTCTAGAGATGCTTTGCGATATGACACATTATAATCATTATTATAATATCATTATTTACTATTATATATAATGTGTATATATAATCTTTTTTAATCTAGTTAAAACACGCATCAAATTCTTCCTTAAAAAGACAAATTTCAATTATAAATATATATATAAATATATAAATCTAAATCCACAATATTACCACATGATGAATTAATAACTGGAATTAACAAATAAATAATTAAAAACAAATTATAAACTATAATTATATGCAACCTTACTCTGATAAAAATGGTACATAAACACTGTCCATATATACTTAAATGTAAACTATATTATTATCCAACTATAAGGACTATAAGGCAAAAACACTAACATCATGATTTTCTGTGAAAATGCTTTGAAACAATGTGTATTGTGAAAACTGCTATATGAGCGTACACATCTTCACAATTTTTATTTTCCAAAAAGATTACAAAATTAAATGAAGAAAATAACAACAACAATAACCAACAATGTCTGCCGATCGTCGACCTGCGCTAGCCCTAGGACTATTCTTGTGTTTTGCCCGCCATATACCTGTTTGTCATAGTTTTACCCTGCCTGTTATGACCACGTCTCTGTCTTCTGCATAAATAAAGCTTTGCGAATGGATCCGCACGTCTCACGTCTTGTCAGCCCTGTTACAGAGAGTAGCAAATTCAAAAATACCAGACTAGTATAATTCTTATTAAAATGGTCCCGTCATACAAATAATTTATTGAGTGAGACTTCATGAAACAGCAAAGGTTCATTAGTAACACAGAGGGAGCTAAGTGGTCTACAAATTTCATTTATAAAAAAGATCAACACTTTGATTGGCTTTATAAAGTCCCCCACAGTAATGGATGCTCTTGATTGTGGATGTGAGCCCGATGCAATAGGATAGCTAGCCATTTAATATTTAATGAACGAGATGGCAGCAGACACAAAATAAATTAAAGCCTTTAATCATCTGGACCATTGATGACATGGTCAACATGGAAAATGAGATTTCTAGCCTAGCCTAGCCTGTTTTTCTCAGTTTCTGATCCTTGCCTGGTTTCCTAGATTTACCCCTTTAGTCTTGCCCCTTTTGATTCTGTCTGCCAATCGTTGACCTGCGCTAGCCCTGGGACTATTCTTGTGTTTTGCCCACCATATACCTGTTCACATCTCAGCTGTTCGTCCAGAGTCACGTCACGTCACAGCTGACCTTCTAGAGTCTCGCCATGTCTCAGCTGTTCATCCAGAGCCACGTCACATCTCAGCTAGTCATTCAGATTCACGTCGCATCACAGCTGTTCATCCAGAGTCACGTCACATCTCAGCTAGTCATCCAGATTCACGTTGCATCACAGCTGATCATCCAGAGTCATGTCACGTCCTGTCTGTTGCACCCAGATTGTCGGGGTCGGTCCGTCGGTATCCCAGTCTGGTGTCCAATGTGAGGGATGCATCGCTGGTGTCTGCACGCGCAGCTGGTATCCCCAAACCCACTCACTTTAG
>NW_015505200.1:1227341-1228199 GCF_001515645.1 Sinocyclocheilus grahami | reverse complement strand
TGTCCTGTTCCGGCCAAGGAGGCTGCCTATGACCTCTCTGCCTGTTCTGTTCCGGCCAAGGAGGCCGTCTATGAACTCTCTGTCTATCCTGTCACGGCTAAGGAGACTGGTTGCGGACTCCCTGTTCGTCCTGCCACAGCTAACGAGGCTGTTTGCGAGCTCCCTGCTCGTCCTGTCACAGCTAACGAGGCCGTTTGCGAGCTCCCTGCTCATCCTGCCCTGGCTATGGAGGCCGTTTGTGAATTCTTTGTGTGCTTTGTGTCTGCCAGGGAGGCTGCCCCTGAATGCTCAGTCTTGTCTATCAACCTCAATGTTCTGTCTGTGTTGTCTGTCTCTGCTCTCTCGTTGTTACAGTCTCCGCCATGGTCTCCTGATCGGTGTGGTTCACCAAGGGGGTTCTCTGTTCCTTCTGCTCCGCCGTGGTGGTCTGTCTGGCTCTGGTGGTCCTCTGCTCCGCCGTGGTGGTCTACTGTCTGGCTCTGGTGGTCTTCTGCTTCGCCGGGGTGGTCTTCAGTCCTGTTCTGGTGGTCTTCTCCTCCGCCAGGGGGATCTTCGGTCTCCACTGCCCTCCGGAATCATAAAGGGGGTTTTGAGCCGCTCCTTGGGGGGGGTCTCTGTCACAAATCCGATCCATGAGCTTCCGTCGGCTAACCATCAGAGGTCACCCTTCCCATTTTCATTGACACTCGCACTCACACTGTTGCATATCTTCCCGGTCTACATATCCCATCATTCACAGCACTGATTGCACACAGCTGGTTCACTAATTGCACAACACTGATTTCACCCAGCTGTTTCATATGACTCCCTCACTATTTAACACTCACTCTGATCCCTTCCCTCTGCCGAGTATTGTTT
>NW_015505200.1:1187220-1227124 GCF_001515645.1 Sinocyclocheilus grahami | reverse complement strand
ATTTTAATGAGTGAGACTTCATGAAACAGCAAAGGTTCATTAGTAACACAGAGGGAACTAAGTGGTCTACAAATTTCATTTATAAAAAAGATAAACACTTTGATTGGCTTTATAAAGTCCCCCACAGTAATGGATGCTCTTGATTGTGGATGTGAGCCCGATGCAATAGGATAGCTAGCCGTTTAATATTTAATGAACGAGATGGCAGCAGACACTGAATAAATTAAAGCCTTTAATCATCTGGACCATTGATGACATGGTCAACATGGAAAATTAGATTTCTGGGTCCCCTGATAGTTTAGATTACCTACACACCTCAACTGATCTCCCATTTGTTACACATTGCAGATTGAGGAGATGAGGTACACCAAAGAAAACGACAAGAAAATAGCCAATAACACAAAGGAGACTTTTGTGTAAACCTCAACCACACACTATCGCTAAATACTCAAAGCCAAGGCTCAAAACCGCTAAATAAGATCCATCTTCCAGACAGAAAGGTTAACTTAATAGAAAATTCAGACCATTAGTTTTGGCTTACATCATAGCTATAGCAAGCAATAAATGTTATGGTACCGGTAACCCGATCCTGGAAGGGCAGCCTGGTGTACTTTGCTGAACGTGAGGTTTATTCCTTGTAGCATTTGGGTTGTGACATATACTGTGATTCTGAACAAGAGCCCTCACCTACAAGCAATTCCTTTTCCCCCCTCTCAGACTCGATGTTCACCGCTGTGTTTATTGGCCCGTTAAATAATTCATCACCACAGCTCTTAGAACGTGTGGGAGTGTATCTGCGCGTGGGGCATATTGCACTTGATCTGAATCGCGAATCCCAGAGGACACAGTCTTGTTTGGAATTTCAAGGGGACGTTCATTAGACCAAAACAAGACATTTCCCGCCAACTCAAGTCCTGCATACAAAGTGTGGGTTAAACGTAATGAAGTCAGAAGAACAATCCCTATAGCCGAGGGCTTGGGTTTAGTACACTATGTGTGCCAGGAATAATCTGCAGGGGGCTGAGGGGCTCAATGAATGAATTTTATGATTCTGCCAGGGAACCTGAGCTGAGACCGTGCGGATCAAATGTCAATCACTCCTCAGCAGATCCAACTTGCTGAAGGCTATTAGCACAAAAACTCACTCATTTGAGATTCGTGTTGAATTTCCTACAGCACAAAAACAAAACCACCAGTTAAAGAACTGGGTCGATTGTTTGCTAATTTTTTTAATATAAATGATAAATACATACAATTAAAGTCAATGGGTGCCAAAACTATTGGTTAACAACATTCTTCAAAATATCTTCTATGTTACACAGAAGAAATAAAGTCATGTAGGTTTGGAACGACATGAGAGTGAGTAAATTATGACATATTTCAGTTTGGGGTGATCTCTTTAATGTTCAAATTAGCACATTCAGCCAAGCAATATTATTTAAAAACATATTTATATTTATTCTTAACAACTACATTTAAATGGTTCCAGAACATCAGTGATTCTAATCCAAATATACATGTGAAATGAAGAAATTTGACATAATGGAGATTGTGTCTAACTCTCAATATCACATCTCATAAAATATGCATAAGCGAATGTGACTCCAAACTAATTAAGAAAGAACATTTCCAAAAACCATAAAAACAAAATCCCCCAACTAATATCTTTCAGATATCTATGTTACAGGATAATAGCTGTGAATGTTTCCTTCCGGAAAGAGAATAAAATAAGGTATTTGTTTTTATTGTCATTGCTTCTGAAAATATTGATTAGGTTTCCTTTGATACTGCATATCTTAAACCACTAGTCAAAGTCGATGAACTTGATTTGTTTGGTCTAACAACAGATCATTAAAGATTTCATTACAGTGGAGATTAGTAATAAAATATATGTATTTACTGCTGAACTTGGGGTGCAACAAATGCAGAGTCTCTCTAGATTACACTGCGAATATTATCTGGTGTGCAGAATGATCATAAAACCATTCACGGGGGATTATGGAAGTCATTTACTCTAACAGATTCCCAAAATAGCCCATGTGGCCCCTGTTTGTAATCCATATACATATGGAGGATCTGACATCTTTACTACGCATTGCGTCGTTTTCCCATTGCGTCAACTGCATGGCAATATTTATATATTTCCTGCAAATGGCCTTTAAATAATTCATTATCAGTGCTATTTGGGGGCCAAATGCACCCTCTTGTATTATGCATGATGGGTCTATATAGCAGCTGATGTCCCAGGACATTTGTGAAACGACAGTGCCACTCCAGCCAACAGCTCACGATACCAGGCCATCTTGGGTCTGTGTGTCACATCCACGTCACACAGGCCAGCCACCCTTAACTGGATACAAATCAGGATCCTGAAAACCACAACTGAATCTCTAAGAGAATCATATTTCCATACTGATTTACATAATTTAAGGCCTTTGCTGCAGGAACCATCCATTGTGCTAAAGACAGTGAGGAAATAAATAAATGAATAAAATTGCTGGGAAAAATCTAAATTTCAGCACAAGATTTCACCTCGATAAAGAGTAACCCCCCCCACACACATCAAATTCTGTTGACAGTAGTCAGTGGCTCACAACAGAAACTCTTTCTTCCGACATGACTGTCAAGAAAGGCACCTCTCGTCTTTCACCTAGCTGTTTTTAGGACATGAATGACGTCTCTATCTCTCTGCCTAACAACCTAGTATCAGCTGTTGCAGTCAATTATTAACTTAGATTGCTGCTATAAGACAAGTTTCAAAGATGCTTTAGTGGTATACAAAAACAACATATTACTTACAGAAATAAAGTGAAATGTCAACATGCCAGCCCACTTTTCTTAGATCAGAGGATCATGGAGGTCATGCATTCTGCCACTTTATGTTTGTGTCATTAGACTGTATTCCAATTTTGTGTGTTACTAAATTTCAGCACAAGATTTCACCTCGATAAAGAGTAACCCCCCCACACACATCAAATTCTGTTGACAGTAGTCAGTGGCTCACAACAGAAACTCTTTCTTCTGACATGACTGTCAAGAAAGGCACCTCTCGTCTTTCACCTAGCTGTTTTTAGGACATGAATGACGTCTCTATCTCTCTGCCTAACAACCTAGTATCAGCTGTTGCAGTCAATTATTAACTTAGATTGCTGCTATAAGACAAGTTTCAAAGATGCTTTAGTGGTATACAAAAACAACATATTACTTACAGAAATAAAGTGAAATGTCAACATGCCAGCCCACTTTTCTTAGATCAGAGGATCATCGAGGTCATGCATTCTGCCACTTTATGTTTGTGTCATTAGACTGTATTCCAATTTTGTGTGTTAATTTCTGTCAAATGAGTATTTAATGTTTTTGCACATCTTTTGCTCACCAAGGCTATATTTATTTGAAAACAATAATATAGTTAAATATTACTCCAATAAAAAAAAAAAAGGTATATTTTAATATTTTTTTAGTATCAGCTGTTGCAGTCAATTATTAACTTAGATTGCTGCTATAAGACAAGTTTCAAAGATGCTTTAGTGGTATACAAAAACAACATATTACTTACAGAAATAAAGTGAAATGTCAACATGCCAGCCCACTTTTCTTAGATCAGAGGATCATGGAGGTCATGCATTCTGCCACTTTATGTTTGTGTCATTAGACTGTATTCCAATTTTGTGTGTTAATTTCTGTCAAATGAGTATTTAATGTTTTTGCACATCTTTTGCTCACCAAGGCTATATTTATTTGAAAACAATAATATTGTTAAATATTACTCCAATAAAAAAAAAAAAAGGTATATTTTAATATTTTTTAAAATGCGATGTATTACTATTATGGCAAAGCTGAATTTTCAGCAGCCATTACTCCAGTCTTCAGTGTCTCATCATCCTTGAGAAATCAATCTGTGTTGGTTTGCTGATCAAGAAACATGTTTTCTTACAATTATTATGAAAACAGTTTTTGCTGACTAATGTTTTGTAAAAACCATGATACATTTTTTTTCCAGGATTCTTTGATGAATAGAAAGTTCAAGAGATTGACATTTGTTTAAAATAAACCATTAACTCCTTTCTAAATAAATAAATCTTACTGTCCCCAAATTTATAAAAACATATGAAATACTATTACAAAATTCCAAATGTTGAAAATTGTTCCACTATATTCAAACCTGAATATACATTTTTCGTTTAATGAACGTTTTTGTGCTTTAATAAAAAAAGTTTTATGTTCATATTTTTATTAGTAAATAAATCTTTCACATATTAAGTAATGATTCAACTCGCCCCTTGACGTGACAGATTACCCCTAATGTGTGACGAATTGTGTCACCAGGCCACTATGCTTTCTTCTAATTTCATTTTATAGCTGTATTCAATCATTGTCAGATTCAATTAAAAAGAAAATGTCTCTCCCAATGACAGATTGCTTTTTAAAATGTTTTCTAGCTGTAGTATTTTAATAAACAGGATCAATACTGAGTGACAGAGCGATGTGGTGGAGGTTGCACCCTAGAAGAACGGTGCATTTGTGTTCCCACGCCTCTGAGCTACATGCGTCAGCTCCTCTGTGTGGAATCCCAGCTCGTCGAACGTTCAGGGCCCCTCAGGGTCTCTTGCTTTCCTCACAACTCTGAGTGCAGCTGCGCTCTGCCATGATCACAGGTTTAGGCAGATACTCACTCACTCTCTCTCTCTCTCTCTCTCTCTCTCTCTCTCGCCCTCTCTCTCTCTCCCTCCCTCTTATGTTCTATGTAATGGAAAGAAAATGAGTCATTAGGTTGTACAATGCAACGTAAATGCAGAAGGCGAAGCTTTTTTAGAATTAAACTCCCACTTTAACTAGATCAAACAAGTTCAAAAAGCACGCAGAATGCCATTGTGCATACCCTGTAACAAGTTGCGATTGCAGATGGCTCCTGTCGACTACTTAGACATAGTGAGAAGAGGAATCAAAAGTCCATGTCTGTGTCTCTCACTGAAGGTGTTAAGGGATCACAGAGCCATTGACACTTTGTACTGACACCAGAAAAAGATAGCTGTGGAGGGAGAAAAGAGCTCTGAGCCAAAAGCACGCACATAATTTTAATGAACGCAAGAAAATGCACACCAAAACTAAAATAGCTCCTTTAACCCTTACAAACATTTTGAGTCGGCTGAAAGAGCAGGTTTGAAATGGAAAAACATAACAGCCAAGGAGAAACACAGACAGAGCCTAATGGCCATTATATCATCAACAGAAGGTGTTTGCACATACATTATGGGAATTTCACACACAAAATCTGTGGTGAGAGCTTTCAACAACATTATCCATTCTCACTTTTAAGTAATTCATCCTTGGTGGTACTTCAGGAAATAGTCTTTTAATATATTCCTAATGGCTCACTTAAAGGTTATGTCTATCTGATGGCTTTTAAGAAACACACATTTGATATTAATCTTGAAGAATGAGGTAATCCTTGTTTTTTTTTAATTTTTTTATTAATGATTACTATTTTTGTTCTGAATAAATTGGTTATTATCTAATATCTGTTTTCTGAGTGCTTAATTAAACAATTGCCTTCCTTCTGGTAACTGCTCTTTGTATTCATGTTGGTTTCAAATGGTTTTGAAAAACTTTGTAAAGTTTTTATTTAGATATTAATAAGCAGTGAAGTAGTTTATTTTTCTAAGAAATAATAGTAACAAGTTACGCCAAACTACACTGAAAAAAATTGTTGAAACAATTTTTACAATTTTTGAATCAATTGCTAGCAAATTTTACAGTTACAAATACAAAACACACTGCATTAATCTTTGCTTTACTTGCAACTTCAAAACAAAAACATTTTTGTAATGAACTCGAGTTTTTTAGATTTGTTCTTATAACATTAAAAGAGTTGTATCACCTTGGAATATTTGAATTTATGTCCTATAAAAGTGTCTTAATAGATAAAACATATGTAAAACATACTGTTTGTATACATTAAATTTTTTATGTATTTTTAAATAAATGAATCAAAATAAAACAAAATTAACGTCACGTCATTGACCCACACGTCCAAATAGAACGACACACATTCAATCTTACAATCTTACATGACAGTTCTTGGGCCAGCTGTCTACAGGTGATCATTCCCCCTGTAATGACACAAGTCAAAAGGCCGCATTAATGGATAATGGCCGCGGCACCCACAGTCGCTAATAATATCAGTCTTTTGATGGTCGGGTTACACAGAGATAAGAGGGATGAATGAAACAGCAGCTCTAAAAATGTATGAGGGCATGTAGAAGATGAAGCACTTGCTAAAGAAAGCTTTTCAAGTAAAATATGACACCTGCCCCTGTTGTCATCCATAAAGACTGTGAAATATTACCATTTCCAGATGCATCACACCCTGTGGATGCTTCCTTTGTGGTGCCCAGAGACGATGTGTCATAGCCGTGGCAGAGGTTAGCCGCTCAAATGAGTGGTACCGCCTCAAATTGTGTAACTTTTGACAGGTTTGACATAACGTACTGCAGCAATAAAGGTCACTAACACATAGTGTTGCACTGATTTTGTGTAATGTCACACAGCTACAATGTCTGTATCATTCTCAGCTTGTTGGATGGGATCAATGTAATGCACACAATTCTCCAACTGAAGGCAAGACGCAAACATCAAACAAAGTCCAATTTTGTAGGCGAAGGAACAAAAGGCATAGTTATCAATAACTCTGGCCATCTCCACGTGGTCACTTCCACAGCTTCATAACGTCACGTCTGGCTCTGATCCACCTCTCACCTCATGACTAATCTAACGGGAATCCTTCGCTGAGAGTTTGCATGTGACATTTTACATCAGAGAAAACCGAACCCCCCCCCCCACCCCAACTGCACTCAGGCTCTCTCTCTCTCTCTTTCTCTCACACCCACTCATCCCCACACTAAAATCACGACTCGTAATATTTGGAGTAAAGCTAGGTGTTTTGAAGTTTAAAAAAAGTGCAGGTTCTACACTGACTGAGTTCAAACAAACCTGTTGCATTTATGGATGTAAAAAAACAACCTCTAATGCTTTCATTCATTATTCACTGATGAAACTGCTACAATCACAAATAAACTAAGCACAAGAGATAAATTTGGGCCAAGTTTAGCTACAATTGACTTCTATTAGTCCAATCATGTTGTGGGCTTAAACCTCTTCACAACTGCCTGCAAGCTTGCTTTCAGTTTTAAATCCAATACCCACTTCTCAAAATCCAATCAACAACCAATGGATAAAATCAAGTTTCCACTCTGAATATTTCTTTTTCTTTTTCAATAACCTGTTACACTTCAAAATACAGAAGAAAAATCTTTTGCTACTTCTGTTTTATCACAATTTTAAAACTGTAGCTTGCCAAGCTAAAAATACTTGAAAGTAGTTAAACTTCAGTTAAACGTCCCTTTTAAAAAACTAACATCACCAAAGCTATTTTGAGGGGCAATATCATTTATCAGATTTTTTTTTATTTAATTCTGTAATCAGAGCAGTATTTATCTGGCACAAGCACAAGCACAAGCTCAACTAGAAACGTCCCTTTTAAAAAACTAACATCACCAAAGCTATTTTGAGGGGCAATATCATTTATCAGATTTTTTTTATTTAATTCTGTAATCAGAGCAGTATTTATCTGGCACAAGCACAAGCACAAGCTCAACTATCTTAACAGCACAGCAAATAAATTCAGATTACATTTTCAATAAAAAATTAGAATCACTATGTAACTGCATATGCTCTGAATGCTAAATATTTGATAAAAAAAAATAAAAAAAACAGAAGACAGAAAATGTTGCACAGTGATCAGACTCAACTGAATCAGTGAATTGTTTAGTGAATTTAATTTTCATTTACACTGCAAGGAACTGAAATTCCAATTGCAACATGAAAGAGAGAGAACATTCTTGAGTTTGTTAGTTTTTTTTTCATTCTCATTCTCATTCTACATGGCTATTAAGCTGTGCACAATACAAAAAAGGGCATAAATTTAGCATTTCGTCTACACTGCTAATCATTGGGGGAAAAAACTTGTTTAGCTTTTAGTTTGCTACTTATGATACGCTATTGAATTGCAAACTGAATTTTCCCATTACAATACGTTTTTTTTTTGTATAATTACACAGCTTCCTTGTATGAAACATTATGTGCATCCATGTTTTTTCTAAAAAAAAATCTGACATTTAAAAAAATCAATAAAGAAGCAAGCTCTTGTTTATATATGAAATCATCCGTGTAGTCCAGACGCGTAGCCCAGACAGAATCCTACAATGCACAAATCACTCCTAGTGTTAACACAAGCTGGAAGATAAAGCTGTCGAACAGATTGAAATTACTCTGAGCCAAGCGACGAGAACCACAGTCAGAGCCGACAAACTGCTCACCTCATGCTGAGCAAGTACAGCACCTGGGACTGCAGAGAGAAATTCAGAAAGCAACATATTGACTTGTTTTTTCACCCCAGTTAATTTTCATCTTGCTATTATTTGCAAAAACACACATTTATTAAATGTTATAGCAATTTATGGAAATATTTTGAAAGTTAAAAACTGTTATTATACAATTGCCCAGAATTACATTTAATGAGCATTTCTGCCAATTTGCAAATCTAGTAGCACAAACCAGCTGACAAGAGATGACACCATTGCTTTCTGAAAACAGACATCAACAGCTTGATATCAGCTAGAAGGATCTGAGGTGTAGAAAACAGCGCAGGTGCAACTATACGACCATTATCTTCGGGCAAAGGGGCAATAAATGTGCTTTAGACAAAATGACTCCATTAATCTTTTCTTTTCTCTTTCTGGTGAGGTCTTGACAAGAAGTGTAGGCATGAAACCTGTTGAAGTCCGTGCATTTGCCCTCGGAGAGCATCTTTGTTTCTGGTAGCAATAACCTGTTTCCACGGAAACCGCGCAACACAAGCTGGGTGATGGAACCAGATTGGTGTGATGGTTATTATTCTGGTGGAACATTCCAGAGCGCACGCATTCATCAAAGTATTACACCTATGGATGTAATGCTTCGGTTTGTTAGGCTCATCTAATATACTGTGCTATATTAGAATCGAGAGATACAGTATTGAAAACGCTCGTCAAGTGTCATATTTCAATATTGTCGGTAAGATCTCTTCCTTTATCACTTTATAATAAAATATGACTGGAGTGATAGGATAGGATATGTAGCATAAAACCTGACTATTTTGATTATCATCATCACTGATTTCTTTGGTTTTTGCAATTTTTTTGCTATATTGCACTGTATTTTCTGGCAAAGGACTCTCACATATGATGATGATGATGATGATGATGATGATTATAATGTATGAAGACAGCAAAACATGTTCATGTATACGGAACCTACTATGTGAGAAAAATACTAAGCACAAAATTAAAAAAAGCAACATATTGATTCCAAAATTCAATAATTGTTTTTCATGTTGTCATTGTTCTAAAGCCAAAGCAGATTATTAAAATAGCATCTATATATTATTACCTATATCTATGCTAAATAGCTCCTGCTAATAATCTAAAATGAAAATAATCATAATCATGTCTTTTAATTACTAATTAATAATCTTCATTTAACAATTTAATTAATGACCACTGATTTGAATGATTTTGACCCATATGCAGAATTAAACTGCACAATAACAGACTTTGTTATTAAATATTGTTAATATCAAGCCAAGAGTTTTTACTGTAATAAAAATCCAAATTTTTAATCTGAAAAAGCCCTCAAAATTTGAACAAAAAAAAAAACATAAAGGACAACACTTTTTTAACAAGTAAAAGTTTTGAAAAAATTTATTGAGCAAAAATATATTTTAATAAAAATTTGTCTTTAACATTTTTATTATTTTAAATGAACATCTCTGCCACTTTGAAATATTGTTTTAATGAAAATTTGTGTCATTTTTATTAAGTCGCTGCTGTTTCTGAAAGTAATAAGGCACTCAAAGCCATGCAGTATTGTGAATATATAACACTAGTGTTATCTGGTAATTATATAACACTAGACAATCAGAAGTTCATGTACATCAAACTTTGAGTATAAACTTAGAAGTATATGTATATTGTTAGTGTAATAAATAACTCACAAATTAGGATTCACAAATTGTAGAACTGTCATCCAATTCATAGATGAACAGATGGACAAGTTGCCCAGAAATGCTCTCCTCCTCCTCCTCCTCCTCCTCCTCCTCCCTTTTTTTATCTTGAGAGTAATTAAAAGACAGACAATAATGTTTCTCTTCATGTTGGTCCAGACTGTTCACCTTGCAGTATGGGCCTGCTGTCACTGTGGAGCGCAGGGAGATGACTGTTTGCTGGGGTATTGTGACTCACTCTTCTGAAGCTTGGAGCCAGAGCTCAGGGCCATTGGCAGCATTGTGCCAGTGAAAGATGTCATTGAAATATACAGAGAATCTGCGTGCATCTGCCTGACTTGGCAGGAAGTCATTCCCATTGCTGATCCTGCACATACGCTAATAATGGATATTAGTCCCACTTCTCCAAGGTGAAATTGAATGTGCTAATACCCGTTATTGCTAACTAACTTTATTTCATGACTTACTGCACACAAATCTGAGCTGTTTTAAGTGCTGTACCCATCACTTTCAACATCAAAACTAAAATCATCATGAAATCAAGATGAACTGTAGTCAGTAGTTACTGTCTAAATGCACATTCCAGGTGTTACTGTGAACAATTAGTGTATGTTATTCCAATAAATAAATAAATATTCTGAAAAAAATAAGTTGGCTGACAAAATTGGTGGGATCTCAACGGAGGTATGATACATTGTTACCATTGAGCTAAACAATAATTAGTCTGTTGTGTGAGCATAGAGTGATGTATGGGGAACAATTACTTTTGATGTGGGATGGCACACATTGTTAGAGAGAGAAGTGTGTGGTCGACTATTTTAATTAGTACTAAAACAGGAGTTTCTTCTTCCTTTGAGATCAGTGATGTCAATGACCCTATCAAGCACCTCTGTACAAACACTGTCTGTTGCAAAACAAAATATTCCTCAAAAGAGTACATTTCTTGAGCACAGCCTGCAGGTTATGAAATGCAATGAATTAAAACACCACTGTTTGCCTCACATGCTGATACGTTAACCATTTTTTTTGTCATGATTAACTTTACAAGAATTGCAAAATAATAAATACTATAACAAAAGCAAACAATTAACACTTGTGTGTGTGTGTGTGTGTGCGTGCATATATATATATATCAACTGTTTTTGTAATAAATTGAATTTTGATACTCTAGTGCAGTGTTTCCCAACCGGGGTGCCGTCTGTCGAGAGCAGGGGTGCCATGTAAAAAAAATCCTTTTTTTAATATTTTTAAATAGCTAAAATGTTCAAAAAAGCATCTATTATATAATATCAATTTCTGATGTCGCCAATAATTAGAGATGCACCGAAATTTCGGCTGCCGAAAATTAGTTCACTGCTCAGGTTTCACTTTCACGTGGTGTGGCGCTCTGCGCATTATCCCACTCTATGCGTGTGCGCTTCACTCACATACCGTTCATGCTCATCGGAACAGGCATTGCCCGGTGACATGAAGGCCATCCAAACTTCTCTGACCATGTGATGTCCAGGTTCACTCTGTTGCAAACCAGTATTTCACAACATGCAGGTGAGTTACCACACAAAACGAAAACAGTTATAACAAACCTCGCAGAGAAATTTAACATTTAAGACAGCCATTGAAAAACGTAATTTAGTGTAATAATTTAGGTGTCATTTTTAACTGTTTTATTGTATCTGTTCATTCAGTTGTTAAAATGACGCTACGCTTACGCTAATTTTCCACTTGCCTGCCTGATAAAATAGAAGATATATTTAAATTGAGATGTAGACAATATATATTCACAATTTACATTTATATATTCAGATTTTATATAACTATTTCCTATTTTGCCATTCAAAATATAAATAATTTTATATATGCCATTTCTTCCTGTAAGGGGTAGGTTTAGATGTAGGGCAATAGAATATACGGTCTGTACAGTATAAAAACCATTACGCCTAGAGTCCCCATAAACCATAAAAACAAACCTGTGTGTGTGTGTGTATAGGTATATATTCATTGAATTTTTTATTTATTTAATGTTATTATATTAAATAGAATTATATATTAAATAATATAATTTCATTCAATTTAATAATTACTTATAAATATTATTATTAATTACAGATCACACACACACACACACATATATATACACACACATATTCTGTACACATACATACAAATAAATAAAATATATAAATATTATATATTGCAATAATAATAATAATAATAATAATAAAGATTATTATTCAATTATTATGCTAAAAATGCAAAACAGACATTTGTACCCCAATGTGCTTGGACAATTTCCATCTCTTAACTCACTGTGTAATGTAGAGTATGAAGGGAAGGCACTGAACTGTCCATGGTACTGACAGTCTCTGGGCTCATATGGTCTTTTCCCTGCACAAGACTTGGCACAAAATTGTTACGACGTGAAGACAGACACTGAAGCACTGGTATGAGCAGTGTGACCGAACCAGACCCCTGATACTCTGAGTGATGCCCCGTGCCAGGGCTAAGACCCCCGCTGCTGCCCCACTGGTGTGCAGATATCAAAGCACCCACCCCATCCTGTTTCATGTGCCAGTAATTAGCTATCAAGCCCTACCGCAGACCCCTCCCTTAAACCAACAATTCAGGATGAAAGAGCCGTGACACTTTGAAACCTGAATGCTTTGTTGGTAAACATTTCAAACTAATTAACATCATATTTAATTAAAAAGTACATGTAAAGCATTTGAGGTTCCGTTCTGTTTTTTTTTTATTGTAATGCTCCAATAGAGAAGGTTGATTAAAGTCCTGCTTGCCTAACATTTACCAAAAGTCACCGTGTACTTATTTATGGTGTTTTAGCAACATACAAATGAGGTCCAAGTTAGGATATCATTGCTATTCCGCATGGGTGCATGTACCAGTGTCTCAGTGGTTCGCTCTATGTGTCCTGCCTCCTGACCCTAGAGTGGAGAAGCCTTCATTTGCACAGTCTAATGAGGCAAGGCCTGTAGTTGTAGGCACGAATTGTGTTTACACTCACATTCATGCCACATTTCCAGCTCCTGTGTACTGATGAGTGCACACGGCCATATCAGCCCACAAATATCCAGATACCCCACGCACAGCCTGGGCTAATAAATCACACTCAGTCCTTTACATCTAGATAGAACTCGAGAGGCCTTGGAGGAAGCAAGTCAGACTGGCTTGCAGCTGACATTTTTCACAATCTGGCCTGTCACCAAGCTGAGCGCCTTAAAGCAAGATTAATTCGAGGAGGACAAGCCATCTGACTTTAGTGGCATCAGTCATGGTAGGGCAGGGAGGGAGCAAAAATCTCTGACAGACATGCAATTTGTGTTTGGCTGAAGGAGATCTGCTAGACGCTATTGGACAATTTGAGATCTTCATAAACAGTTAAACTTTCGCAATGTTTCCGCTGCAAAATGACTTTATTCCCCATGTCAGAACCACCATGGAGTTTGCTATGTTATAGTTGTTTGTGTGTGTGTGTGTGTGTGTGTGTGTGTGTGTATGTGTGCACGTTTCAGATGGTTTTACAGCCACTGAGATGATGTGTAAGGCATACAATTTTGGTTGTCATTTCACAACCTGTCATGCCCCTGTGGATACGCTGGCAGAAATGTAATGTATGTATGTTTTAAAGACAGGTGAGGTGTGCCGTTATGGCCCAAAGCTTATAAACACCTTTTGACACATTGATTTAAAACAGTGAAACAGTGCTAACAAGTCCTTCACAATTTTGTTAATGTTGGCACTAAGCACATAAGCGAAAATTTACTCTGCACAAAACAACAGCCTCTCTAAAACTGGATTGCGCTCCATATTAAACATACAGTATAAGATGGCAAAAATGCATAGATAATCAAAAACAGTCAGAGATGCACAGTACCATTTCATTTATGATTTTATTGGTATCAGTTGATATTGAATATTTAATTGGTCATGCTCATTTCTATTATAAAAATAGGAAACAGAAAAGAAACGAAAATTTATAAACGTAAATTATATGCAGAATTTCATAATAAATATGAATATTTTTATTATACCATATATGTATACATATTGTGTGTGTTTATATATAGCTTTTCATATTAACCACAACTGTAATATCAGCGCACATGCATACATGAAACATTTACATAAACAATAATGCCTGCAATTTACATTACCTTATTAAGCCAGTAAAAGCTGATTACATTTTTCCAAAATTAGGTCAATACAACACCCAAATCAGTTTATTATTTTTTTTTACTTTGATTTAAAACAGCCGCTGATGTTAAATGACTCATATGGCTGTGTGTAAGACAGCTCAGCTGAGAGGGACTGCATTTCAGATTGATCCTTCACCCTGTGTGTGCAGTCAGCAAAGACTAATGTATAAAACATTCTGCTCGCACCAGAGTTAAATAAATAATAGATTCCCTTTCAGTGGAACACAAGCAAGACAAAGAAATAACAGTGTGGGGAAAATGCTGAGAGGTCTGTGAAAGGTCAATGGTTACGAGTAGCTCCAGCCTCCACTGAGATCCTTTCGCAAGCTGAAGGCTGCTCAAGGCATACTAAACAACCTGGGACTCATGCAGTGTGGCTTATTTGCCTTACGACAAATATAGGGATTGGGTCACAGTGCGATCGATACACAAAGGGGGAGTGCTACATGGAACTGACCTTGTAATACAAGGCAAGTAATGTAGTTCCAAAATATATATCAAAAGACACATTTTAATAAGGAAAAAATAGATTCATCATACAAAAATAAAACTATATTGGCTAAACTTCTATTAACTGTGGGCAGTGGTTGCACATTTGAAATGCGATTTTATTGAACGTTCTTTGAACTCTACTCAATTACTTTTTGTGTTTTAACTGTGTGGAATAACCCCCAAATAAGATTGAACTCAAATTAATTAATTAACATTTGCTGAAAATGTACTCACCTTCAGGCCATCTACGATGTAGATGAGTTTGTTTTTCCATCGTAACAGATTTGGAACAAAAGAAACTGCATCATGTCACTTGCTCAGCAATGGATCCTCTGCAGTGAATGGGTGCCATCAGAGTTCAAAGAGCTGATAAAGGAATGACTCCAGTCCATCAGTAAACTTTTTGAAGCGAAAAGCTGTGTGTTAATAATAAACAAATCCATCATAGACATTTTTAAACTTCAAATCATTGATTCCGGCTAAAATATGAGTCCTCTATCTGTAATGCCTTATCCAGTGAAAAAGATGTTTTGTGTGAATCTGGAGAGAAATATGACCAGACCAAGCACAGTTTACAAACAAAAACAGTCCATATGTGTCAGTGGATTTTGTGAAAGTTTTTTTTTCTTTTGACAAGAGGGGATGAACTTTTTCACTGGAGATAGCATTATAGTAGATTATGGTATTTTGGTTGGAAGCAACGGTTTAAAGTTAAAAGACCTAAATGATGGATTTGTTTCTTATAAACAAGCAGTTTATTGCTTCACAAGACGTTAACTGATGTACTGGAGTTCCATGGATTACTTGTGGATTATTGTGATGTTTTTATCAGCTGGTTGGATTCTCATTCTGATGGCACCCATTCACTGAAAGTGAAGTGATGTGGGGCCAAGTATGGGACCCATACTCTGAATTTTTGCTCTGCATTTAACCCATCCAAGTGCACACACACACAGAGCAGTGGGCAGCCATATTGCTGCAGCACCCAGGGAGCAGTGACTTGCTCAAGGGTCTCTCTTCAGTCATGGTATTGAGGGAGAAAGAGAGCACTGGTCGTTCACTCCCCCCACCGACAATTCCTTCCGGACCTGAGACTCAAACCCACAACCTTCAAGTTACAAGTCCGACTCTCTAACCATTAGGCCACAACTGCCCCATGAGCACTGGTGAGCAAGTGAATGCTAAATTTCTCCAAATTTGTTCTGATGCAGAAACAAACTAATCTAATAATTTTTATTTCATAAAAATTAATTTATTTAATTTATTCCCATTTCTTTGGAAACATTTAATCAGCGCTACACAACTTTGGAAAGCTCAGGGGCCATAAACAGGATCTGTTTTTGCACACACATACTTTATAATGGTAATTATTTCATGTTAATGAGGCAATTAAATGTGTGGCATGCAAAATGACCAAACTCTTACAGTATAATTCATTTTAAGTCATGGGAACATATATCATGAAATGGTTATTGTTTCTGGAAATTAAACCCCAAAACATTTCATATACACTACTAGTAAAAAATGCATCAAAAACAGTAATATTGTGAAATAAATGTTTTCAATTTTAATACATTATAAAATGTAACTTATTCCTGTGATTTCAAGGCTGAATTTTCAGCAGATATTACTCCAGTCTCCAGTGTCACATGATCCTTCAGAAATCAATCTAATATGCTGATTTGGTGCTCAAGAAACATTTATTTTGAAATCTGTTGAAAACAGTTGTGCTGCTTAAAATTTTGTTTATTACAGTTGTGTATTACATAACCTGTCTATTTTTTTCATAATGCTGTGCTGTGAATTAACTACAATCAAATGAAAGGCACTTTACTCTTATTTGATTATTTTTATGTACCATTGTATAAATGCTTTAGCAAGAATTTCAATACTGCAGCCACAAAAACAAAAAGTCATTGAGTGGTGCTTCCCTAAATCCTTATAATGGATATGAATTTAGAATTTCATCTCTCCAGAGTTTTAATAACAATAAGTAGCTTGAGGAAAACTGATGCTACATATTTTTTGCTCAGACATTTTGCTCACTCTTATTAAATTTCACCTGGGAAGTATTACACAGCGAGTTGAAAAAGTGCCACAGTAGGACATGCTAAATGTCCCCACTCCCTTCAGTACACCATTTTTAAAGTGAAGTCGAATGTCAGGGTTCCTAATTAGGCTCCAGGATCGTTCTATTGTGTTAATTGGTGGAAAGACCGCTGACACCTGATCCAGTTCAACAGGGCAGTGGTACCAGAGAGGTGGGGGTCTCAACAGTCATAAGCAGCCTTATCTCTAACAGTATAGGTTCTCATTTAGCTTATGAACCAGTATGCATCATTGCCTAATGAGCGAGAAGATATCGGAGAGTGAACTGTGACAGCGGCAAACAAACAATTCAACAATGAGATCATCAAACTATTAGAGAGATATTTGTATTATCTAGGTATCTGATGGCAATAAGAACAATTAAGATAATGGCGGATGATCAATACATTTGCAGTTAGATGGCTGGAACTGAATGCATCTTTGGAGTACATTATAAATGTGTGAGAGTCAGAAGCATGTCTGGGGTGCAACAGCAGGGCGGGATTTCATCCAACGTACTGCCTCTGCTTCCTCTAGGCAACTGGGCAACAAAATGGGATGTTTTTTTTGTTTTCGTTAACAAGAGCACACTCTCCCCATTCGCAGCATGCATTACAGAGCAGTCATGAGTTTCAGTCTGACACCCCTGCCAATTATGTGTGTTGGATGACTTCAATATCATCGTTTTATTAGAGGGATGTAATTTGTGCTATGGATTTACAGTCAACATAATAGAAGTCCTGCCTTCCAGGTCTGTTCTGTGCTATAAAATAAAGCAGCTTTATAAATCTTACTTACTACATTAAGCTGATTTGGGTGAGTGCGGGGACTAAGGTGGATTTATTTTTTTTATTTTTTTGGGTGCTAATTTATTTTGGTTTCGCTGCAAGGCTGGTATCATTAACCTATCAGAAAATTAGCCACTTAAGTAGCCTGTCTGTTCTATTTCCTTACCTCCTGAATGTCCTCATGAATGTTGCATTAAAATGTCTCAAATACGGAAAGGAAATATTTCAGAAGGGTTACTTCCGATTTCCACACACTTTCTATGCCTTAAAAGCCGTCCCATTCTGACAAGCCTTCAAAAATGAACTTTTATTGGTGAGTCACAGTATCCGGAAGTCCATGGCCCATGCTGACAATATCTCTCCAAATAACAGATCTAAATGACAGACACTAATACAGAGATACATTTCAGACTGGGAAGAGGTTGTTTCCGTATGTGCTGGAAAATATATCTTCTGGCGCCTGCGCTTTATTGGCGTTAAGCTGTCCGTATAAGATTGGCGTCCTCACTTTAAAGGGTATTCAAGTTGCCAGAGTGAAGAAAAGTCAATATTGATCCAGAGTCGGTGTGCATTTTGTTGGGCAGATGCTAATTCGTAGGCCCTCTCTACTCTGTTCAGGTCAGGAAGAATGGCTGGTCTTAGAATAGCACGCTGAGGATCGAGCGCAAAATGCACACTGCCTGTTTTAGTGCTTGGCGTGAAGCCAGTAGAAGAGCATGGGGGTTTGGACTGAAGACGCTGTAATCAATACTGCTGTTTTTCCAGAGGACTGTGGACGTCTGTGCTGGGATAGAATTTAGATTAGATAGAAAAGAGTAGAAAAATTACAGTTTTGTATTAGATAATCCTGACCACCTGGATGTGGGCCATGCGACTGACTGATGAGTAATGAATGTGCACGTAGAGTGACGCCATCACTAAAATATTGCACACATCTGTCTCAGACATATGGCTGAATTAAATATCTGCCTTAAAATTTGCTTTTGCCAATAAGATGCATTCATGCTTGTGGTGAACATGAAAGTAAACATGAAAGAAATTAGATTGTCTACTATAGCATATTCTGGAAAGGACCCAGTTGTGTTTGTGATACATGTAAAGTAGAATATTCAAAGGATATGTTCATACTATAGTTTAGGGGCAAATGTGTCCCCTAAAGAGAGCTAAATTTGACAAAATCTGGCTCAGATGGAAAACTGACTCATAAATCTATGAAACATACTCCAATAATCTTTATTTACAACTTCAAAAAAATCTTTTTTTTAACAGTGTATGTGTAATAAATAGAAAAATTGCTTTAAAAACATTATTAGCTTTATATTATAAATATATCAAATATATCGGTGCAGTAACATTCTTGTTATATATAGATATATCTTAACCACTGCACAACAATATAACAAAGCATCTGATTTATTTACTCAAGAAAAAGGTGTACCACGTGGCTCAATATTGGGTCCTCTTCTTTTTTCTATTTTTTATAAATTTTATTTTAATTAATTTTTATTATCTATTTATTTTATTTTATTTTATTTTATTTCAGGTTTATTTGTCAGGGACAATTCACATCAATAATACATAATTGTACAATGTGCCAGAAATAGCCCAAAGGCTATTTTGCATCTGCAGTCCCTGGACTCTTGGTAAAATTTTCACCCTAAAAATATGCTCACGACTTTATTCAACAATTCGTCTCCTCCACCGTAGTGCCATTTTGGAGAGTATCCACTGAATAAAGTCGGTTAGAGAGTCGGACTCATAACCCAAAGGTTGTGGGTTTGAGTCTCGTACCGGCAGGGATTGTAGGTGGGGGGAGTGAATGTACAGCACTCTCTCCCATCTTCAATACCATGACTGAGGTGCCCTTGAGCAAGGCACCGAACCCCCAACTGCTCCCCGGGCACCGCAGCATAAATGGCTGCCCACTGCTCCGGGTGTGTGTTCACGGTTTGTGTGTGTTCACTGCTGTGTGTGTGCACTTTGGATGGGTAAATGCAGAGCACTAATTCCGAGTATGGGTCACCATACTTGGCCACATGTCACGTCACTTTATTACTGTCGAATAAAGTCGTTATTTTTGTTTTCTTTGCGTACAAAAGGTATTCTCGTCGCTTCATGAAATTCAGACAGTCAAACAAAGCGTATCTTTAAATTCAAATCTAATAATCTAACAATAATGTGTAATGATGGCACGTACTTGGACAGAGTGGATCAAATTAAATATCTGGGCTTATGGCTGGATCCTGAACTTTCTTTTAAACCTCACATTGACTATATACTTCGTAAGCTTAATTTCCGAACCAGTCTATTGTATCAATCAAAAACTGTTTTACTTTTAAAATTTGCTTTGCAACTTACAGTATATTACTGTTTTTTGACTATGCTGATGTAGTTTATCAGAATACAACTACAACTAATATTTTGCCTCTTACTACAGCCTATAATATATTGTATAGATTTGTTATTGGATATTCATTTGATACACACCATTATATTATACATGATTTACTTAAATGGTCTCCACTCAATATTAGAAGGCATATTCACTGGTTGCAATTTATTTTCAAATGTATACATTTTAATTATCCTAAATATTTGCGTCAGTATTTGATATTATATTCTTTTTAATATCAATTAAGACATTCTGCACATTATTTTTTTCTTACTCCTTTAGTTAAGAAAGTATTTTGGGGGAAAGCATTTAGGTATAAGGCTCCTGCAGATTGGAATAATCTACCTTTAAATGTACGATCTTTGACTTCATTTTATATGTTTAAAAATGGTTTGTCTTATTGTTTTGAAACCTCTTGTAATTGCTTTAGACGATGATATATCTATGTTTATATCTATAAATGCTAGGTAAATATTAATATTTTATATGTTAACATTGTAGTGGGGTGTTTGTTGTTCTGAATGATGTGTTTTTATTCTTTTATTCACTGTTTGAATGTTGAGCAGAGATTTTTTTTCCCTTTTCATTTTGGTCAAAACATGTATGCCATTCAATATACAATGTACATGAGTCAGTAACATTTTTTTTTATTTGGAAAAAAAATATATACTTTTATTCAGCAAGGATGCATTATATCGACAGTAAATACAGGCTTGGTGAACTAGAAAGCTTACTGCAAAAAAAACAACTTAATCCCAAACTTTTTAAACCCTAGTGTATACAGGATGTGTGTTCTTATCTAACACTGTTGAGCAGTTGAAAGAGGCCCTCTCTCAGGGATATCAAAGGCCGTGTATAGCGATTAGACCTGTTGTTAAAGTTTGTTGCGTTCTCTATGCTGCACCCTCAGAGGACAGAGTGATGGATGTAATACAAATATCCCTGTCCTGGTGAGATTATCTCTTCATCTTTTGACAGAGGAGGAGGAAGTGACTAGAAAGAAGTCGAGAAAGAAAGAGTGGGCATTTAACAGGAATACGTACTATATGCTTCGTGTTCTGAATGGGGCAGAGGAGCAGTGTATGTATTCATGGACTGTGACGGAGGAGGGAGAGATTTGTGATGGAGTGAGAAACTCTGGTGAAGGGCAGAGAACAATTTGAGATACATTAGCCACACCTCCAACCCCGCACTTCCTCCCTTGTTTCTAGTGATTGATAGTGCACCTAAGCAGCCTCTCCTAATAGAAAGTTCGGCTCTTCATGTGGGGAACAGCATATGTCTCATTTTACACAAGAGAATAGAATGGCTATAAATGGTACGGCCAAAAGCAAGCCAGCAAAATCTGTGATGACGATCCTTCCTGTCTGCAAAACATTAAAAAAAGCACTTGCAGACTTTTTTTTAAAGCTGACTTTCATCACAGCACATAATCATAACCACCAAATCAGCAAAGATATACTGGAAACATTGCTGGAATGTTGCTTACCTAGTGCTAGCTGCTGAATATTCGTCGTTTAACACTTTTGGACAGTTCCGATCTGGACTTTGATCCGCACTCTCGAGTAAACAAAGTTCAAGGGCGCAGTCTCTGCTCTAAGCAGTCTGTTGCATGCTGGGAGGGCTTGTGGTGTATGTCATCCTATCAGTCTTGCACATCAAAGAGTAAACACCAGTGTCTTCTCATTAGCAGGTTCTAAGTAATGATCCCTTTAATGATTAGGTATGCAGAGATGTTAAAGCATTAGGGCTGAATGTCACAAATGTGTTTTGTAGTCCGAGATGTTCAGTAGTCTCTCTGCAGTAGCTGCACTGAAAAAAATGGTGTGGGGTCTTTGAAATAAATTTCATCCACAAATTGCTAGTAAATTTCACAAATTCCAAAGAGACTGCAGATAACACACTGAGTAGAAAAACTAAAATATTATTTTAGATTTTATAAAATATTATTCTTATAAGACATACTTTGTTTTATTTACAACTTCGAAAAATCATTTTTCAGTGTGCTTTGCTTTATTTGGTAAGGCTTAATTAGCATTTTTCAATTTTTTGTTTGGATATTAACTTGTTAAAAATACAATCAAATTAAATACATCTTTTTTTGATAAGCAAGTTTTATATTACTTAATTAAAATTTGTTTTGCTAAATTAAAGCAATTTAAAGGCATAAAGTCAAAAATATCAGGGTGATATAATGTATTGATATAATGAAAAAAGCTGAATTGAATTGAAAAGAACAAATTCTTAAAAAAAAAAACATGTCTGGCATAATATTTAAATACTATTTTCTTAGAAATAATATGCAATATTTTCACAAAATGCTTCAGTGCATATTAATATTTGAGAAAAAAAACACTTTAGTCTGCCAAATCAAAGCTTTGTGGTGCAGCCAATATTCAGAAACTTGCAGAAAATATACAATAAAACTGGTAAATACAATAAAACAATACAGAGTGGGCCCCTGCAGACCCTCATGACTGTGTCAAAGTCAACAATTCTTTTAAAACACATATTATTTGACATTTTTAATGGCAAGGCAAGGTTATAAAATCTCAAATGTCTACTAAAAAATTATATTTCTGAATTAAATCATGATATTTGTAAAATAAACACTTTTTACTTTGAAAAGCAAAGCACATTTAAAACATTTTTTTTTAAACAATGATAAATATGTATTCAAAGTGTAAAATTTTTTTTTATTAATTTTTACTTATTTGTCATTGACCCCAATATCAATTGGACATTAAAGGAATAGTTAAAAATGTCTTGATGGATTTGTTTCCTACAAACACGCAGCTTTTTGCTTTGCTTCACTGCAGACGATCCACTGGTTAGCAAGTGCTGTAATGCTAAATTTCTACAAATCTGTTCTGGTGAAGAAACAAACTCATCTACATTTTGGATGGCCTGAAGGTGAGTAAATTTTTGGGTGAACTATTCCTTCAAATCACTGCATTTAAGCATCTTTATGAAAACAACTGTTCTCCTCAATATATATGTGTTTATATATATATATATGAATATCTAAAATATGAAGGATTGATTTGAAGGAATAGTTCACCCAAAAATTTACCCACCTTATATATAAGCTCTTCCCTACGCACTCACAGGTACATTTTATGAAGTGCACATTTCAGTGCATTTTGACACATCTTCAAATGCATTTCAACATCACTTGTTGCACATTCTCCAAGCGAGCACACTTACAAAGCTATGAGGGATCGATCAGACTATTCACTAAGCAGTCATCTGTTCAGTATAGATGGCTCTTATGTGCAGCAGGGATAGAAAAACTGCAGCTCTGGGGGAGTAAAAACATTAGATTAAAATGCACAATTTATAAAAAAAAAAAATCTGAAAGTCAATTGTTGTAACAGAAAATAAATTCAGTATGCAATGGATATCGTTCCTAAAAGACAATCTATACAAGGCCATGCTAACACCACACACACACACGCACGCACGCACGCATGCATGTACTCTTTGTAGATGCGGGTCTATGGGTGAAGAATGCATATCTATATGTAAAAAACTCTGTAAACAAAGTTTCTGCCTTTCTCAAACACACACACACACACACGCACGCACGCACGCACGCATGCACGCATGCACGCACACACACACACACACACACACACACACACACACACACACACACACACACACACACACACACACACACACACATACATACAACATTCAGTCATTTATGTAAAAACCATCCAAAACAACTCCAACCAACTGGTTAAATTGTTGGCATTCTTACAATGGTTATTATAACTTCTATTATCACATTTCGGAAGTGCATCCTGTATTCTGAATTCACTCAGAATGATAATGGATATTTTGGGTTCAAAGTTAAGCTCAGTCAACAGCATTTGTGGCATAATGTAAAAATAACTGACCCGCAATTCGTCTTTTGGAAATCAAAAATCTAAGTTACTTTAAAGCATTTGCAATGGAAGTGAATGGGACCAATTTTTTTGAGGATTCAAAAAGCAGAAATGTGATGCTTATAAAGCAGTTTAAATTATCATTCTTAGAGTTATTTTAGAGTTTATGGTGTTGCATTGTTATGAAAAAAGTCGTAAAATTAGACATAACTTCACACAGTAAAAGTTAGTAAATTATTTTTTCTCACTAAAACGTTATCATGAATATTGTTCATGTCTTGTCGCTCTACTATCGAAATGGCCCCATTCACTTCCATAAGTGCCTCACTATAACCCAGAATTCCAGTTTTTTTTAAAGAAAATGATTCATGAGTGACAATTGTAGTACAATTTGTTTATCAACATTGTCACAAATGCTGAGTTTAATTTGTACATAACCAAGAATATTCTTGTAGACAAATATTCTTGTAAAATAAATGAAAGAAGTATTGTACCATGAAACTTTGAATATCAAGTTTGTAGATTTAGAGTTTGAATATTCATTTAGAAAATATTGAATATTTGAATATTCATTCATAAATGCCATCATCTCAGCATGAAATCAGTACTTTTGATAATTAAAACAACGTTCCCTAATCATTATAACAAACAATTTAGAAAACTAATAAAAAAATTAACTCTACTGGTAAAATCGTCTCGCTTATTAGTTTTTTATTAATTAGTTAGTTCTCTCTGCCCATTCCTGTGACGTCACACACAGTGAGTCACTCACACAGCTTCACAGAGAATACATTTAAAATGAATAGCTTTTGACACATCTATTTTTTCAGCCCAAAAAGAGGCTGTTAAATTGCTTTTTAAAGAGAAGACAGAGCAAGTCTTGTGATGATAGAACGAACACTTGAGAAACACAAACTACTTATTTAAAGCAGATGCAGACAACAACATGTGACGCACAAATTAAATAACTGTATGTATAACCTTTGATATACATTACACTTTCATAACATAGGCTACCCAACAGATGTGCCGTCTCATCACTCAAACAAACAAATGATTAGTTTATATAATCTGATTTTTACAATGACTGTCATTTACCTGACAGATGTGTGGGGCTTCGGCACAAACAGCGAGGAAGAGTTTTACAGTAAAGTCATTTCTCCATCAGTCTGACCATGAAAATCTCGAAGACCAACATCTGTTGTATTCTGCCCACCAAGAACAGGTTTTCAGATCTCAACCATTGAGCACACAATGTGAATGCCATCTATTGAGAATCAGCCTTGGACAATCTGCGGCCTTGATGTGTGTTGCATATCATCCATAGAATAACGCAAAAACAGCTAAGATGATAAAAAGCAACCTTTCAAAAGTATTCTATTTATTTAGCAGTTGCCTGAAAAGCAAATACTTCACTTGCTTTGAGAGTCGGCTCTCAAACAACCTTTGCCTTACTCAGACTAAGACTAAGACTGAAGGAAGAAAAGGAATTTCAACTATTTTAATTGCCTTGCCTTGAGGACTAAACTCAAAAGCCCTGAACATTAAGCTCTGAGCAAAACCCTGTTCACATTTTTCTTCTCTAAAAGTGATCAATTTGGGAGTAGAACAGGATTTGCAGTGCCGAAAATGTAGGACAGGACTTCAGTTTTCCACCTGCAATTAACTGGATTGGGAAAAGTATAGGCGTTACACCAAAATGAAGACCTAAATGAAAGTTTACTAAAATTATGTCCGTTAGAAATCATTATTATTACATTATCAAATAGTTATTTAAAACTAGTTACCAAACATTTCGATGAACCTAAAGTGATGCATTAACAATCAAAACAAAGCAAACAGTAAATTGAATTTAATGTTGACTGTAAGTGCATCTGCTCTATAATGGTTGCTTGTACTGTATACTATTACATACATTAAATTTTTTAAAGAAATGAATACTTATTATTTAGCAATGACATATTACATTGATCAACACATTGATGTTAAAAAATAGTTCTGTTTCAAATGATTAGTTTTCATTATTTTACATTTTTCACAATATCACAATAATTTAAACATTTCACATTACTGTTTTTACTGTGTTTTTGATCAAATAAATGCAGCCTTGCTTAGCATTCTTTTGTCTTTCAAAAATATAAAATCTTACAGACCCAAAACCCAAAAGAGAACTGTTTCTAAAATGTTAGAAATGTATTGCTGAAATGTAAAGACTGTGAACTATGTAGTAGCCTACTGAATTGTGAAGTTAGACCGTTAAACAGTTTTTCACCCTTTTTGTGTTCAGGATTTCTTGGGCGGGCCTGAAATCATGTCTTGATGCACTGGAGCCACTGAGCATGGCCCCTCCCCCAACACTATAATAACTAGAGCACATTAGCATCAGTGGTTTTCCCGCTCAGTCGCGAGTTACTGTCATTACGTTACAGTAGTTACTACAGCCTACAGTTTGCTAGCTAGCTATGCCATCAATACGTAAATGCATATTACCTGTGGTATGGCTGTGTAAATCCAATTAAGCTGCTAGAGGGAGCATCCATTAAGGTTGAGGCAGCAGCTTTCCGTGAGTGGACGTGGTTTCAGCGCCGACAGCGGACATGCCCCCAGCATTTGAGAGTGGAGAATACTGCTTATTTTTTCAAGCTTTTGATAACTTATTTTATTTACTAGGCGGGTTTTTTATCATTCAAATTTGGCTGGGTTGTTAAAGGGGTGGTTCACTGGGTTTTTTCTAGGCTTGATTGTGTTTATGGGGTGCAGTCTAACATGTGTTAATGCTTCATTTAAAAAAATGTACCTTTATTCCACACAGCTCTGTTCCTTCTCTGAGAAACGGGCTGATCTTTTCCTGTTTTTATGAAGCCCCGCCCTCAGAAATAGGCGATGGGCTCTGATTGGTTAGCTAGCCCAGTATGTTGTGATTGGCTAAACTGCCTCTAGTGCGTGTCTAAAGGTCCCGCCCCTCACCTCAGCGCCATGTTCTCCAGTTGTATTGTAAACAGAGGATATTATTGAAGAGGATCGTGCAGAACCTGTGCAAGCACGGCTTTTAATGGTAGGCCTATGTTTTTTGTTTGCTGTTGTCTCATACTTTTAGATATGCTGTTGTAAATCCTACTGCTTATGTCAGCTTTTAATATATGGTTTTATCCTGATTAAAGCTTTAGTACAGTACAGCAACCGCATGCGCGTCCATGTTTAATGCTTCTCATAGCTTTGTGAAAATAAGTGTATAATTGGAACAGTTCATTGTTGGAGCTGAGCTGAATGAGAGAGAGAGAGAGATGCAGAGCGTGTGAAGAGCAGGGGAACGCGAGGAACAGTATTAAGAATCGCTGCTTTAGAACATTGATTTTGAAACTTGTGAATCCATTAGAATCGTTAGAAGACAGAATCGCGATTCATATATGAACAGATTTTTATGTGCACCTCTAGTTTTCTCTTCCTCTTCTCTATAGCAGCACAGCATGGCCTCGCCCCCTTTGCTGCCTTTTCCCGAGGGCGGGGTTTATCTGGGTTTGTGATGTCACGAACCCGGGAAGTAACTTGTAGTCCCTACCAGCCGTTTTTGTAGGCATTAAACTACCAGAATTTTAAAAAACAATATCTCCGTTTGCATTGAACTTTCAGCTTCGTAACTTTGCAGATATTGTTTATGCCCGAACAGCAACATTACACACTAACTAACGTTAAAAAAGTGAAATCGCAATGAACCACCCCTTTAAGACATTTTACTGTGGTGTGACAAACTCAGAACACATATTTAATATTTCTTTACACTGACTTTAAAATTATGCTAGAAGAGGAGGACACTAGGAACATGGGGTCCAGAATCTTTTCCTGTTTTAGGTCAAATTAAAAGTCTCTGTCATTGAGTTTCAACCTTGTTTAGTCAGCCTCTAAGCTCTAGAATCATCAAAACTCAGCCAACCCTTCCCACACAGTCACACAAATAGATAAGCCAACATCACTAGATCTGTCAAGCTCAACCACCATTTTCCCCTTCTTCTCAATGAATAATACCAATGATCCCTCTCAACACATACGTAGTAATTTCCCTCAGTACGAAAAGCTCTGTGTCAACATTTTAATTTAACAGGGGAATATGGTTTAAAACGAATCATTCATGTAGTCTCACAACGTTTGGCAGGTCTATAATAGCTTGAGAAACCTATAGTACTCGTTAGCATTCCCATTCATCTCAATAGCAGTTGCTCAGTTGCCACAGGACCCCCCGGAATTATGTGGTTTGAAATGTGCCTTCTTTGCTCATGGGCAGCAGGTTTTCTGAGCTGTAAATACTCTGTGACAAATTACTAAGGAGCTGCAAGAAAATAACATCACGACAACATTTAAGAGACCACAACAAAAAGTTAAAACATCTATACAGTGTTGTTATCATTTACATTAATTAAAATAAAGTTTAATTTAAGCTGAAAAACTTAAAAAACTAAAAATGTTGCCTTGGCAGCTAACTGAAATAAACTAAGTTAACACTGGCATACTAAAATTACAAAAAATAAAACTGAAATGAAAATAATATGCAATAGAAATATAAAAAAACTAATAAATATAACAAAAGCATATGACAAGACTACTAAAACTAAAAAATTAAATGAAAACTGAAATTATTTTAAAAAATCTAAATATTAATAATAATATTTTATGAATAATATACTAAAATAAAACAGATATATGATTGCATATAACAGATTTCTGCTAAATATATACAGCACTGTCAATGGAGAAATTGACAAAAAACACCTTTTCCTATAACTTACTTCACATTCACTTACAGTAAAACAAAGTAATGTTTTACACACATATTTACTAAACTGGGATGAGAGAACATTGAACATGCTCCGGCTTAAAAGATCATCATCCTTGACAAGAGGCTCAGCTTTTGCTATTAAAAACCACATTGCTTTCAAAGTCTGAGAGGAGGAACGTACGGCTAAGATGCCGATAGTGCAGAAAATAAATGGAAAAGCACCAGGAGGATGACTCACACTCACTGACTGACCCCTCCTGAGCTCTTCGCTTTGTGATGTTATATTAGCCCAGTGCTTCCAGACAGCGCATTCTCTCATCTCCACCACTCACTTTGTCTGCTGTTTCATTCTGAACTGCCTGCTGTTTCATTTGTGCTTCACCAATGCTTTGTCACAAAACAGACAGTGGTTTAAAAATAAAAATTCATGGGGAGGTGGAGGAAGTTGTGAAGTGACATGAAGAGTAGGACTGGTGAAAGATAGGGTTCTTGCTCCCAGGCAGCTGAAACTATCTTCCAGAAAATGTTGCAGAAATTATCTGATATATTGCACACACAGGGAGTCCCGGCAGTCAAGAGTATATTTTTATAATCTCATATCAATTCTAAAAGAGGCAATTTCATACTCAGTGTGATGACTAATTAATGATGACTATTAGTTACTTTTATTCATATTAGTGTCCCAAATTTAAAATGAATGGGAATCGTGGTCAAAGGCAGAAGATGGGAGTATTTCTTGTCCGTTAAATAAAGATCTCTAGGGGAAGAAAGAATCAGATGGAATTAAGAGTATTCCAGGAGTGTAACTAGATACATTTAACTTCAAAAGGCAAGCACAGCTCTAGCAGTTGAAATTAATTACTTTAAGATAAGACACAAGGTCAGACAACAGCATGCAAGTGTACATACTGAGTCAAATTTTGGGAGTCGTACAAGATTTCCAACTTTGGCAGTCTTTGATCGCTTAGTATGACATGATCACAAATGACTGATTAATTGCCTGTGTGGTGAATCTTTGGCCTGAAATGTAAGTACGTGAATGCCAACATGTCTGCATGCAAAAACAACTAGTGTAGTCTGACTCTCGAAAGAACTGACTCTAAAGAAGCAGCTTACTTTAGTGAATAAAAAACATATAAGGTGCGTTCCGATTGACAGGGTCCCTATGCAGTTGTCACTGCTCCCTACTCCCTAAGCATGGGATGAAGTGGACTTTGCTGACAATAATCTCTCATTTGGAATGCCCTGGAACGTCATCAAAGAAAGGGAATACCAGGATCATGCATGTAATTTATTTTACTTTTTAAATTTAAATACATATAAAATACATATACAATTATGTATCTAATAAATATAGTCAAAATGTATGTTTAGATTGTTTACAGATTGTAGTGGTCTCATCTCGTGCTCTTCCTTTCCCATACGCAGCCTCATAGTTAACTCTCCTGAGGTAAATAAAATAAAATAAAATGAAAAATGACAGAGCCTCAGCTGTTTCTCACTGGTTTTACTTAGTTTCACCTATTCATACAATACAATATGCAAATATAACATGCATCGCCATAACCATTCATAAATACTCTAATTCGTATAATGATAACAACATTTATTGCAACCCCTCCACTGCAGAGAATTAAAAAACTCTTTCAATGGCTCTGCTCCATCGTTAGTTCTGACTAGTGACGCGGTGCTCAATGACAGTTGGGTGATTTTCCATCTCCACTTCCTGTGAAGTGATGTATCGATGTTCCCTTATTCCCTATGCCATTCACAGTTCCCTTTGAATTGAACACTCCCTGTTCGCTCCCTTCGGATTGGAATCTCACTTAAGATGGCTGAATACCTTGTGAAGTCCACTTTGCAGTCCACTTTACAGTCCATTCACGGTCGAATGAAACGCACCTACAGTGTTTTTTCTAGCATAGATCGATTTGCAAAACAATGGGCTTTTATGAGCTGGTTCTTTTTAGTGAATAAAAAGCATGTAGCATGACCAGTGCAGCCTGATTTCCAAAACAAGTGACTCTTATGTGCCTGTTCATTTTAGTGAATCAAAAACATACCACTGCAGCCCAGTTCTTGAAAAAGATGAGGTGGTTCTTTTTGGTGAATCAAAAACAGTGTCCAAAATCACACACTCTTAAAGTAGGTACGACTTTTGAATAAGTAATTACTTATAAAAGTATGTTCTTTTCTATATAGTTTGAATTTGTGTAGCATGCATGTAATCCAGACATACATTCCCCAAAAAGTACTTTGCCATGAATATATGGCGGCCTTCACACATGATAGCATTTTTTGTTTGTAGTTTTGTAAAACTTTCGCACACTACTGGTTTGGCTTCATTTGCACTCTGCATTATCCTCACAAGTGATGTGTTTTCTATTGGATTGTATGTCTAGTCAAACTGTGTTATTGCAGGCCCTTACCTTAGGTTAGTGTTTTTTTGTCTACTATATAGGGAAGTATGTGATTTTGGGTGCATTCATGCAGTGCGCTTAGCACAACCTCAAATGACTCTTGTAAGGGAAACAGGTAAATTTAGCTCAAAGGGAATTAATTATGATTTTTATAGGGAATTTGGACAGAATCACTGTTTTACGGCTGATCAACTGAATCGGCCAGCATTATATGTATATATGTATGTATATATCGGCCGTATAACATCAACTCTGCAATGGATAGTAATATCCAAAGTAGTGAAAACACTATTTATTAGCACGGTAACAAGATCGGCATTTTAAGACATTAACTTGTAGGCACAAAACACAAGATACTTCTCTTTTCAATATAAATAAGACTTTATTGGACAAATCTAAGACATATAAATTAATCTAACACATAATAAATACACGGACTAAAACATTCACACTAGTTGCAGAAAGAGAGAAAATAAAAAAACTGAGTTTAAGAGAGTGGAAATGTGAAATTCCCAGTCTATAGCAACATATGCAATTTCTTAGACCTGAACAACCATCAATCATTTAATTAAACCTTGCATCGAGTTGCTCAATGAGGCTATTAAACCTTATATTAAATGCACCAGTTCAGATGGAATCTGGAGATTTACTTGCGTTTCCTGTGTTAGGGATTCCCTTTGTGTGGCATGGTTGCAGAAAGGGGGATTCCCAAGGTTGTGGATTCGCTGGAAGTCTAGTAGCACCGAAGTAACATCTTGGGAGCTAATCGTTGGGTGTTGTCTGAAGAATAGTGTGGAGTTGTGGGCTGGTTGAAGTTTTGGCGGTGGGCACAGACGAGGTCAAACTCAGAGACAAGGCTTTGCGAGACTACGTGGCTTATCTCCTCATGATGGTAGAGGAGCAGCTGGCATGAAAGTCAAAGCACGCTAAAAAAGCGCTCGACAAACACAAATCTTAAAAGCAAAAGCAATGGAGAAAAGGCAAAAGCAAAAAAGCTAAATTTGTTTGTGTCCTGAGTTTTTTAACTCTGCTATTGGACACATCCCAAATGGTTTCTTGACCAATTAGACATTGTCTTAGCTCGGGGTGTTACTACATTTATCCTCCCAATACATAAATCTACATGTTATCTTATTAGTCCGCATTTTCCCACCCATGCAGAGCATAACTTACACAATGGTTTCTATAACAAGAATCTGATTACCTATACAAGAATCATTTTACAAAGAACTGATTGATAGAAACGTTTCAAGTAGGACTTTTCACACACATGCATACCAAACTCGAATATAAACTATTCAGTAGTTATTCAAAAGGACATACACAATGAGTGATTAGAACATGATAGTAAAATTTGTGGGTTACATACATGATATGGAGTAATGCAATGGAATGATATTTGTTCATAAGTCCTTTTAGCATAATTTTGATGCATATACAGTATATGTAAAAGACAGTCTCTGTGCCGTTCTGTGAGTATGAGGATGTGTTCTGTGAGGAACAAAAGGTCTAGAAAGAGTCTGGTCTCTCTCCTGGGTGGGGGAAAACCAATCCAAAGAAGTCTTAACTCATGATTTCCTCATGGTTTTACTCGGTGATCGTGATGTGTTGTCTCTTCGACCATTAATCCTGGATTACTTGCCCCAAAATTGACAATCTCTTTCCTGAGTGGGAATTATCAATAAGTGTTCTTTTGTTTTAATGCTGCAAGCTGTTCAAAGTTGCTAGTTAGTTCAGACTTGCTGGCGCCCCAGGGTATCTGATTTATGGCCATCCATGTGGTTATTTTGGGTCTCTTTGTGTTGTTTCAACACTGTTCTGATCGAATCTTAAATTGTCTGATTCACTCTGATATCCTACACTCTTTGGGATGGTTCTTTCAGTGAATCAATAACAAAGTGTAAAAAATTCAATAACAAATTCTTGAAACAAATGACTCATATGAGCTGGTTCTTCTGAGTGAATCATAAAGATACAGCTCAACCAATGTAGTGTGATTCCCGGTTTGAATCAATCGCTGCCTTGTATAATGTCCAGATAATTTTAAGCAAACAATAGGCTACATAAGCAAAATGGACCTTAAAAAAACTGAAATTCACTTTAATAAACCACTGCTGAATTAAACTGAATTGAAATACTTATGACTCACAATCAAATCAAAACAGGAAATATGTATCAATTCCCCTCCCTAACCAGGTGGAAGAACTTTTTAATAATTTGCTCTCACCTTTCAATTCATAGTCCCATACCTCTAGTCCAAAACCTTGCCTAGGTTTGACAGGTGATAGACAATTGACACAACTGCTAACAGAAGCCATGTTAAAGCCCACTGCTATGTGCTCAGCACTTCATGTCCATTTCCTCTTTTTTGGGTGTCCATTACAGGTGTGAAAATCTGGAGGGAAGTGTGACTCCACCTGCCTCCTGTTCTGGATCTCAGAGGCCATCCAGCACTGCTGTGACACTAAAGTCACACCACTTATCCCCCCTATGCCACCTTGGCACCGGTGGGCTGGTCCTGTAGCGTTAATGCTCCATCACAGTCTGCTAGTTGTCATTAAGCTACTGTTCCGTGTCACGCTTGGCACTAATACATAGGTACATAGCAAGGAGCAAATGATAATTTTGAGTCGATTTTCTTGTTGAATGATCAAAGATGATCTGTTTTAATTTAATGACACAGCAGGAAGAGAATAATAAAGGAACAGGAAGAAAGCAACATGCACCTCTTGTTCATTGAATAATGAATGCAAATCTGTCACACCATTATCCAATTATGATGGCAAAAATGTTGCTTTAACAATGCTGGCCAAATTATAACTTTTTTTAGTGAGTCAAAAACATACAGTGAAACTAGTGTAGCCCAATTCCTGAAACACCTGTATGAGCCAGTTCTTTTTAGTTAATCAAAAACAGCGCAATTGGCACAGCCCGATTCCCAAAACAATTGGATCTTATGAATCAGTTCTTAGTTAGCCAAAAATATATATTGTGCAAATGGCGTAGCCCGATTACTGAAAAAACTGGTTCTTATGAGCTGGTTCTTTTTAGTGAGACAAATGAATCAAATTTTGAGGATATTTTCTTGTTTTTAATTAAATATGATCTGTTTTAACTCAATGACACACAGCAGGAAGAGAATAATAAAAGAATGGGAAGGAAGTGAAATGTGAGTCTTGTTCATTGAATAATGAATGCAAACCTGTCACAGCATTGTGAGCATAATGATGGCAAAACTGTTGCTTTAACAACGCTGACCAAGTTGTGACTTGCACGAGGATTACTGACATATATTTCTGCTGAAATAGTGCTGGCTGGTGTTTAGGGTGCTCTGAGAGAGCTTGTAAATGGGATCTCATTTGGAGGGCAAGGTGGGCGACCACAGCGGGGCTGTCACTGGCACCGCAACAACAACAACCAACAAAGAAATACTGTGAATAGTTTAGGTGCAAGTCTACACTACAGGAGTCTAAGCTATTAGAATGCTGAAATGAAAGACTTTAAGTGCTTAGATCTCCAGCCGCCCAACTAATAAGGGAATATTTTGCCCTTAGTTCACACCTCTGTGGAGGTGGAAGCAAGGAAGTCCCATTTAAACACACGCCATTATGCTAGCTGCTGACTGGCCCATACGTTACACAACTTTCTGGCTTTGATGTCACAGAGTTTCTATTAAAGATTTAGTCGTTTCCCTTCTAGCACTGCCCACAGGATCCTGAAGCTGATTTCCTTAAGGTTCACTCTGAATAACAAATCTGCCTGACAGAGATTCATGTTTTATGTTGGGCTTTAAAAATGCAAAAATGAGATGGCACATCGCAGTATAAGAGAAGGCTTTCCTTTTCCATCACCCTTGTCGCTTTGAAGTTTGATAATTATTTAACGCATTCATTATTGAATTGCTTTTTACATGGTACATAATAGAAACAAGTTAATTGACAATTTTCGAAGCATGAAAAGGGAGTGGATGCCCTTTAATAACTAGTCAAATGCTTTTCTCAGGTACTTACTCTCTTAAGTACTTAGTGCTAGTTTTTGATTATATTACTTGTGGGTCAATAACAAGCAAAACTGTCCAAGATAAAACAAACAAACAAACAAACAAAAAAAACCAAAATGTTAAAAAAAAATGGTTTAAAACACATTAAAATGTTATTTTTTTTCATGGCTTTATATGGTTTTGAAAAAACTCTTACACAGTTTTCAACAAAAGTTTACATTTAATTAATTCAAAATAATGTCATGTGGTGTAACCAAGTAAAAAGTCATAAAATATTTTCTTTACACTTAAATGTGAGTGTATATATTTTAATCATTTAAAAATAAATAAATAAATAAATATTTATAAAAATATATATTTTTTACAAATATTATGCAAATCAAGCTCTTTGGAACAACTTGACAACGGTATTATGTTTCTTGCACGTTTTGCACTTTCAAAGCTTACATATTTACAAGAACTAAAAGCATGTTAAGTTAGAAGAATGTAAATCTGGCAACATTTTATTATGCTGGTTATTACATGCATCATGGTACTTCATAAATAAAATACCTGGTGAGCTCCCGAGCAAGTTCACTATGTCAGAAAAGCTACACATATGGAGCTGGTCATGTGATGCAAACATCAAAAAGTATTTGTTTACAAATTTGTTTTACAAATTCAAATTGACATCCCGTGGTAACTAGGATTTACACAAGCTTCAGACTGGATCCAGAACACATGAGAAGAGATGATGCCAACCCTTCAGTGGACCTCAGATGACGCCAACCCTGAAACAACATACAGAACTACCACATTTTGCTATAAGTTTGATTGCATCATATAATAATTGCTGTTAATAGTGTTCATCGTCTGTTTGATTACATCAATTACATTAATTGATTTTTCCGTATATTTCTGCCATATGTACATTAACTGACAGTCACCACTGATAAGCTACCACTAAATATTGTAGAAACTTAATTTGCTGTAAAGTTGCTTTGCAACGATTTGTATCGTGAAAAGCACTATACAAATAAGCTTGAATTGAATTGAAATCCACTACGATAAAATTGATTTGAGGTCATAACAGAGTATTATGCAAGGAACCTCATAATAATCAATAAATCTGCCTCTGTAACCATAATTTTTGTGAAAAGGAATAAACATTGATGTTTTTCTGCCACCAATGTTGATTTCAGCTAGAAACTGCAGTGAATTATATGTACACAAGGGCAGACTTACCCATTAGGCAAAGGTTGGCGACTACCTTGGGCCCCCAAAAGCCAAGGGCCTCCTAAAATGCTTTTCATATAGGCTACGCACAGTAAGCGCTGACATGAGCGGAGCGCTGCTTTGTTCCCTTTCAGTCAGTCATGTTCGACGTTACGTTAGTCGTGACTGACGAATTGGGATCTCGCCCGAGAGCCCAATCACCTTCGAGTGTAAACTAAACAAGCCAATGACAGTTGGCGTGCGTGTTTCGCAAACGCACATCAGCTTTTCACTTCGGAGCCGAGCCTTCTACAAGACGAATCTCCGCGAGTGTTTGGAAACAGCTGGCGTTGGTGTTACGGCGTGTCAGCGGGGGTTGCCATCCAGGCTGCTGAAACCTCGGCGAGCTGCAGCTGCCAATCTGTGGTCTCGCTGCAACCTCCCCTGGGTGCTTCAGCACTCTCTCTAAAAAAGTGTTTTTCCTTTTCAAAAAAAGAGCTTCACGAGCAACGGGCGTCTTTTTAAAGATGGCTTCCCGCTGGTGCGTTTCTGGATGTGGTCACTTCCTGGCTTCATCTGATGGTCATGATCGCTGTGTCTCGTGCCTGGGCTTACAGCATGCAGAAGCAGCGCTCATGGATGAGTCATGTTCTCAGTGCGGGAACATGACTATCGCAACGTTGTGGTCTAGATACCTCCTCATTAAACAGGGGGTATAGCGGAGCACAGGCGGATGACAGGATGACAATTGCTGCATCGGAGGGCGAGCTAGGCTCTGGAGATGAGGATTCGGCTGCGCTGCCTCCGTCAGGAAGAGTGGCGTTGCCCGAGTCAGATCCAGAGCTGACTGCTATGATTTCCCGGGCCGCCAAGAGTGTCGGGCTGCACTGGAGGCCTCCTGTGCAGGATTGGTTGCTGGGGGCGCAGGCCGGTCGTCGGCAGTCGCCTCCGGTTCCGTTCTTCCCGGAAGTGCATGAGGAGGTCACTAAGTCTTGGAAGGCACCTTTTTCTGCCCAAAACAGACTTGGTGCCTCCTCCGTCCTCACCACCCTTGATGGTGGGGCGGCCCAAGTGTGTGTGGACATCCCCCCAGTCGAGCGCGCTATTGCTATGCAGCTCTGCCCGCAAAGCCTGCCGCCTGGAGAGGTAGTCCACGCCTTCCGTCCAGGGCCTGTAAGTTCTCGTCCGCGCTGACGGCTAAGGCTTACAGTGCTGCTGGACAGGCCGCTTCCGCCCTGCACGCCATGGCCCTCCTGCAAGTCCACCAGGCCAAGGCGTTGAAGTAGTTGCACGATGGTGGTGCTGACCCAGGTGTGCTGCAGGAACTGTGCAAGGCGACGGACCTCGCGCTTAGGGGACCCTGGGTCAGACGATGTCCACATTGGTGGTCCAGGAGCGCCACCTATGGCTGACCTTGGCGGATATGAGGGAGGCCGACAAGCATCGCTTCCTGGACTCCCCGATCTCCCAGGCCGGCCTATTCGGCGAAGCGGTGGAGGGCTTTGCCCAACAGTTCTCCACCGCGCAGAAGCAGACGGAGGCGCGAGGATGGTCGGTGCACGAGACCCAGTTTCCACACGGCCGTCCCCCTCTCCTTTCGCCTAGGGGCAGCAGGGTCCGGTTCAGGGACACTATGCCTCCTCACGAGCCCCCTGCCCAGCTCTGGAGCCAGGTAAGTGGCGCGCTGCGCACTCAGACCCCAACCTTGGGACGCACGGCCTCCCAGGTTGGGTCCCTATGTTTCACTTCGCTGCCCCACTGCGGGTACTTCAGTGGTTTCCCTGGTCCCACTTGTTCGGTCGCTGGGGGCCTGGTTAGCGCTCCCCAGGCCGTCCCGCTGGCTCATGAGAACCATCAGACTCGGCTACGCGATTCAATTCGCCCGGCGTCCTCCCAGGTTCAGGGGCATTCGGTTCAGCCCTGTCGCCTCGTGTCTTCACCAAGGTTGTGGAGGCAGCCCTCGTTCCTTTGAGGGAAGCGGGCATTCGCATTCTCAACTACCTCGACAACTGCCTCATATTGGCCCAGTCCCCAGCACAGTTGTGGGAATACAGGGATACGGTGCTCAATCACCTCAGCCGGTTGGGGCTTCGGGTCAACTGGGAAAAGAGCAAACTCTCCCCGGTGCAGAGGATCTCTTTTCTCGGCATGGAGCTGGACTCGGTCAACCTCTCAGCACGTCTCTCAGTAGAGTGTGCACAGTCGATGCTGAACTGCCTGGGGTCCTTCCAGCGCAGGACGGCGATTCCACTGAAACAGTTTCAGAGGCTCCTGGGGCATATGGCATCCGCAGCCGCTGTCACGCCGCTCGGGTTGCTTCATATGAGACCGCTTGAATGTTGGCTTCACGACCGGGTCCCGAGATGGGCATGGCGACACGGCACTTACCAGGTTTCTGTCACCCCGTTCTGCCGTCAGACCTTCAGCCCGTGGGCAGATCTTGCCTTTCTTCAGACAGGGGTGTCCCTTGGGCAAGTATCCAGGCATGTTGTTGTGTCAACAGATGCCTCTGCCAGGGGCTGGGGGGCCATGTGCAATGGGAATGCAGCTGCGGAGCTCTGGTCGGGGCCCTGACTGCAGTGGCATATCAATTGCCTCGAGTTGCAAGCAGTATGGCTGGCTCTGTGCCGCTTCAAATCGCTGCTACACGACAAGCATGTACTGATCCGTACGGACAACACTGCGACCATTGCGTACATCAACCACCAGGGCGGTCTACGCTCCCGTCGCATGTCGCAACTCGCCCGCCATCTCCTCTTCTGGAGTCAGAAGCATCTGAGGTCGATTCACGCCATTCATATCCCAGGCGAGCTCAATCGTGCAGCCGACGAGCTCTCACGTCAGCCCACCCTTCCGGGAGAATGGCGACTCCACCCCGAGACAGTCCAGCTGATTTGGAGATGCTTTGGGTATGCTCAGGTAGACCTGTTTGCCTCCCTGGACACGTCCCATTGCCAGTTGTTTTATTCCCTGGCCGAGGGGACCCTCAGCACTGACGCACTAGCGTGCAGCTGGCCTTGCGGCCTACGCAAATATGCGTTTCCCCCAGTGAGCCTTCTCGCACAGACACTGTGCAAGGTCAGGGAGGACGAGGAGCAGGTCCTCTTGGTAGCGCCATACTGGCCCAGTCGGACTTGGTTACCCGAACTGATGCTCTTCGCGACAGCCCCTCCTTGGCAAATTCCTCTGAGGAGGGATCTCCTTTCTCAGAGAGGGGGCACCCTCTGGCACCCGCGTCCAGACTTGTGGAATTTCCACTTGTGGTCCCTGGACGGGACGCGGAGGTTCTAGGTGGGCTACCTCCAGCGCTAGTAAACACCATCTCTTCAGCCAGGGCCCCGTCTACTAGACACGCTTACAGGCTGAAGTGGAACCTGTTTGTCGATTGGTGCTCTTCCCACCGGGAAGACCCCCGTAGATGCACGATCGGAGTCGTGCTTTCTTTCCTGCAGGATGGGTTGGAGCGAAGGCTGTCTCCCTCCACCCTGAAAGTGTATGTTGCCGCCATTGCCGCACATCACGATGCAGTAGACGGTAAGTCTGTGGGGAAGCACGA
>NW_015505200.1:1185171-1185660 GCF_001515645.1 Sinocyclocheilus grahami | reverse complement strand
CTCTGCTCTGTCCCGTTCGCGCTCTGCGCATTTACGTGGACCGTACGCGGAGCTTCAGGACCTCAGACCAGCTCTTTGTCTGCTTCGGAGAACAGCAGAAGGGAAAGGCTGTCTCCAAACAAAGACTTGCCCACTGGTTAGTGGAGGCTATAGTCTTGGCTTACCAGGCCCAATGGTTACCGTGCCACCTCGGAGTGAGAGCTCACTCTACGAGAGGAGTGGCATCTTCTTGGGCATTGGCGCGGGGCGCCTCGATAGCAGACATCTGTAGAGCTGCCAGCTGGGTGACACCTAACACATTTGCGAGATTCTATAATCTCCGTGTAGAGCCCGTGTCCTCTCGTGTGCTCGCCTCAGGTAGGCAGTAACACCGGACCCGCTCGGTGTCGATCACGCTTGCTGCGCCATTCCCCTCTAAGGACCGGATACGTGCGCTTTTCTGCTTCTCAGTTCAGTTCCCCATGGCGAACCCTGTTGGAGTTCCTCCTG
>NW_015505200.1:1184483-1185161 GCF_001515645.1 Sinocyclocheilus grahami | reverse complement strand
GTGGCGGAGCGCCAGACGCCAGGCTCAGCACTCGTGTGCATGCCCAAGGTCAGCCCTTGTGCTGGGCTAGGTGCCCGTGCGTAGTGATTCCCCCTTCGGGCGATCCCACATGTGTACTCTTCCATGGTACGGCTCCCCTCACGGTAAGCCCGTGTCTTTCCCTGGCAGTCGTTCTCTGCCATCTCTGTTGTGTTGTCGTCTCACCCCAGGCGGGTTGAGTCTACCGCAAGGACTCCCATATGTAGCACTGCCCTGGGCCAGTCCATATGTGTATTCCACATGATACCTCCTATGCGCAGGATGTGGCTTCCGTAGCATTCCCTACTGGGTACGCTTTTTTCCCCAGTGTTATCCAATGTACCACTGTATGGAAACAGCAGTGGCAGACACCTCTGCCTAGCCACTGTCCTATCTTCCGCCCCAGGTGGTATGGGGGGACTTGCCGGCTTCCGCAGGGCACTGGAGGGGGTCAGCAATAGTGGCGTTTTCCATACGAATCCCAATTCGTCAGTCACAACTGACGTAACGTCGAACATGACTGACTGAAAGGGAACGTCTCGGTTACTTGTGAAACCCTCGTTCCCTGAAGGAGGGAACGGAGACGTTACGTTCCGTCGCCACAGTTGCTGTACCACCGCTGTACGGCCGGGGCGCGTAGTCTCGGCTCCTCAGTGAAAA
>NW_015505200.1:1152421-1183234 GCF_001515645.1 Sinocyclocheilus grahami | reverse complement strand
TGCCCAAAGTTCCCACCACGCCTTTCAGGGATCAGGTGGTGAACTTGCAAGCGTTGCCCCGGGAGGAGGCAGACCCAGCTATTGCTCTGCTCTGTCCCATTCGTGCTTTGCACACTTACGTGGACCGTACGCAGAGCTTCAGGACCTCAGACCAGCTCTTTGTCTGCTTCGGAGGACGGAAAGGCTGAAAGGCTTTCTCCAAACAAAGACTTGCCCACTGGTTAGTGGAGGCTATAGTCTTAGCTTACCAGGCCCACGTGCCCCCTTGCCCCCTCGGAGTGAGAGCTCACTCTATGAGAGGAGTGGCATCTTCTTGGGCATTGGCGCGGGGCACCTCGATAGCAGACATCTGTAGAGCTGCTGGCTGGGCGACGCCTAACATGTTTGCGAGATTCTATAAGGACCCGCTCGGTGTCGATCACGCTTGCTGCGCCATTCCCCTCTAAGGACCGGATACGTGCGCTTTTCTGCTTCTCAGTTCAGTTCCCCATGGCGAACCCTGTTGGAGTTCCTCCTGCACCCTCGGCGGTCAGTTGTGGCGGAGCGCCAGACGCCAGGCTCAGCACTCGTGTGCATGCCCAAGGTCAGCCCTTGTGCTGGGCTAGGTGCCCGTGCGTAGTGATTCCCCCTTCGGGCGATCCCACATGTGTACTCTTCCATGGTACGGCTCCCCTCACGGTAAGCCCGTGTCTTTCCCTGGCAGTCGTTCACTGCCATCTCTGCTGTGTAGTCGTCTCACCCCAGGCGGGTTGAGTCTACCGCAAGGACTCCCATATGTAGCACTGCCCTGGGCCAGTCCATATGTGTATTCCACATGATACCTCCTATGCGCAGGATGTGGCTTCCGTAGCATTCCCTACTGGGTACGCTTTTTTCCCCAGTGTTATCCAATGTACCACTGTATGGAAACAGCAGTGGCAGACACCTCTGCCTAGCCACTGTCCTATCTTCCGCCCCAGGTGGTATGGGGGGACTTGCCGGCTTCCGCAGGGCACTGGAGGGGGTCAGCAATAGTGGCGTTTTCCATACGAATCCCAATTCGTCAGTCACAACTGACGTAACGTCGAACATGACTGACTGAAAGGGAACGTCTCGGGTACTTGTGAAACCCTCGTTCCCTGAAGGAGGGAACGGAGACGTTACGTTCCGTCGCCACAGTTGCTGTACCACCGCTGTACGGCCGGGGCGCGTAGTCTCGGCTCCTCAGCGAAAAAATGATGTGCGTTTGCACGCGCTCTCCTTTTATACCCGCGCTGCGGGGCGGGGTGCGTGTGGCGAAACACACACGCCAACTGTCATTGGCTTGTTTAGTTAACACTCGAAGGTGATTGGGCTCTCGGGCGAGATCCCAATTCGTCAGTCACGACTAACGTAACGTCTCCATTCCCTCCTTCAGGGAACGAGGGTTACACAAGTAACCGAGACGTTTACAGCCATTACCGGGGAAACTGCTACATTTCTGACATTCCAAAAGCTCCTCATACTGGCAGAGAATGAATGTGCATTTTCAATAATCCAGTCTGCGGTTTTTGTTCAGACCAATGCGAAAACCTACCCACATAACCCCGTTTTAAATTAATATAATAATTTATACTTCTGACTCATCCCTTTTCTTAAAAAAATGGTTTAAAGGCTCAGTTGTGAGGTTTATCATTTTATCATTTATTTTGTTTTTGTGAAAACCTGTATCTGTAAATCAATTGCTATTTCATGGTCTACAACATGAATGAAAGCCATTATAACATGTACATGAAAAAAAAGAAAAAAAGAAAGGAAGAAAGGAAGCTCATGGTTGATCGAGGTAAATGTGTGCAAATGTATAGGGGCCCATTCCCATATTTTGCCTGGGGCCCCCAAATCGCTAAATACGCCCCTGTATGTATAGGTACATTATTGGTGTTTCACAAAAATGTAGGTGGAGGTAGGTTGATGAGCCTAGGTTGATATTTTAAATGATCAATTCCTAAATATAGTTTTTTGGAAGGCTGTACCATATGAAATATTTCAACTTTACTTTGAACTATTTTGTACAATTACAATATTAGAGGAATTGCAAAATGTTGTTGTTTGACAGGTCTAATTGGTGCACATCCAATTAATGTCCAAACCCACAACCGGCATGACATATACACACTCCTGCATAGTGGAGACATCAAAATGAGTAGAAATAAACTTTAAGACGTGGTCAGGTCTAGAAATAACTCATTAGGTTCTCAGCATCTATTACTAACAAGGAAAATATGGATCTGAAGAGAAAGAGTCCAGATGTCATGGAAACATATCCACATGAACCGATCAAATAGCAGCGCCGCAAGGCAGCATAAAGCTGCAGAATACCATTGAGACAATTCCATGTGAGCTATCTGATACCATGGAAACAAATCCACACAAAGCTAGCAAATGCCGTGCAAGAAAATCCGCATAAAGTCAAAGGGAAATAGAGACAGATCTAGTGAAACAGTTAAAAATGCCAAAAATACCACAAGTTAATATAAAGCCACAGGTCCTTGTTGTATCTTCATGTGTCCTAATGGACGTTAAATGTGTTTTTCTTAGACAATCTGATTAGCTGAGCTAAAGTCAGCATGTCTGTTATGAAACAGTGTAAAAACGTCTTTTCAGTGTTATACCAGCTGGAAAACACACACACACACACACACAAGAGTGTACTTTCTACCTCTCAAACCATGACAGGATAAACATATTGCTGAATCTGTTCACCACCACTGGAGCTACTTTCCCATCTATTAACAAGAGAACAGCAGGTGCCACTGACACAACACCCACTGAGGCTTTCAGTGTTGCTTATATTTTTAGTAGTACAATGGCCAAAGAGCACAAGGAGATGTTATTTGCATATGTCAAGTAAGAATATAATTGAAACGGTGGCCCCCTATGACCCCAGCTATGATCACAGTCTCCTCAAGATTAAATTCATTAATGAGGGCTCCATGTTTCACATTCCTTGGGGAAAAACAATCTTGATTAACCCAGAAATATCATTATGAATACGTTTTAGCAAAAGCTAAATATTTTTAAGCATAATAAATGTCTGATCCTCACATTTCCGGACACCTACACAGAGGGAGGAATAAAAAGTGTACTTGGGTATTTTTGGATGCAGTATCTGAACTTTATTGATTTTCCCAGAATCCATTTTAAGACGTCTCCAGTCCAGTATTTGTAATAGGACCTATTATAACAAGTTGGTGCTATCCATCCAAACCCAATGGTGCAAAAGTCTCGACTTGGATGCACAGTGTCCAGATAATTTCATGTTCTCCTGATACTTAGGGCCTTAAAATAGCAGAAAGTAAAAATAGCTGGACTTTAACTGTGACCTGATTCTGGTGAGAAGTGACCTCTCATTATTTTCTGTGTCAAGCTATCTCCTGTTGATCATGCACAGCTTTGCCATATGTCAGTGAAAATGTGCCTAGCCACAAGTTAATTGAGAGCACAACGATCGGTGTGGCAAACAAGCCCACAATGGGTGTCTTCATAGCAGCAGATTTTAATGGAAATCATAGAAAGGGAGTCCATGATTCAATTTTTAATTTCATTTAATTCACTATACAACAGTTTGAGAAAAATATTAAGTAAATTTTAGCCACAACATTGCCAATTACCTTGTCTATTTTTAACCCACCAACAAAAATATTTCCAAACAAAGTCAAAGAGGAATCAATCATTGCATCTGTGAGCAACACACAGTAGTGCCGTTCCAGAATGATCCCTGCAAACAAGCCTGCACTGGCCTTTAACGGGCCTACTTAGGGCTAGCCTTAGGGCCCCACTGGGCTGCCAGCTCAGGGCCCCTGAGAATTTGCTCATTGGCAAAACATTGGCCCCTTAGCGCTGGCCCTGCACGGACAGCCCTCACTTAGCCCCCAGGAAGCCCTCACTATGCCCACACAGGGCCCGCACTATTAATCTACAACAATACATCTGTTTCACTTTAAATACTTTCCAGCTACTATAACTTAAGTCTTTGAGAAAAAACAGTTATTATACATCTGAAATGGATGCAGTCACCACATAACTAATGTCTGTATTGTACTGTAATGTATGTATTGTCAAAAATGTACAGTAGTCAAAGGGATTTCAAATCAATTTATTCAATACAAAACAGAAAACATTCAGTTCAGGTTAATACAGCTACATATAGCCAAAAATGTAAATACACAAAAGTACACAAAAATAAAATAATGGAAAGCAAATAAAGCAATGTAAGACTGTAGGATTTCGTCATGTGAAAGTTGATGTATGCGAAAGTCTTATCTGTAGTACATCAATGTCCAAACACTGTCCATAGCTGAAGTTGACTGATAGCAAATTAATAATCCAACCTCTTGTAATGAAAACACGACACGGCTCTCAAACACCAGACTCTTCCTAACCAGGAAGAGTCAAAAATAGTCCAGACTATGGTCCCACGTCAAAAAGAACTTCAAATCCATATTCAAACTGGGCCATGACGTGGTAACCTCACCAATAAAGAGTCCTTCTAGAATGCATACAAATACACGGTCTTAAACTCTAAGTATCAATCCAAACATAGGCCATACATACATGTAACATCTCTGCAAAAAATATCAGCAATGTACACTTTAAAAAAAACAACAACAACTCCTTCCTTTAGACTGGGCTTGAAATGACACATTTCCCAACCAGTACAAAGCACAATGTGCTCACAGGTGAGCCATGCTGGCTACTGTTGCTTGTTATTGCTAACTCCCTCTATCCACATGGCTTTACTTAAGGAAACCTAAAACACCCTAGTACCCCTAGTGGTAAGGAAGAAAACTGCCCACAAAATTCTTATTAACACTCATGTCTGGCCCACACTGGGCCATCATTGGATTAATGTGGGCAGTCCCATAATGTAGGCTGCTTACAGAGAGCCTGCGGTGAGCACAAAGCTGTGGGCCTCGCCTGGGCAAGCCCGCACTAGGCACTAGGGTTGGTGTGGGCTGGCCCTAGCCCACTGTGCACGCAAAAGCCAGCATGGGCCCCGCAAGGACATGTTTGCAGGGATTGTGTTCTGAACAAATCGGTTGAGTGAATGATTCACTAATGTCCTACTAATGCGACCCACAGTTTTACTTTTAAAGATGATTTATTTTTATTTGCCAAATAAACCCAAAATCGTCATCTCTTGAATATGTTAATTTCTTTATTTTATGTGCAATTTTTTTTATCCACAAGCAAAAGTGCCTTAAATCTCCTTTGTTTCCCATTTTTCTTGCTGAATTTAACTCTAGTTTCATCCTTCATGATTAAAATAAAAACTGATGCATTATGATGAATTATTCAAAAGATATTTAACCTTGTCATTGTGCTTTTTTCTGTGTATATATTCTCATGCTATGATGTACGCAAACCCATGATATTTGTTTTCTGTATTTTGTCATTATGATTGTTCATTGTTAAAGATCCAACCATGGAATCTTTCCCTGATCTTGTATATAATTATAAGTTCTGCAATAAAATAAATAAATAAATAAAAAACAAGCAACCGGTGCACTAACACCTCATAGCATCAGTAACTCGACAACCTTAGTACGGTATTCCTCGGCCTTTGCAATGTTTGCTATGTCTGCACAAAGGAGACGTCAGGCAGCTGCTCGAAGGTCTCGCCTTTGGAGAAGACTGTTGATTTTATACTCAAAAATGTAAGTATTACAACTTAAAAATGAAGATTACCCCTGAATGAACTGCATTGCTATCCCACCCCAACACTTGTGCACAATAATAATGATAAATGCTGACCAATACTTTATTATATTACATATTTTCTTACCGAAAAATAGACAATTTAGTAAAACAAGCTAAATTTAATTTAACTGTTGTCATATGACTTAGCTACGCATGAATACACACGGGACAAATGCAGCCGATGTGAATTCATCAATTTTCAGGCAGTGAATATATGCATTAATTAATTTAATAATTATATTTTATTTACTGACAACAATGGGAAACATGAATAAAACAAATTTATAAAAGTAAATGAAAATGAGTAAATTAATTTATAAAAGTAACCATCATAATAAATAATTCATATACAAGTGAACGACACATGAAACAAAGCTTTATTAAAAGGTATTGTTCTAACAAACTATCACATATTTACAGGCTGTGAATCCCACATCCTACTGCCATCTCAACACAGCTGTGCCAATTCTGCAGCTTTATTCTGATGAAGCAGCTGACCACCGTACCCACTTTCACCTGTCTTTGCCATCCATCCATTGCATCCATGCACACATCCAACCATTGCTATCCTTGCCTGAGTGTACCCATCTGCCTCATCACCCCATACAGAGAGCTTTACAGAACCCTGTGCAGCTCGTTTCAACAGCAAGCACTTCTGTGAGCGAAGCATAGTAGAGCGAGCCTTTGGCATGCTGAAGACACGCTGGCGCTCTATTATCTTCAAGGCCTTAGAGGTGAGCCCTGCCTTCGTGACTGAGGTTGTTTCATGCTGCGCTGTGCTTCACAGTCTCACTCTACTCAATGGTGACATTGTTGAGCCAGAGGATGAGGAAGACCATGATGATGCACCCCTGAACAACACAAGCTTGACGCAAGAGTGGGAGAACATGTACTGGACTCCCGCTGTGTCTGCTCCTAACATTTGTGTGCCTGCTTTCCATGAGTATGACTACTTGTAAAACATTTAAACAGGTTAAAACGTTTTACAATTCATGACCCACAATTCACGTGTGGGTGTTTTTGTACATTACACCACTCACCAAAGTGGTATATATATATATATATATATATATATATATATATATATATATATGTGTGTGTGTATGTTTGTTGCAAAATGCATAAATGATCGGAAGGTGGTTTTGTCTTATAATTTATTATGCTTATTTTTTCGCGATTATTTCAAGGAGGCAAAAGAATCTTCAGTGCTCACACCAGTCTGCGGACATTCCAGATCCTACAAAAATGCACTAACATAAAGCAAAAGCACTCATTTCTGAATAAGAATAAGAAAAGTACTGTAATAACTCTGTTTGAAATTAAAATAATTAAAATACAACTTAAGATTTAAAAAGATGTTTTACTCATTTTTGTAGCATATTCACTCAAAGCCTTTGATGGCAGCATGCCTTCATCAGTCACTTTCCACTGGATAAATACACGTGTGCTCATCTGTCCCTGTTACATCCAGACAAGATTCAAGTTACCTCTGTGATTTATGTGCTCAATGCTACATTTAAATGTTGAGGTAGTTGTTGATGTAACTCACTTTTTATCTGACACAAATGTTCCTCAATTTATCAACAGTACTAATGGACAAATTAAATAGATAACATATGTTTAGTAACTTTATGTTGTTTATGTACATTACTTACATTTATCTAAGGTAAGCAGTGTTGACAACAGTGAATTCTACTACATAACAGCACACATACATCACTCCGATGCCTATTTCATGCCTATTAGCTCATCTGCAATACTTATCAAAGATTTTCCTGTCAGATGTTAAATAGACATTTAGTAATCGTCTTTAAGATGTATATGGTTTATGTAAATCCACTTTGGAGACGTATGTGTGCTTACTGGAGCTCCCCTGTTAGCTATACATAATAAAACGTGTTTTTACAGCAAAATCACAAATATACTATACTGTCTAGTGCCCTTACACCTTCAACAATTCAACAGTTTACTCTACAGTACCTCAAAAAATGCGTAATAAATTTTAACATAAGGAACCGTGTTTTTGATTTATAATACTCACATTTGAAGACACACTTGTCGCTGTTCTCCGCCCTGTTAGATTATGACGTATCCTCTCCCGTGGCCTCCTGGGATAGAAAAGTATCCATCGGATGAGCACTTCAGAATCTGGGCTGAAGCAGTAGGACATCCGGGGATTTCTCGCCTACTCTTTTATGAATATTGAGGTTTCAGACATTCCTCTTTTCTCACATTCTCTTTTCTCCTACTATATATTAGGCAAATAGGCATATTCGCAACTTAAGTATACGCACATCCGAATCTCTCGAAAAATTTGTGCACCACCCACGTAATTCTCGCCTACTCTTTTATGAATACTAAGGATTCGGACATACTTATTCGTTCGCCTACTGCTTTTTGCCTACTATATAATAGTATGCATTTTTCGGACGCAGACCATCAATTGTTTATCTCCTGAGTCAGTGTTTTGAAACAAATAGGCTGAAAGAAGGACAGTCAGACAGTCGCCACCTACCTTAATGATATGTGCAATAAGAGTCACTGGATAATCTCTATTATTAATGCACAAATAATCTAGAAATGTGCAAAACAGAAACACGAGTGACACAAAGAGTGAAAAGTGGACTACTGTATATGCACAGTCAATGAAAGCCATTCAACCAAACAAATTAAAGAACTGGAACTAACAGTAGTATAATATTTGTTGATACAAATTTTAATAATGAAACTTATCATACTAATCTGTGATTTTAATGTAAGTGGGTTTTAGCTGCAAGTCTGGAGGGTAAGAAAAGATTGATAACCTCAGGGTTGTATTAAAGAAAGCATATTTAGTATTTAAGCACATCTAGCAAGAGGGAATGTTAATAGTAAATGTGAAGTTGATGACTTGCTACTCTTATTACTTATGGCAGCGTTCATATTGCTTATTGGATTGAAGAACTGTCACAGAGAGCTAATCCAATATTGAAATGTCAGCTGCTTGATATAATCTATGTACTGCTATGTTTCCGTGCAGAATTATGCATTTATGAGAAAAATGTTTTCCAACACGTCCAGATTTGATTGGTTCAGATGTCTTTACACCTTATGTTCATCAAATCGTGCCAGTTTATTTATGTCACATTCACCAAGTGTGAACTTCCCCTCTAGATCTGAACAGACACCGAGGCAAACACACTCCTGCTCTCTCAAGTAAAAATGCAGTCAGCGAGTCGATGTCTAGATCACAGATAAGCAATGATCCCTTTGCATTTCAAATTGCTTGATGATGTCAGTGATTTGGCAAGCTGTGAATACAAAACAAGGCACATTGTCTCCAAGGAAAACGGAATGATACAGCTCATTCTTTAGCATTAGTTTATAGATGCCAGACCATCCATACTTTTCCAGATCAACCATTTTATTAATTTTAAAGTCAACATTCATAATATAACGTACTTTCAAATGAAACAGGACATTCGACAAAAAAAAAAAGTAGCATATGACTTGATTTTGTCCATTGCAAACTGATGGGACGGTGAAAAATAGGCTTGATATACAAGAATGAAGCCTGATTGTATGTGAGTTTGCTCAAACAATGCTTAAATAAATATTTGGCTGGTTAACATTATTTCAGTAACCTACATGACCAGTGACGTCAGTGGTAAGGAAAGGTTAGGTAAGGTAAGGTTAGGAAAGGTATTTCGAGTTCTTATTAGAGATCAATAAACAACTAAATGTATTTCTTTGGAATAACATAGGCTGATGAATCATTCACATAAGACCACAAATGTGTATTTAGAAAGTAAAAGGGTCAATTTTGATTTTGTAAAGCAAACAATATAACTTTTCTACAATAATCTTAACATATCTTAAAGGTGCAATAGGTGATTGTCTTCAGAAAATTTTTTTGTAATGCTGGTTGAAAGTCTCTTCACATCCGGAGAGCAATCATTAAAGTTAAGTGGTCTAAATATATTTATCTGTATTTATATATTCGGTGGAAGGCGTAGGACCAAGAAATTTTCGTCCAATCAAAACGCTCGGTCCGAGCGTTTTAATTGGCTTTCCTACATGCCTGTCAACATATGTATTTGCATACCTATGCACACCCTGTTCGCGCAGACAGGATACGTCATCAGCGCGTACTGGCAGACAAACATCAACAAGCCTACCTTCATGGTATTGTAGTACTTTTACTAACTGTACTATAAAGTTTTTTCACTGGTGAATGACACATGATGTAGCCCAGCGGTTCCCAATTCCTGTCCTCACGCAAGGGAAGCAGGGGAAATCCGTTGAAGTTCGAAACTTTCATCCACGGATTTGCGCTGCACAGCATCTTCACACACAGAAGAAACTTACTAGAGAAGTGTGAAGTGTGACATAATATACCTCTGTAAATAAATACTATTTAAATTCACGTCTCGCATCCTTTAATTCCCTTTGTATGGAATATATACGCTCGCTTCGAACTGGAATCATGGCGGAATATCCGGTGATGTACACTTCCCAGGACACTCACGGTCAAATAGAACAAACGTCGCACGTGATAAGCGATACATGTGAAATGCGCAGAGCAGGAGGGCGCGAGGATTGGAATTGGGAACCGCTGATGTAGCCTATTATAATGTTGTTTCTGGTGTTCTGGTCTGTGAACGTAAATGCGTTTAGGGGCGTGGCCTTGGACGGCGATTGCAGGGAGGGTGGGACGTTCGCGTTCAGTGCTATCAGGCTAAAGTTAGCATTTTCCAAGATCTCCTACTGCACCTTTAAGTTATGTCTCTCGTATGATGTAGAATTATGAGTCAGCTATGACGATAATGCAGATTCGGTGGCATTGTACATCCAACAAAGGTTCCTCCTCTTTGTGACATCGCCGGTCATAGTGTGAGTGCTGTACTGAGAGTCAATGAAAAGCAACATCTTTATTGCTGAAGTTATATCAGTGTCTGAAATATGAAAAATGAGTTATCCATTTCAACAAATCACAAAAAACAGGGTCTGGAATGAACTGGATAACCTTGACAGAGGCAAGCATCATTCTCATGTTTTGTTTTCACCTAGACAAAGAAGTGCAGCACTTTTAATAATGTCTAAGGGCTAATATGTTTGAAAGAAATGAAATTCAATTAGTGCAAGCCACATCTCCACCTCCTCTGACAGGAACTTGGTTGTTAGGCAACACCAAGGACATTCCATTCTCTCAGCCGACACAGTTACTTCCAAACAATTCAGCAAATAAAAAAAAGTGTCTGTGCAATAGTAGCAGCCAGTCTCCTCCCAAACAAAGAAGAGGCATTCAGACGCCGCATGACTTCTCTTGCTGTGTAGCCTTGCTTGTTCTACCTAAGAAGTCCACAAAGCCTTTCAAAGTGGAGAGTCTTTCGGAGAGAAATCGATTCTGTCAATCAAACAGCCATGAGTGAAACAGACGCAAAAACTCCAGATATGTAAAGCAGGGAATATGTTTATATATATGTTTAATCAACACCTGGTGCTAGATGAGAAAATAAGTGCAATTACTCTGCATTAAAGGTTTGTATACACTACCATTCAAAAGTTTGGGGTCAGTAAGATTTTATTTTATTTTATTAATTTTATAAAAATTAATACTTTTATTCAGCAAGAATGCATTATAATTCAAAAGTGACAGAAATTACTTTTGTATTGTTAGAAAAATATATTTCCATTTCAAATAAATGCTGTTCTTTTGAACTTCTGAACTCTATTCATCAAAGTATCCTGGTTACCACAAAATTTTAAGTACTGCTTTCAACATTGATAATAACAAGAAATATTTCACCAAATCATAATTTTAGAAGGATCCTGTGACACTGAAGACTGGAGTAATGATGCTGAAAATTAAGCTTTGCATCACAGGAATCAATTTTTTTTATGTAATAATATTTCACAAGAAATCTATCTATATATCTATCTATCTATCTATCTATGATCATTTACTTTTTTTCTAGCTTTAAAACATATGCTGGAATGCAGTCTATGCAAATCATGTGTAATCTTTTCTGCATTTAAAGGGCACCAGGATTTAACTTTAATTTCCTGCCAGTGCAATAACAGTGTTCCACATGTTGATGGACTGTCTGCTTTAGCATCACCAAGAACTCATATTCACCGTACAGTGTTGTGACTGTTTAGGGCCGGGTGTGTTTTTCTTATTTATTATGCTAATGTGCGACAAGCCTCCTTTCTAATTACTTCACCGTTGGAGGAGTGGGCCTAAGCAGTGACTCAGGGGGATAAAGAGGCTGGACTGTGGGTGGGTATACAAAGAGATTGTTTTGATCATGCCATTTTAGGCATCTTCACTGCTCATGGACTCATGCACAAGCTTTTTAAATCGCTGACAAAATATGTTGGACTAAAGTTGTCAATCAAATAAAAACATGAATCATGAATTACATGATATGTGGATTAATGACAGTATGTGTAACAGCTGGGCTGTGATGACTAAGGAGCCACAAAAACACGAAAATGGAACTGCTATATTACAATAAAGAGGGGATAGGAAAGAGAAATAAGAGAGGGAATGGAATCAGCGCATGAAACTAGCCAGAACTGAATCAGCATCATGGTGAGAAAAACAGCTCATGTGTCACCAGCATGTGCCACTGTGCCACAATGCCAAGAGTGCAAACAAAAGGTGACGGACACAATGGACTTAACCTACAACATAATTAGTTCTGTTGTGCTGTGGTCTAATTCTCTTGTGTTATGAGCTTTTGTTTGCTTTGTAAATGGTGCCTCCCAGGGCAACCGTACAAAACATTTCAGTCACAATTTAAAAACTGAAACTTGAAATAAAGCCTGAAAGCCATAAATGGGGCTGAAAATCATCATCTATCCATGCTAAATACCAAAGCAGCTCCTTTCATGCAATGATAATGTATGGACATCCCTGGCTGAAAGGTTCTGTCAAAACAAAACAAAACAAAACCCAGACTCTCTTGCATAGTGTACTGAATTACTGCGCTGGTAGAACACCAAGCCTATTGTACTATTATACAGTGCCTTTACATATTTATAAAAAAATGTAAATACATTTTTGAAAGCCACATAAGGGGCTGTACATTCTGTCATCAGCTATCTATGTAACGCCAACATATCAAATCAACTCTTTTCCATGCAGTAAAAACATATGGAGATCCTAAAATCAAATCAAATCAAAAATACTTCCTTTCATATTGTATAAAACTACTGCATTGATAGAATACCAAGTCCAGTGTATTCTATTATACTACTATACAGTCTCTTTATACATTTATCAAATTGGCGAAAACTGAAGGATCCCCTTAGAAAAACAATTAAAAATATTCCCAATTATTTAAAAAACAACATTCCCCCCGATGGAGTGGTGGCCTTAGTCCATAACGGGTGACACAGTCCTGTCACTATATCCTGCGTGCATCATGTCATATGTCTGTTTGTCAATCTGGCTATGTGCATGCATAATAAGCAACTGTATGTCGTTCTTATTTTACGACTCATGGAACCAAAATATGAATCAGCCTGGCAGATGGACAAATAGTCGCTCTATGAATATAAGGCACTCCAATATTGTTATTGCAAATCCTGGACAAACCAATGCAAAAGCAAAATGACCTGTGGGTTTAAATAAATAACTTTGCAGCTTGAAATAAATTCTCAGCATCAGGAGAAATGGTCATACATAATGCATTAAATATAAAGTTAAATGGAGAGGATATTAAAATAATTAGACTGAAATGACCTGCCAGAACTCCTGAATATTCAGTGAGCTGCTTTTCTCTGTCACTTGAAATCTGAAGATCGAATTTTTGAGATAAATTTCAGACAAATGATTATCCTTAAATACATCCTGAGTTACAATTTAAGAGTAAGGTAATTTAAAATCATTTTGTGCCCTCAATCTAATTCACCCACACTACTGGTCAAAAGTTTGGAATAATTAAGATGTTTTTATTGTTTTAAAAAGACGTCTCTTATGCTCACCAAAGCTGCATTTATTTGATCAAAAATACAGTAATGTTGTGAAATATTATTACAATTTAAAAGAACAGCGTTCTATATTAATATATTTCAAAATGTACTGTATTCCTGTAATGGCAAAGCTGAATTGAACCATTACTCCAATCTTCAATGTTACATGATCCTTCAGAAATCATTCTAATATGCTGATTTGGTGCTCAGTTATTATTGATGCTTAATCATTATTGGCTCTGATTATCAATGCTTTTCAACACTGTCATACACTGTGATAGATATTTTCAGGATTCTTTGATGTTTTTTTTTAAATAATTTCACAATATTACTGTTTTACTGTATTTTTGATCAAATAAATGTGGCCTTGCTGAGCATAAAAGCATCATGTCATATGTCTGTTTGTCAATCTGGCTATGTGCATGCATAATAAGCAACTGTATGTCGTTCTTATTTTACGACTCATGGAACCAAAATATGAATCAGCCTGGCAGATGGACAAATAGTCGCTCTATGAATATAAGGCACTCCAATATTGTTATTGCAAATCCTGGACAAACCAATGCAAAAGCAAAATGACCTGTGGGTTTAAATAAATAACTTTGCAGCTTGAAATAAATTCTCAGCATCAGGAGAAATGGTCATACATAATGCATTAAATATAAAGTTAAATGGAGAGGATATTAAAATAATTAGACTGAAATGACCTGCCAGAACTCCTGAATATTCAGTGAGCTGCTTTTCTCTGTCACTTGAAATCTGAAGATCGAATTTTTGAGATAAATTTCAGACAAATGATTATCCTTAAATACATCCTGAGTTACAATTTAAGAGTAAGGTAATTTAAAATCATTTTGTGCCCTCAATCTAATTCACCCACACTACTGGTCAAAAGTTTGGAATAATTAAGATGTTTTTATTGTTTTAAAAAGACGTCTCTTATGCTCACCAAAGCTGCATTTATTTGATCAAAAATACAGTAATGTTGTGAAATATTATTACAATTTAAAAGAACAGCGTTCTATATTAATATATTTCAAAATGTACTGTATTCCTGTAATGGCAAAGCTGAATTGAACCATTACTCCAATCTTCAATGTTACATGATCCTTCAGAAATCATTCTAATATGCTGATTTGGTGCTCAGTTATTATTGATGCTTAATCATTATTGGCTCTGATTATCAATGCTTTTCAACACTGTCATACACTGTGATAGATATTTTCAGGATTCTTTGATGTTTTTTTTTAAATAATTTCACAATATTACTGTTTTACTGTATTTTTGATCAAATAAATGTGGCCTTGCTGAGCATAAAATAATTTAAATGTAAAAAAATTAATTATACCAACATTTTGACCGCTAATGTGTCTTCATGTTCAGTTTTTGTAGTATGAACAGCAAAAAGTGCATAAAATCTGTTTCAGTCTGAATTGTCAGACCACAGTAGTTTCATTCAATCATTCAGTATTTCCAAGCTACTTGCAAGTTGTATGACAAGAGGTATGTACTATTAATGTGAAAAGTAAACAAGGCTATGGAGCTCAATATAGGATTTAAAGCCATATAGGATATCTGTTCTCTTTGCTTTGAGCTGCGTGCATTCTTTGATTCCATAATGCCTTACAGGCATGTTTCGATCCAAGTATTGTGACGAGCGTCCCGAGCTCACATCAGCGCGAGAGGTCCCTCAGGCGTCCACCGGCTTTACCCCGTTCGAGCTCTTGTTCGGCCGACAGCCCCGAGGGTTGCTTGCTCCCGGAGAAGCACCGACTCACGCACGGAGAAGCCTCGACTCACCTCAGGACACAGCGCACTCACTTAAGCACATTCCCTGGGAATAAATCCACCCTCCGGGGTATTTATTTGAGCTCTCCTTGTCGCGTGTTCCTTCCACCCCGTTACAGTATGAAAGGATGCACACTTGAGTGATATGTTAAAATAACATGGTCAATATTAATGTTTTAATATATATGACAAACATTGCAGCCTTTAAAATTTTATTTTATGATCACGATTCATGAATGAAGAATGCAGTGCTGAATCTTAAAAGAATCACGATCTTGTCAATCATTTACGATTACTGGATAGGTATTGTGATTTTATATCAGACCAATTCACTAACAAATCATTCATAATGATTTGTGAACATGTTTGACTGATTCATTAACAAGAACTGACTCGAAATAATCATTAGCAATCAGACATCTGGCAAATTTTGAGACAAGATCAATATCAAGCAAACAGATAAACCATCTAAAGCAGGGCTGGGCAACTTCAGTCCTGGGGCCAGTTGTTCAAAAAGTTATGATGATCAGAATGATCTGGATTTGGAAATCCCATGTTGTGCTATGCAGGATTAGGTAACCCATCTTACTTTTCTGCCGGTTTTTCAAAGCAAAATTGGATTGGATCTCCCTGATCCAGATACACACTTTTTATTTTATTACTAGTGCTCTACGGCGCCCCTAAAGGGACATGGTGATGAAAAAAAAATGAGATGGGGGAAAAAAAATGCCATTACTCAAATAACTACTTCTCACTGGTCCATCTCTGATGACTGTGCCGATGTAGTTTTGGGCATTTGGGGATATATTACATGTTTAAAAAGTTGGGGGCCCAGTTTTGGGGGCTCCTTGTCGTTGTGTAATGCTAACGACGGACACTTCCCTCATGGGCTGGGGAAGCCTTGGTCATGGGGGGCCGCTCTGCCCAGGGTCTGTGGAAAGGCCCCCATCTCATGTTGGCACTTAAATTGCCTGGTGATGCTGGCCGTGTTTCGTGCACTGAAACACTCCCTTCCAGACCTGAGGGACAATAATGTGTTTGTCCGCACAGACTACACATAGGTGGTCTCCTACATCAACCACTTGGGGGGTCTGCGCTCATGCCCAATGTACAAGTTGGCACACCAGATCCTCCTGTGGGCTCAGGGAAAACTCCTCTCACAGTGCAATTTACATGCGGTTGAGACTGCATCTCTATGCCTTTTCCCCGATTGCTCTGCTCCCGGGAGTTCTGGAGAGAGTCCGGGGGTTCGTCTATTTCTAGTAGCCCCATTCTGGCCAGCTCGAGATTGGCTCTCGGAGTGTCACTCCTCGACAGCTCTCCCTAGGAGATTCCGGTCAGGAGATGGAATCATTCATCCCCACCTGGAATTATGGGTTTGGCTTCTGAGGGGGCCCAACTCATAGACTCCGGTCTCTCAACTGAGGTTGTTGAGACCATACTCCACTCTAGAGCTCCCTCCACAAGGGAAACTGAACTCCTTGAAGTGGGTTGCATTCCCTTCACGGTGCAGAAATCATCAGCTGGTCTCAGTTAACTGCCTGGTTGGTTCACTTCTGGAGTTCCTGCAGGGACGGTTCTCAGCACGGTTGACTGCCTCCACCTGAAGGGTTGCTGCCGTCTGTTTTGAGTTTGAGCTCCGTCAAGTTAATTCTTTGTCGTCAAATTTTTTATCTTAAAATCAATTTTATCATTATCATTTTCGTTTCTATAACGTGTGAATATATCCCCTATCGTATTCTACAACAAAAAAAATCAGAGCGCCTTGTTATCACTAGTTCTATTTTTGACTTCCCGAGTCCGCTATTAGCATATAGCCAGCATCGCCAGCGTGGTTGCCGCTAATATCACTTACATTACTAATACACTATTCACTGTTACTTGCTTTAAGGGCCGAACTCATGTCGGACAACATCTCCAGGACGCTACGCTCCATATGACTAGTAAGTCAAATCTCAAATAACTGCCATGATGTCTTTTGTCCTACCCGCTTAAATGATAGAATTACTTATGCTGTCCAATCTATTAAGACTGTGTCTGTTTCTTGAATAGTGAGGTCAAAATATAAATTTAATGCAGGATCTAGATAAAATATGAGGTCCTGGAGAGCCTCAGCCCTGCAGAGTTCAGCTCCAACCCTAATTAAAACTCACCTGCCTGTAGCTTTCTAGTAACCCTTCAGACCTTGATTAGCTTGTTCAGGTGTGTTTGATTAGGGTTGAAGCAAAACTCTCCAGGGCTGTGGCTCTCCAGGACCGATGTTCGCCACCCCTGAATTAGGACAACCAAAACCGGGAACACTTCTCATAACACCCGATGTACTTGCTACATTGTTAGAAGAATGGCATCTACGCTAATATTAGTCTGTTTCTCTCTTATTCCGAGGTCACCATAGCCACCAGATCCTGTCTGTATCCAGATCAGATGGTCTCTGCAGTCACCCGGATCCAGTACGTATTCAGACCTGATGGTGGATCAGCACCTAGAAAGGACCTCCACAGTCCTGAAAGACAGCGGCGACCAGGACAACTAGATGAGCCCCAGATACAGATCCCCTGTAAAGATCTTGTCTCAGACGACCACCGGGACAAGACCACAGGAACCAGATGAGTCCTCTGCACAATGTGACATTGCTGCAGCCTGGAATTGAACTGCTGGTTTTGTCTGGTCAGAGGAGAACTGTCCCCCCAACTGATCCTGGTTTCTCCCAAGGTTTTTTCTCCATTCTGTCACCGATGGAGTTTTGGTTCCTTGCCGCTGTCGCCTCTGGCTTGCTTAGTTGGGGACACTTCATTTCCAGCGATATCGTTGACTTGATTGCAAATGATTGCAAAGATACTATTTAAACTGAACTGAGCTGGATGATGACATCACTGAATTGAATGATGAACTGTCTTTAACTGAAAAATTAGTGTTTACTATTGTCATTTTGCGTTATTGACACACTATTTTCCTAATTAATGCTGTTCAGTTGCTTTGACACAATCTATATTTTTAAAAGCGCTATATAAATAAAGGTGACTTGACTTGACTTGACTTGACTTGAAGGGTGTACATCTAGATTTGGGTACCACTCCAGACACTCAGGTGCTTCTGTTTTTGCTGTGCTCGCCATGATTTCAGACTAGACAGGGATTTTTCAGTATGGTGGAGTGGGTATTGCTGTTCCCAAAGCATTTCTGATGCAGCACAAGTTCCCTGAAGGGGAACATCTCTTGGCTACATAAGTAACCCTGGCTCTCTGAGTGGAATGAGACACTGCGTCTCCCTGCCATGCTTCCTGCATCCCTGTGAGCGGCTTGCTTCGACCTATCAGAAGTTTATGCTGTTTGTTTCGGATGCGCTTTTAACTACTGTGATGGATCGGCTGCCTCCCCCTAATTATCATCATAACCCCTTCCCTTAATCGCCGCCCTTCACCAGGCTCCAGCCAGGTCTGGTGGCGTGTGATGAGGCACACCTGAAGTGAATGGAGCCTTGTCACCGCCGCTGTTAAAAGCCGAGCGCACCTCTCCTCAAGAGACCGGTCTCTTCCCCCTGTGCATGCACGCTGGTATCCTTGTAGGTCCAGAAGGGGTAGAGGGACTTCCACGCCACCAGAGACGGACCTGCTCTCCGGAATGGAACCGCACCTGTGACACGGTCGACAGGCCTGGATGCCGGGTCGTTATTCCCCTCAAGCACCGCGGGCCAGGGAAGATGAGCCGCTGGGACGAAGGACCAGAGAGGAGAGCATGTTCGGCTGCCGGACTACTCCCCCTACCTGGACCCCTCCTTCCTGAACACTGTCCTTCCTTCAAAATTCCCCGGCACAACGAGGACAACAGATCCCCTGTTTATATTAGACACTATTTCCCCTTGGACACTTTATTCCCATTTTGGACATTTTATGTTTATTTTCTGTTAAATAAAAGCCTCTCCGAGGCCTGACGCCACACCCACTGTGTCTGTCGTTTGCTCCTCCCACCACATTACATATTAACTCTAAAGACATGAAGTTCATATTTTATTTAGCTTCAATAAATGCACCTTAGACATTTCAGTTGAACTTACAATTATGATGGCCTACAGTAAATACAAACTTTTCACCGAACTTAACAAAAACATGAACACCCGGGATATAGTTAGGGCAGGAATCCTTACAATGCTAAACTATGAAAACAATGTGACAATATAATTGGAATTGTTTTACAAAAATAGGCTTCATTTTCTATATGCAAAATAATGCGTTTATTTTCTTTTTGCGTGGTGAAATGTGACCTGAACATTTTTTTTTTAAGATACTATGAATGCTAAACGGTGAATCACAGTAGTTTAGCATTGTAGGTCTGTTGTAATCATGAAACCCTAATGTTTAGATTTTATAATTTAAAGAGATTTTGTTAACACAAATTTGTATTATTGCAATTTCATGATGTTATTGATGTCAGTCACAATTTTGTTTTGACAAAGATCTCAAAGTTAATTTTTGTCCCACTCCAAACACTGTCTACTCAAAATAACCACAATAATAACTGTAAGAGTTGGCTTTGCCTGCTAAGTCTAGCCGTAGGGTCTCATTAATTATCTATAGCAGCCAAAACAAACCTGGCAACAGTGCTATTAAAAAATATGATCCATGTTAAAGTTGGATACCCAGAGCTGCCCTCTAACCATGCTGATATATTCTAGACCTGTGTCATTCACTTGACTGACCAATCCATTCTAATGAATTTCTGTTTTGTTTTTAACTCAGAGTTCTTTTTACCTTTTAACCAAGTTCTTTGAACACACAAGTTAAACCAATATTGGGTGGAAAAACCAGGACTCTTCATGAGTAATTTAAGAATGGGTGATAAAATAGTCATGGAAGAAGCCAGAAGCCATGACAGCAGTAGGTCAGGAATCAAAGTCGTATAAAGGCCACTGAGGAAGAACCGGACTGGGTCATCGCCAGACACCCTCATCTCTCGCAATGACATATCGTATCCGAAATTGTTTTTGCTTTGATAAATGCCTGATGTTATTTCTCCTCCAATGAATGTCACCTCAAGGACTGTTTACTTGGAGATGAGTCATGTGGCTTATGCTTTTGAGAAAGAGTCAGATGAGGGCTTTGTCAACAAGGGAAATTATTCTGCTTCTCCTCTTCCTTTGATTAACATGAATAACCAAGGAAGAAAGTAATGCAATGTTGGCTTTGTGCTACTTGAATTAATATTCATCAGTGATTTATGAAAATCAAAGCAGTCCTATGGTATTTCAAGCATTCCTGAATAAATATCACAAACAGCAGAGCAAATGTAATATTGTGTGAATGTCATTCTCTTATGAACAATTTCAATAAATATCTTGCGCCTTGTGTATTTTTTCTTCCACTGCAGATCAATGACTGCGAGGAGTGGAAAAAGAGACTCATGAAACAGGATTTTCCTCAACTTAACGAGAGCGCGCACTCCAATATCGAGCTCCACCTGAGCCTGTCTTATTATAATGACTAAAGTGAGTAAACTATTTCATACCATTTGTTTGCTTTCTTAGCCCACCCTCAGCTGTGTGGAACACCAACACCAGTGGAATCTATTAATCTCCAGGCTCACCTTTCTGTCAAAATTATGTCCATTTCATCCCATGAGTTATTGGATTTCGTGTGCTTGGCAGTTTATTAAAGTCAGCAGTGTTGGTCAGGGCATGGACTTAATTGACTCAGTCATAAGTTGACTCATAAGCCTGTCGGTTTTCTCACTCAGTGATCTCCCATGTGCACCTCTGGGCCTGTCAGTTCATCTTAACAGGCAGAAGTTTTGGGCTTCTTTTCGTCCTTTGTTGATTGAACCAAAAACATCCTACATCGGGTCTCTGATTGAATGTCTCTTCGGAGCCCAGAGGTGACACTCTCCCCTTACCACACTGTCTAAAACAACCACTGCACTCTGTTAAAGCAAAGTAGAAGTGTTTGAACGAGCAGAATATAAAGAGCTGTTTTAAGAACCTGCCCGAGGTGCCGGTCACCATTGGAGCATACGGATGTCTCATTGTATTGGAACAAAAACAATTGGTTTTGATCTTAAAGTTGCTTTCAATTCAATAACAAATTAATCTGCAGTCATTTAGTATGAATATGTTTTTTTCAAACAGGTGTGAGGCTGCGAATAAAGGTTCACACTGTGGTAAAATGTGGTGGATGGCTTCAAGCTTTCTCCGTCTGTCCTATTAAATGTTGCTTAAGTTTAATTGGCAGACATGAAAACGTCTCAGTCCCATGCAAGGTGATAATTGGAGCTGCAGCCTAAAAGGTCAAGTCAGTTGTAGTTAATATTTCTCAGCTTCAAATAAAACAAGAGCACTGGTGCCGCCAGTGTGTGTGTGTGTGTGTATGTGTGTGGAGTTGGTTCCTACGTCTGTGGGTGTGGGTATTCAATTATTAATGCCTTATAATGAATATTTGTCACGTTTGGAATGGACCTCAGGCAACATATGAACTCTTACTTGGTGCATCACTGAACCGACATCGCTGACAAAAGAATTCGGATATTCAGGTCTAATCTGACACGTTTGCATAGGATTTTTCATCATGCAGAGATTGTTAAAACAGACGTCTGCTTCTAATCTGTCTTTCCTGAAAACTAGTGACAGTCTGCCAGAAATGAATAATGTTGTTGTCAATAAAGTTCTGATGAGCTACAAAATAGCTTGTCTAATTGACATTCTACTGCTTGAGTGTTGAAGGTGAAGCTCCAATTACTGCAAGGAAATAGACAGTTCTTAGAAACAAAAACATTCTTCTCCCAGAAAGCATTGGTAAAGTATGAGAAAGACAGATTTATGCCTCTTTATGCTCCTATATTCCTGGATGAGTATGCATTTGTTATCCTGCCTCATTTTACTTTTGATTTAGAGTGAACTCTAGTGGCATTGTCATGAAACATCAGCTTGATATTTTTTTGTTACATGAGAATGTGAGACCTAACATGGGAATTTTCACATCGAGGCTTCATTCTTGCTTTTGAACACAGTTAGGGGGCTCATTCAAAATGTGCTCACACTGCTTTAAAAGCATCAACATCATTTCTGGAATGGAATAATGGATATAAGTGTCTAATGCTATAATTAGAATATCCATAACATATCACACACACACACAGGTGTGTTACACACACACACACACACACACTACACTATTTCCGTGTTACTATAGTTACATACATTTCTGAAATAGTTGTCCAATTAAGTTTTTTATTTCATGATGGAAGGCTCTGAATAATACTGAAACAGAGACGCTGGGACTATAATGTATAATTTCTTCATAAAGGGGAAGGGGTTGCTAATGAGTGAAATTAATTTATAAAGCCACATGGAATAGGGCGAGAGGGGGATAGTGCCGAATGAGCAGCAAGTTAAGCTCTAATAGGTTATTATATTGAGACAACAATGAGAAACCCTGGTGAGATTGCATCCTAAACATCTGCAAGCCTTTGGAGTTTCAATATAGGGATTTATGAGCAACATTTATGAATACTAAACACATATGTTGTGCCACTAAAGATATTTTATAACCTGAAATTTCTTTTACATATAGAGCTTGAGCAGAATCACCAGCTAAAAATTAGAAAATGTCTTCATCAGATCCAGATTTTGATTTGCAGTCTACCTGTATTAATATTACATCACAATGAATTAATTCAAGGATTTGGTTTTAAAAATAACCATGTCATTTCCATTAATAACACTAAAAATGTGACGTAAGAAGGAGGTCATCATTTTTAATATTTCTCAGAATCTGAAAGTGATTACCAGCTAACTCTAAAGATGAGAGGTTTCATCTTCCATGGTGCACACTGAGCACTCTCAGCTGACTAGCACAGGATGATATCGGTCTAAATCAGTAATATTAATATACGGGGGGTGGGTCCCAATAGATTTTCCTCATATACATGTGCCTGTGAAATCACAAACATGCTAATCTAAAAATAAAAAATATTCTCTGTAGACCGCCAGTAGGAAGAAACACCTAGAAATGGCAGAGGCTGGCAGGGGGGCTGACTCCACTGTCGAGTGATCCATCTGACAAGGGAATATAAAGGCTATTAAATGCTTGTTGAATCATCTATCAACCACTCTTTACAGAATGTCACCAAGGACAATTTTAAAAAACCCATCTAATTCTCTTGGCCTTACGTTTTTTTCCTTCTTTATCTGAATTAATTAAGCACAAATGTCTTTTGTGCAAGTACAACATGCACAAAAGCTTTCCTCAAATCCCTTCACCAAGGTGCAGTCACAAAACAATTACTGCCAAAGCTAAATATTAAAAGCAATAATTAAGCAGCCTGACAATAGATTGCACAAATAATGCAGATCAAACCTAATGTTGCTGAACTCTTTGTGTCTATTGTCAGTGTCATGAGCTGTCCATTGTTCACAGCCACTGCTGATGTACAATGGAAAATAATCACATTATATATGAGGGCCTTTAAGTAAACTCATCTGAGACACTTCACTTGAACTCAAATCAAAGCTCAAGAGTCACAGAGCCCACAAGGGTAGTTCAGAACACTCTTATCCTGTGAGGATTTGCCATAAGATTTTCCCAAACCTCCAAATCCTCATTGAGAACTGTTTGGAATGCAGCAGGTAACTTGGTTTCAAACATAAGTTCTTGAAAAAATTTATTTACTTCCAATATATAATTCACATGTACAACTCTGCATGTCTTTCATTGGTTATAAATAAAAAGGTAAAAGGCCAAAAAGCAGTTTTTAAAAAGTGGATGGAAAGAGTTGCTGTGATTTTTTGACTAGTGGCTAGACAGTCCTGCCCTGCAATACCCCACAGGAAGACATTATTAATGAGAAGGTCTGGAGATGTTTAAGTTTTGATATGCCATCTTCCTCCTGACCCAGAACCGCCTCTGTCTCGATGTCAAACCCTTCAGCCCTGAAATTGACTTGCCTCCGGCATGTTGAGAAGCGCAGACTCAGGGGACAGAGGTGAGAACTGTCGTAATCCCAGAGTGGCTCTAACAGTGGCGTAGGAGTCACCGGAGAAGTCGGCATCTGTCATCAATTCATTTCCCATCAGCGAGTCATTCAGTCACCCAGTTTCTCATGGGTCCTCAGAGTTCATCTTCAGCCCCACCCCTGCCAGTTACACGGGTCAGGCAAGAACACACTTTGGCCCACAACCCCCTCCCCAACGAAGAGTCACAGTGGTCTTATTTAACTTACTCACCAGCAAATTACTGTTAGTATGAAATGGGTGAGACATGTTTTTCACTTCCTTCCCATTAATGGTGACCTCCTGATAAAGAGAGCGATGTTAACTTGCTGTCGTCCGGCTGTGAGTGTATAGTGCTTTAAACAGGGTACTTTAGCAGAAGAAGTTATTTTAAGGTGTTTTTAAACAATTACCGCTTTATTGGCAAGACAATTTACATCGATTTAGCTATGGAAGGATGTTGAGACATGTTGACTAAGTAATTATCTTACAGGCAATTAAGTAGCAAATTAGATGACTTAACATATTTGAAGTCCTTATCTCATCATTTCTGTTAGCTGCCATGTAGCTCAATTGTAGAATAGCAGTTGGTAATAATGTCAATCAGGAAAGCATCAAGCCCATTACGGAAATGTTTCAAAACACTTCTAGCATATATCTGTGGTTCACTGCAGTCATAACTAAGTTTCTCACTATCATATATAACAGGCAGGACAAGCAGATGAGTCATCACAGGGAGTGTGCATGGTCCATGATGGATTTGCTCTCACACGGTTGGATTCTTTCTCCGGTCTTTCCCATTTTCACATGCTATTATAAAGAGTATGGTTTGGTTTTTGGGTTCTTTCCCATCTCACATGTAGACAGGTTTCAGGAGTAATGAAAATAGGCCTACATTTCAAACCTAAAATATGAGCAAATGTATTCAATTAAAGTTGCAATTTAAATTAGTAATCAGACATCAAATGCTTAAAGGTAGGGTAAGCAATTTCTGGTAGCCAATGTTGACATTTGAAATCACGAAAACAAACACACCCCTACCCCAAAAGGGTCTCGCCCCTATTTTGATAGCTCCGCCCCACACATACGTACGCAACCCAGACACGATTAGTTCTGTGAAACAAAGCAAAACCAATGTGACACGATGTCTACACAGGACTCGAGTGGCGTGCCGCGACAAAATACTATGGAACTCATTATAATCAGTGATGCTATCTACACCATAGATATACAGTATATATACATATCTATGGTCTACACTGGATGCGATGCTGCACGACACGACAAATCCCCGACAGAAAACTGCTGCTGCATTCTATGTATGACGTATTGACACAAATTTCAAATGATTTTCGCTTTGTCGCGTCCAGTGTACTAGACAGACTTTAGCTGTTGCGGAGCAGACATGGTGTTTTACTCACCTATCGAGAAGAAACAAAGCAACCTCGGCGTCCGATCGCAGGCTTTCTGGTCCTTGAGTTCTCTCCAGTGTTGGAAAGCTGATCCGATATTTACACGGGTCCTACTTCTTGCCTTAAGCCTTCTTTTGTTCCGCAGACGTTTTCCTCTTTTGTTTTTTTATCCGCCATCTCTATCTTTCTGTCGCTCGACTCGGCTAATGTCCGTCCTGTGCATGAGTAGACACGCTCCTTACTGCTGATTGGCTACAAGTTTGTTTTGTTACTCGGCCCGAATCAGTTTTCTAAATCGCTTACCCCACCTTTAATCCTTTAGCATTATATAGAAAGCTACAAACAATATATTTTCTGATGAATAATATATCAGAACAAATTAGTTTTATACGCATGTGTGATTTTAAAGTATAGTTAATAAATAGCATAAATAGTTTTTTTTGTTCCTTAGTATTTTTGTCAGATTTTCCACTTAAAATATCTGATAGGCTACTCTTTGAAACATGAAACTTGCTTGCAAAACAACACTACATAAGACTGTATCTTGTATTTTGTCTCACTGTGTCTGACAGGGTTTTATTCACCTGTTTTACTGCAATTGTAAACAAGTTTAAAATAAGTATAAAAATCTACCAGTGCGGTCAGACAAAATACACTATAAGACAGTCTATAAAACACACACAAGATAATGCACAAGTTATTAAAATGTGATTTATAGACTGTTGTTTGTTAAATATAAGTGTATTTCATCATCAGCCGCGTTTCCACTGTCGGGCCAAAAGCGGGCATGCTAGAGCGTGCCAGGGCCAGTCGCGTTTCCACTGTCACTTCCGGGGCTTGATCGTGCCTCGTCGGTGCTTCCTCGGGGCCAACGGCCCGGGTTTTTTGGCCTGACGAAAACCTTGGGCTAAAGCGGGCCAGCTGGGGCTAGAGGAGTGGTTACGGTCTGGAGAGCGTCAGCGCCGCGGATCATTTCATAAAGTTAACAGCTATAAGACCAGCATTAAATACTTTTAAAATAAGTTGAGCTCAAAACTAAATTTCAGATAGCAGCGAGTGTTTGAAATAACTTGATCCGATGTGGATTATGATCACCATACAAGGCAGAAATATTTATAAGCGATGCAAAAGACTATGTATACGCTAGCCATTAACGTTACCATAGTAAACAATACGACCGCTTGAAGAAACCAGACGTCAGCTTCTTATTCTCTATCACAATCGTGTATTTATTTAGTAACATATTGTATCTGTCATCATAAGTCTCATCTCGAGAGTTTAGCTCCGCGTATGTGATAAAAATATAATAATGTTTTTTGTTCAGGAGCTTTTATAAAAATATAGAAATGATCATACTTTCTAAATGTGATGTAGGCCTATATAGGCCTACTGTGACTACAAATAAACAGAAACAGACTCGACTGAATAAGTAGGTAGGCTATGTTATATATAAATATACACATTTTTACAAAAAAAAAAGTTGAAGACTAATTAAAACTCATTAAGAGATTCATTTTTGAAGTTCAGATTGTAAATGTTTTCTTATAGCAAGACATTTAATTAGAAAAAGCACACAGAAAAAAAAACGAGAAAAAATCTGCCTGTTTTAAAGACACAATCCAAATATTCCAATTGCGATGTTTACCTTGAGAAATTGAATGGAATACATTACACAGGACATTTCACAGGATGTATTCTTTAATCTGCAGTAGAATATATGTTAAAAGTAGCCCTTCCATCTTTGCAAGTGGACATACTCCCACACATACGCAGGTTTGAGACTCTGGGAAAGGATTAGCTTTGAAATCTACCGCCCCCATCATTCTCATGGGGTAAAGTGGCTGAAATGAGAGATTGAGTCAAAGGAACAGAGAGATCCAGTCTATGGGGAAAAGACGGCCGAGAAACTATATTAAATACGTCCCTGTTGTTTATTGATCTTGTGCATTGACACTGGCCTCATCAGCTTCCTGAGCTTTAGAGCTGCAGGCCAGTTCTCTTGCAAAGCCTCCCACTCTTACCCACACTAATGATTATTCAGCTCCAATCCAGACCGGATGATTTGTAAATAAGTACGGTGGACGATCCATTCATTTCAGAATATTCATGGTGCAGTTAAATCCCATGGGAGTGCATAATGATATCTGTTCTGGTAAGAAAAGGCAAGAGCTGGTAAAAATAGTAAGTACCTTTTAAGGAAGTGATGTTGCTTACAAATCCTTCAGATGCATGCATGAATTAGGTAAATGTAAATGTAAGATGCAAATGAAGTTGTTTGATGTAAATGTGTGCCTGTATTAGTAGACAGAAATAGATCTTCTAAATACTCAGACAGTACGTAATTAAAGAGGTAGTTCTCCCAAAAAATGCAAATTCTGTCATCATTTACTCACCCTCATGTTTTTTCAGACCTGTATGAATTTCTGTCTTCTGCAGAACACAAAAGAAGATATTTGAAGAATGCTTAAGCTCAAAAAAGGACATAAAGGTATTGTGAAATTAATCCATACGACTCAACTGGTATATGCCAAGTCATTGTATGATGAAGAGTTTGAAATTTATATATTTATAATGTTTATAAGGTGACACAAACCTCAAATGACATAAGGTTTGATAATGTAACGATTGACAGCAAATGAAGTTTGACCTTAGTTTAAATATTGGAACATGAATAAACCAAATTCCAGTGTGCAGAAACACTACCCAGTTGGTTCAAAAACACCCTATTAAAGAACCTCAGGAAAAGGAACATTAAAAGTCTGTGTGAACCGGAAACTGCAGCCAACTTCGGTATTGTGACTTATTTTAAAGTGAAACAGAATATTAAATGAGAAAAAATAGAGAGTGGGGCTTGGTTTTAGTGTGAGAACCAATGAAGTTTGACTTTAATGACATTTAAGGTTTGTGTCATCATATTTGATTTAGTCTGTTTATGTGTGCATTGATCAACACCTTTTTTGGAGTTTGAAAGTTTTAGAACTTGCTGACTTTCATTGTATGGACACAAACAGCTGAAATGTTCTTCAAAATATCTTTGTGTTTTGCTGATTAAAGTCATACAGGTTTGGAACAACATGAGGGCATAGGCGCGGGAAGTGGGGGTGCTGAGGGTGCTGCAGCACCCCGTTTTTTCTGTGGGCAACTGTTTAACTGTTGGGAATAAAAAAAAAATAGGTGTGTCTATTTACACTAAGAGCAAATAGCCCACCTTGTTGGGAGAGGCTATTTACAGTAACTGCACCCACCAACGTGTGATTGGGCAAGTCAACATTACAAAAGACGGTCATTAATCATCAGATACAGTGGCGTAGATGGTGAAGCGTGTTATACTTCTTTTGACGCAATCGACCTGGGTTCGAAGCTGCCTTTTGGCTAACTTTTTTTCTCGATTTTTCAAATTTCAAATAACATCAGAAAAGCATTTATTTGTAATACGACCACCGGGACAAGACCACAGGAACCAGATGAGTCCTCTGCACAATGTGACTTTGCTGCAGCCTGGAATTGAACTGCTGGTTTCGTCTGGTCAGAGGAGAACTGGCCCCCCGACTGAGCCTGGTTTCTCTCAAGGTTTTTTCTCCATTCTGTCACCGATGGAGTTTTGGTTCCTTGCCGCTGTCGCCTCTGGCTTGCTTAGTTGGGGACACTTAATTTCCAGCGATATCGTTGACTTGATTGCAAATGATTGCAAAGATACTATTTAAACTGAACTGAGCTGGATGATGACATCACTGAATTCAGTGATGAACTGTCTTTAACTGAAAAATTAGTGTTTACTATTGTCATTTTGCATTATTGACACACTATTTTCCTAATTAATGCTGTTCAGTTGCTTTGACACAATCTGTATTGTTAAAAGCGCTATATAAATAAAGGTGACTTGACTTGACTTGACTTAATAAAAATGAAGGAAATAATAAAAAAGTTGAAAATAAAGTATCGTGTAGGGTTAGGTGTAGGGAGGGATTTTTGTCCCAATACGGTGGCATCCATTTAATCATTTGAATTAAAATTTAAATTTACACTCAGTAAGTTATTATTGCACACTGTTTTATAATGTATTACAATGCTGAGGTGCAGATAATTTACACTATTTGCAATAAGTAATTAGCAGAATATCCTGCTATTTTAACTATATATAGCTATTTGCACTTAGTGTAAATAGCATATCACTAAAAAATACTGCTATTTTCACTTAGTGTAAATAGCCTCTATCGCACCACCACCTGTCTTACGCTTCGGCTGCTTTTGTAACATACTTTTTTTAGACTAGTGTGATTATTTCCTGTCCTGAAAGCTGAATTCGGCTAAATTTTCGCATATATTTTAAGGAGTTTCCAAATGTGTCATGTCAAAACGGCCTTAGGCAAGTCTGGCAGAAAGACAAAACAGGATGTTAGCTTTCAACACTCTCTGTAGTGTGTGATGCACCGCTTACAATAAAATTATTCTTTCCAACACAGAAACCCATACAGGTTCATTAGATTACGCAGCCTCATTCCCTGTATCTATTTTTGAAATGACGTTCACTGTTGTCACACAATGATGGTCGAAAACACTCTTGTGATATTTCTGCCAAATATCAGAATGCAGCTGGATGAGGTTATAAGGCGGAAACCCAAATAAAGATCCAGCTTTGTCAATCTAGCAGAGCAGCATCACCTCTCCTAATGTCACTCTCACAGTCCCTCTAATTCCTCTTGACGTCTTTAGCAATGACGAGGGATACTTGGGTTCCTGAAATTAAGGGCACTGAAATGAATTGTCTTTTACACCCAGACTAGAGGCACTGGTGGCGACCTTAAGCTAAGCCAAAGGGGAGTCATGTCTGCCTTTGTATTCTGCCGCCGTGCAAGCCATCCATCAGATTTTAAGGTCACTGTCGATTCTTAGTCATTCTAGTAAAAGACCAAGACACATGTGTACACAAAACCACCCACTGTCTCTCCCCCCCCCC
>NW_015505200.1:1053703-1152398 GCF_001515645.1 Sinocyclocheilus grahami | reverse complement strand
CACACACACACAATGAAAACAATGAAAATGCTTGTGTTTAGCATTTTTTATACATCGAATACTTAATTTTCCACATTTAAATTACATTACATTTTTAATCTCGAATGCAAATTTAAGGATGTTGCATTAAAAATGCTTGATGGAAACATAACTCAAAATGCAGAAAAAATCTTGAGGTGTATACTTTTTTTTTGTAAAAAGATGTTCATAAACTAGATTAGAGCTAGATTAATAATAATTAAATAATATTTACAGAATAAGTTCCTAGATGTGCATCAAAAAAGCCATGTGACTTTGCCTCATGTGACACAAATCATTCAGATGATTGGCGCCTTTCACAAAGTTTTCCAGATCTTTTTGTCTGTTTGCTCTAAAGTCATTTATTTATCATAAGAAATCTTTTGTAATTACAATACTGTATGTCTTTTTGTCATTTCCCCAAAAATGAGGTTTTTGCTTTCTTGAACACATGGGATAGAAATGCTGCTTTATTTTGGGATTGGTTTTACAATTTTCAGACTTATTTTTTTATTTTTGCAATTTAATTGGCATCCTGAATGGAAACATAGCTAATATGGACTCACATGTGTGGATCCCACTGTAAAAGCACAAATTTGATATGTTTCACATGTATTACAAATGTACTGCCTAAAGAACTACAGTATGCATAAAACTGCATAATGCTCAAAAACGCAAAAGGCCATGCATGTGTAACGAAGTTCTGTGATCAAAGTTTAAAAAAGGCTGTATATGGGAGCTATTTCTGGTGATGCTTGCTCGGGGAGATCTCTACCTGTTTTAGTGGCGGACTGAGATGCTGGGAGGTTCCTTTGGTGTGCATATAAGCAGAGAGGAGGAGGATAAAGAGGAAGATGCCAGCGCAGGCTTCTGATGAAACCAGAATAAGGGATCCCTCTGTGGAGGACACATAAAATCTCACAGTATGCACTGAAGTCCCACTCCTTACTCACTTCAGCAGCTCCCCAAGAAAGAAGAGAAGAAAGTAATGTCACTTTATATCTTGTAATTGCAACTTTGTTCCTCATAATTTTTATCACAGTTGCATCTTTATTTCTCGCAATTGAGTTTACAGAATTGTAACGTTGTCTTGCAATGCGAGACTTTGTCACAAATGTAAATTTATGACTTTATATAGTTTAATCTGACTTTATATTTCAGTTGCAATTTATTTCTTGCAGTTGCAACTTTTTATCTCACATTGCTACTTTGTGTCTTGTAATTACGACCTTATATCTCACAACATCACTATATCTCATATTTCAATTTTGTTTTGTACTGTAATTGCATCTTTATATCTAACAATGTGACTATATCATATTGTGGCTTTCTCGTTATTGTGACTATATCTCATATTACAAACTTGTTTCTCATAATTGTGACTTTAGATCTCATAATTTGACATTATTTCTCATATTACAAACTTTTTTCTCATAATTGTGACTTTAGATCTCACAATTTGACATTATTTCTCATATAACGACTTTCTCGTAATTAAGACTTTGTCTCCCAATGTGACTTTATATTTCATATAGCAAACTTGTTTCTTGTAATTGTGACTGTCGCAGTGTGACTTTATATCTCACACTGAGACTTTATTTCTTATTTAAAATTTTCTCTCACAATTGCCTTTTTTACTCTTAGATGGAAACAGCCTTCCATGGAAAGTGACTTTCATTGATATAGACACGGTAGAAAGATTAGACAGTATGATCTGTTGTTTTTCCATTTCTCACTGGCTTTACCAAACAAAGTCAATAACATTGACACTGAAAGAGAGTCATCACATTTTCTTTACCACTAATTCGGTGGGGTGGAAGTGGGAGGAAGCTGATCCGATTATCAAACAAACTCTAAGCTTACTTTCAGTGTGTGTTTTCTGATTAGGCTGATGAAGTGAGAATGTGGGTATTTCTCTGTACTGTGTAATTTTGTGTGCGAGAACCAGTCGTGTCCAGATATAAAGCAAGAAATGGTCAGCACAGCATGTAAGAGTGTGTGAGAGAGAAGCTGGCTCAAAGTCTTAACCCAATGGCTGTCTGTGATTGATGAATGACCATTACAGCCACAGCCTGGTATCCTCAGCGCCTCTGAGACACGGCAATTTATACACCCACACCCACATGCACATAACTACATAGACACATACACTAGCAAACAAGAAAGCCATGCGCACTATTCACACAGAATTAGTTAAATATAATTTAAATTACAAATATTAACACTGGATGTTTGTAATTTCATATATTAATTTGAAGGGGGCATGCATCTCTGTAATCTAACTACAGTTTATTGTACAGAGATGTGTGTCGTGCTCTGGATGCATGATGAAACTGAAATAACATGCTTAAATGTTATATAGTTTACAATTAAAACATTCAGTATATGCAATTAATTTAGGTGAAATTTGTACCTGACTAACACAGCTTTTGATACAGAGGCTGTGCTTGAACCAACAACTCAGAGTTGATACATTTATAATGAAGGTGCAACGAGAATTTTAACATCAGTTACAGTTTTTGACGAAGGTCAAAATAAATGTGGAGAAGCATGTTTGTGAAACACAAATTCAACTGACATCCTCAGGGAAATCTAGTCTCATCCAAAAAGAGCTGTAGACAAAAAAAAGACATCAAACACAGACACTGTGAATACTGCTTTGGAGGAAAGGTTGCTCTCAATCTTAAACTGTTTTATTGAAAGTTTGTTATTTAGTCACACATTCCTTTTCCTTTTTATATCACTGATTGATTCAAGATGCTCCACGTTTAAATATGATTTAAATGCAAATGCAGTCTCCGTTTTAAATAACAGAGCCTGAGTGTGATGCTGAGAGGAGAAGATCAGTGTGATTCTCGCTGTAAGTAAATTCTGTTAATGATCGTGCCGTCAAGTCTCTTGAGCTGTCACTTTACTGCTCCACATAATAATCATCTAAATGGATTTCTTATGTTTATTCTACTAAAAAATCTACATTTTATTCAACATTTGTTTTTTAAAGGTAATTTTATTAATGTTTTAATGAATTGATGTAAAAAATACTTTAAAATATTTAAACACACTGTTTGTGTGAACATGACACAGAAACATCAGCCAACCATTAGTATGAGTTTGGGGCAGGACTTTTTGACTGAACTCTTTCGACGTTCTATTATCTGTGTTACACAAATGGAGTAAAGAATGTCAGTCATTTTATTTTAAATCAATTACAATGAATGGGAACTGATGCCTGCAACCTTCAAAAGTACACCAAAGCACCATAAAAGCAATGCTTACAATTCATAGTTTAGCTTTGTGTGCATTTTAGGCATTATTTACTCACCTAGCTCTCCAGAGATCTATATTTCTCCGTCTGTTTTTAACAGCAGCAGCAAGGAAGTCATACAGATTTGGAACATATTTTTTTTGGGGGGTGAACTATCCCTTTAAACAATTAAACATACTTCTTCATGGTGATTTATCATCATTTATGCTTTATCTTAACAATTTTTGTCATTTATTATAGGCATACAACCTGTAAAGGTAATGGAGAGGAATGTTCAGATATTACATGAAGAAAATTGCTAAGAAATGAATATTAATATAATCAAATGTTATGCACTGTTAATCTACAGTCCATGCACTGCATCTCTTCTGTCTCGAGCTGTAGTTAAAGTTGTTGTTCCGCATGCCTCATAGTATCACAGACTGCCAGCTTAATGATCGCTCTAATTAAAGTGAATGTATTTGCGCAGTGTTTTCATGGCAGCCAGACAAGCATGATGGTGTCAACCGCGTCCAACCCGTCTCCTTCACCAGCGACCAGTGATGCATTTAGACAAATATAATGATTGCTGCCGTTGCCTCACAAATGGGCAAACACATTTGGTTGAATATGAGAATAAAACGGCAAGCTATTAATTTCACTTTCTAAAAGATCATTTTGCCATTTCGCAGTATGAATACACAAGTGCTTTAATACCTGTGTGAGTGCAGTGACTGAGTATTGAATAAGAATTATAGGCCACTATAGTCTCATCTGATAATTGAAATGAATCAGCCATTTACAACCACACGGCAGTTTAAAAATGAACAGTTAGCTCATGCATACACCTGTTGGGACTGACTAACAGCTTGTTCTTACTCATTATACTCATCTAAGAAAGACTTTCTGCCAGTTACCCAACAAGGGCAGAAAGATAAAAGAACGTGAGTTTCTTACTGATCAATTTAAAAACTACAATAGATTAGATTTTGGTTCAATTAGACCTTTTAAAAGAGACCATTTGGTTCAGCTCAGGTCATTTTAAAGGAGAGAGTACTCCATTTAAATGTTCTTTTGTGATAATGCAGGTGACATTAACTGGCATGTGATCTTCCACTTGAAGCATTTTATAAGCCATTTTGGTAATTTTGTGGGCGGGAGGGGTGCAATTAATGGTTCTTTTTAGCAGTAATTATAATAATCTGTGTTTCTGTGATAAATGACAGCATGCTAAATTATTTCTTGGAGAAGAAACACAACTTGACCTTTACACGGAAGCACATTTGACAATTAAGTGTGGTATCTTTGAAGAAAAAAACAAAAAATAAAGACATTTAAAAAAAAATATTTTGACATTTTATCACCTTTCCAGAAAACTAATGTACTTTAAGTATCTAGCACTTGAGCAAACATGAAACTGATTTGATATAATTAGTCAACTGAAGTATGAAAATCCTGTTTAGCAGGCTACTAGTACATTTCTAATCCTGACAGTAGCACTAAACCTGTCGTAACATAATAATGATTATGTCATTAGCGATCAGACAACCTGTGTGAAGAGCTGAAAGGGAATCAGGCAAATTAATTCAAAACTCAGTCCTATTTGACTTGCTCCGTAGGTATGCTGTAAATTGTGCGTTAACATTTCCCAAATCTGTTACTGTCACATAATACTAATGTTTCCCAAGTTTCAAAATGGAAAAGCAAGTAGGCACTGATGAGCTGAACAAAAAGGATTGAGCTAGCATCACTTTTGTTGTGTTTTACATTTAGATTGAAAGGCATTGCAGATACGTTGTTTTTCGTAAATGAGGCTTTGAAGTGTGCTGTCGTGTGTAGAGAATCAGGATCAGAGACTTTGCATCATTATATCAGATGGGGGATAAGCGAGCGCCCGTGTCTCCAGGGGCCTGGATTGAGCTGGGTGGGAAGAGAAACAATGCAATTATGATTGATGTCGGGATTCCCCTGCTCTCGAGCAGAAGTGAGCTTTTGATGACCCGCTGCGGCCAGAGGCCTTCCTTCTAGCTACACCTCAATGTAAATTTCTGTCTGCTTTCTGCTCTGTGCAGCAGCGCACATGAAATCCTCTCAAAGGAGATCAGATCTAATGAAAGCCATCCCTCTTTGTGATGACTGTTAAAATGTCACCAGCTTCTTTTTAGGAATACCCTTCATGACATTAAAGAGAGAGATAGAGAGAGAGAGAGAGAGAGAGAGAGAGAGAGAGAGAGAGAACCACAGATGGCTACAGGGAAGGAGATATCAGTTAGACAGCGAAAACAACCCGGGTTTGTCTGTTTCATTCGGGTTTTTGAGGATTCTCAAGTTCGCAGTGGGTCAGCAAAGGGTGGCAGAGGAGCAGATATTCTCACAACTATGAGAGATCTTCACACATCTCCCAGAAATGTGTGAATATGTCTGGGCTACATTCACACATCTCTGGGAAATGTGATTATCTTTGAATGCGACTGTACTGAATCTTATCAAACCACTGACCACCAAAGCCTGCTATTCTCAAGGGTGAGCATGCTTATTATCCTCTGTTGAGAGCAGCATGAGTGGGAAATGCCTTGTCATTTATTTCATGACTCCTGGTCGAAGTCATTTAAAATAGGATTGTGACCCCAGAAGATTTGCTGTGGGTTTTGAGGCAGGAAAGCGAGGAAGGTCCGCTCCTGTCTAATGTATTACTGAAGATGATCACTTCAAAACCACATATGCCTGCCATTGTATCATAATTCAAACAAAGTAATCCCTGCTCATTGGTTAGAAGGTGTTTTTTTTCACCCAGCAACCTAATGGAGTTCTGGCATAGTGGATTTCAACAGCTTGTATAATGACTAAGCTTTTGGAAAAGAACATGTGATGATCCATTATTGTTTTTCTCTTCCTGTTTGCAGATCAGATTGAGAAAACACTACGCCAAGACCTGGGTACATCCTGTTTGGAGTCAGCACGGCCTGTTGAATCATCTTCATTTTGAAGCACATTCTGCAAATATGGTACATTTTGGCAGTGCATGAATTTCTTTAAAGCCTTACAAGCACAAATAGTTCTCACAATGTTTTTGTTCTATACCCCGAAAACTAAAAAAATAAAATAATAGTGACACCCAAATAACATTATTTGTAGCATAATACATTTTATACATACATATTATATATATATTAAATATAATTTTTTATTTATAAAATTTATATATTTAAATAAATGACTAGAAAATAATTGTGACACCCAAATAAAATGATTTGTAGTAACATAAAAATCTCATATACTATTTACTTTAACACCCTTGTTTTTTTTAAATTAAGCTATACTGTCACTGACCATTTGTTGAACAAGTTTCAAGCTCTGCTTTATACCCTATTTCTGGAAAGTACCTTGAAGTTCAGGGATGTCAGATAATACGTTTTCACTCAGTTTTTGCTCTGTCACTGTAAGTTGTAATGTTGCTTACCACACACTGTTTTTTGTACATTTCTCTGGGGAAATCAAGCATAGTGAAAGGTTAAATGTCACAGCATATATTTTTCTGACCTTGATGTTTTTTTTTTTGAATGTCAGCATGATTCTCCAATTCCACCGTAGAAGAACTGAATCAATCTAATCTGTCTCTGATATCAACTCTATAAAAATCAAAAAGTGACTAATCAATTAAGTGATGAATCGAGACATGCAACTTTTATTCCGTTCTTTAATCTGCTGCAGAATCATGCTACACTGTCATCCTCCTTTTGGTCTCTTTTCCCATTCTCATAAACAGACATTAGAGAGAACACATTTAATGAGTACAGCATATTGATCTGATTTATTTGATCGATCACAGTGTCAAGACCGACATTTCCTTGTCCACTGGGATGACGGCATTAAGAGAGATTACCCTCAAGAAATCTGATTTTAAAATGTATATGTTTTTTTCCTACTCTGAAATATTGAATCTAAAATCGATAGCATTCCTGTGAGGTAACATTAATACATTTTTAATGCAGTGGGTGTTGTTTTGGATCATGCTGCTTCTGACTGAAATGATCACTCACCACCTATTCAACAACACATTCTAAAGATTCACGTTATGCACTTAGTTTGATATGTATTTCCCAGATGTATGAAAGATTTTCATTAAAAACAAAGAGCAAAAGAGTAAAGACAATATTCAAACTTTATATGTAATCTGATTGGCTGAGCGTGATATTCAGTTCCACAGCACTGTTGTTTGGATGATTTTCTTTAATTAATGCATGTATCTCCTCAAAGATGAATACATGACGTACGAGTTAATAATTTGCATGTTACTAGATTGATTTACTAGTATAGCATTGAATTAAATCTATCCATTCATCCATCCATCCATCATCTGTTGTTATGTCTTTCTGTCTAATCTTTAAGGCCTAACTTTGAAAACTTTGAAGACCATAAAAAACTTGAATTTTTAAACTTTCAGAACTTTCAGAGATTTGTTGAGCCTAAACTGCAATTCTGCATTTCAGTTTAATGGCATAATTAATATTTTGCTGAGCAACTCTCCTCTGAGTGATGGAACACATTACTTTTGCTTTGTTAAGTGAAACTCCACAACTAGTGTCATTCGCTGACAGAGAAGCATACTCACGAACCGGTGCATGCTCAGAGCCGGGGTGTTCTAACATGATCTGCAGTGAAGATGGTTAATCAGCTTCTTGACCTGAAGCTTGTGATATGGTCTCTGGCCCTTAACGCTCTGGCGCTGGCTTGAAATTTGTCAGGCCATTTCAAGAGGTCCCAGCGGGGTCTACGGCACCACTGACCCCAGCTCAGATGCGCTTGATTAAGGCACAGGTCAATGTTTTAATTCAACTTGAGCCATAGTTGCTATTCTGCCCTTCACACAGAGATCAGGGCCTGGAATAATGAGATTGTCTTCTGCAGGTGATTATATGGAGCAGTCAGCCTGAAAGGCTATGATCCTCAGGGATGTTCACCCTTCAGGTTTGGACATCTGCATTACCCAGGATGCTAATTTTAGACATGCCATTTTTAGGATGGGCAGTGGGAGCAAATGTAATAACTTTCTTTTCCTTAAAATACGTCAGTCTGGCTGTCTGCTTCAGTCGGTTGATCATTGAACTAGTGTCCATAGACTTCTCATAGAGGTAATTAATGTTGGTACTCCCTAAAAATGTTTTCAGATGAAAAATCTTTGATAAACGATTAAATTTATTGAATTACAATTGAATTGAATTATGTTTTTTTTCCCTTTTCAGTTAAAAACTGATGTCATGACGTCATTCTAGAGTATTTGTGGTTGTACTATTTTGGACAGGAAGCAAGAGCTGCTTAAGGTCTGGCTCAATAAAGATGACGAATATGACAGCACCTCTCAGAGCAGTGTCAGCCAATTCGTCATCCTGTCTGAAGACATGATGAACAGCCCCATCCACTCGTCCCATATGACTCTTCACACAGCACTGCTGAAGCGCATGTCTCGCCCAAACGCTGCCTGCCAGTCACAGCGCTCCCTTTGTCGCAGATCTGTACCTCGATGCTGCATGTGACAGCAGGGGTCACATCTGCAGTCGGGTCTTATTTTGTTAATACGGCCACCTGAATGATGATGGCAAAACCCTGCGGGTTAGAGAACTAAAGTTTGACGCAATCTGTCCAACACAATTGTCTTATTGTCCAGTTTAGATTTCTTTTTACTTATGCATCTATTGTTCCCAACATCCCAACTAATGTTTTAGCCTGAATAAAAATGCCTGACCTGTGTCAGAACAAATGATATAATGATGTAAATACTAAGACATTTGAAGAGTCAAACACATAGGAGCACATAGCTGGCTTCATTACAGCCAAATAGAGAGACGTTGCAGTATTATAATTTTTTTTATGATGCATCTAGCAGATATCAAACAAAATTTTGCTGAATTCTTTAAAATTATTTAATTTACAGGACAAAAATAATTCTGATTTGCATACACATTAATGTATGATAAAGGACAACTGATAGCATCTGAATCAGCAGATTCTCTTGTTTAATTGAATAAATATAAGTTACTCAAAACGTTTACCGAAATGTAAAAAAAAAAAAAAAAAAAAGAATGTCTGAGCAGACAGGGATTACTTTCCTCATTTATTTTTAATGGACTCAAAAACTGAACAAAATGGGATGGTGTATACACCAATATTTGACAAAAATTTCCTTTAAATTGTTAGCCCATGTTTAATGCATTTGTTTAATTTGTTTATTTATTTTATTTGTATTTTATTATTATTATTATTATTATTACCTTATTGAAATAAAATGCTTAAAATAAAATGGGTGGAGTTGGGAAAAGGGGTTAATGGGTAAAAATTATATTTAAAAAATATATTAAAATGTGTACAAATTATTACTAAAATTATTATTAAAAATCAATTTATTTAAACTGTTGTCCATGTTCTCCATCACAACTACTGCTATAACTGACCCTGATAGTGCAGTAAGTTGGAAGTTGTAACAACAGCACTCTTTGTACTTGACATTAAATTACACATAAGTTGTCATTTTAAAAATAACTTTTAATTTGTAATCTTTACAAATGATGGGAATTTTTTTATCAAAGTCTGTGTTACAGATGTTCAAGCATAGCGGAGTGTAACAGCCATAGTCTCCACTATAAATTAGCACAGCGAAATGTGGCAAGACTGGAGCTACTCATCACATAAAAGCAAAGAAATTATTTAAATTCAAATAATGAGAATGATTTGTTTGTGATGCCTTGAAAGCATGCTGCTTTGATTAGCAACCAAGCGTTCCAATTAATGCGCATTAAAAAACGGTTCCCGCCTCCTTCTTCCCGACTTATGAACTTTGTTACATATATGTTCACATGGCTCTGTTTCTGTAATTTCCTGATGCTATAAATCATGCACACACTTAATTAAATACAAACATAAGTTGTCATTTTAAAAATAACTTTTAATTTGTAATCTTTACAAATGATGGGAATTTTTTTTTATCAAAGTCTGTGTTACAGATGTTCAAGCATAGCGGAGTGTAACAGCCATAGTCTCCACTATAAATTAGCACAGCGAAATGTGGCAAGACTGGAGCTACTCATCACATAAAAGCAAAGAAATTATTTAAATTCAAATAATGAGAATGATTTGTTTGTGATGCCTTGAAAGCATGCTGCTTTGATTAGCAACCAAGCGTTCCAATTAATGCGCATTAAAAAACAACCACATAGCTTAAAGTATATGTTCACATGGCTCTGTTTCTGTAATTTCCTGATGCTATAAATCATGCACACACTTAATTAAATACAAACACACACACTTGCACACAGTTTCTACAGTGCTGCTAAATAGCAAGATGATACAACGCATCAATGGTAAGAGCCGAGAAATGAATTACTGTCATAATATGCATCATGTATCCTATTGCTGATGGTTTACAGTTATGTATTATGATGGCATAAAGCTTCTTCTAACCAATGAGCTGACTCTATGAGCAAGATAAAGCACTTATATATTCCACCTGAGCATAAATCACTGCAGCGTCTACTGTCCTCTATGTGGATTCAATATAAATATAAATTTTTGTTGTCTTGTTTACTTAGTAAACCAAAATATACTTGTTAAGATGAGGTTTGAATATGATGCAGGGTGAAATGGTTTCCATAGTAACGCTTCAGAAGAATAGGCGGATGACAGGGGGAAAGTTATGAGCAGGTGTGGCATGAGGAAGTACATCAATTACTGCTCCCTAGAGTGGATCTTCATCTTCAGAGAACACAGAGAAATAATAATGCCTTGAGATATTGGCAATATTCACTGAGAACAGGCTAATATTGATCACAGTTTTGTGTTGTAAACAAAGTAAATCTCCAGGTAGACTGAAAAGACAGACAAGGAGACTTACAATGACAATGTCTCTGCAGTGTGGAGTCTTCAGTAAGAAGTTAATGAGGCCTGTTGGATATTAATGTAATATTTATTTATTATTTAGTATTCAGATTCACTCAATCATGTTTTGAAAATAAGTTTATACATCTTTGGGAGGAAGTACACTGCCGTGTTTCTGTTACAGTGATATTGAATTCAGCCATGATGATGAATGTTCTTAGTTTTTAGGTGATCATGGGAAATGATCTTTTACTTAAGCAATTGATTGCTTTTTAAATAGTCTGGATGATTTACTTTTTAAAAGGAAAAGTGTTTTACAGCTGCATAACATCTCATGACCAGGAAACATTCATTCATTTCTTCTGCTTCATGAAACTAAAAAGAGAAACGCATAACATGGAACACAGACGTTGCCTCCGAAGCGTACATGCAATAATCTAAAAACATTAAACTCAAATAAATCATTCTGCCACAACTGGATTCATGTGATCCTCCCACAGAACCTCATAAAAATCCATTTGAATGTTATTATACAGCATTTCATAAAAAACACTTTTTGCTGAAATACTAAGCCATCTTCTGCTGTAAGAAACAGTTTTGATCAACATTGCAAAAAATGACTGTCATTTGCTGGCCTTTAATTGTTTCTTGTATATTTTGCTATATGAGGCAATAAAAGACAGACATTTTATTTGTGTAATGAAGTTTACAAATGTAAAACCTAGCCTAGTGTTTCCACCCTTAGGAAATATTCTTTGATTATGGGTTTCAGAGGGAGAAAGAAAACAGCAATAAAAGTCATTTTTATCTGAGGCATGAGGGACAATGAAAATCTCTTAGTGACACGCCTCTCTGTAATTGCTCTTACTGAGATGGCTCATGTTGTCTCATCCTTGGAGAAACATCAGGGAAAATTGCAGCAGGGGAGGAGAAGAGCGGGGTTAAGAGAATAATGGTATGATTGATGGCTTTCAAGAAGTTATTAACTGATTTAGTTTTTATTTGGTTTTACTGGCCATTTCCTTTTCGTGCTTGCTGGGTTTGACATGCAAGATATTTTCAATTGAAAATGTTGCAAGAAGCTTTCAAAAACTAGGCTACCCAAGATCCATTTCAACAGTTAGGCAACAAATTATTTGATAAAATGATCTGATCATTTGGCAATGGAACTGCATTTCCTTTTCCAGATATTTATTCCTTACAAGTACCAAAAAGAATTGTTAATTTAACCACTAAGGGACTGGAATCAGAGCCAGATCGTTGAATTCTTTACAATTCCCATCCCGATTCTTGTGCATCTAACTGTCATATTTTCATATTTATGTTACATGAATATGAAGAATCATATTGCGAAATGATGAAAGATAAGGTGCTGTATTTTCAATTACCTATGAAAATGAGCATTTGATGTATGCATCCTTTTCTGTTTGGAATGAACTAAAATCATTCAAAATAGTATACATATTTGTCTCATCCTTTGGTGGCCTAAAAATAGGGCTATTCAGTGGAAATGGCAACATTCATCTAACAGAGATTTATATCCAGTTGATGAACAGATTTTGCATATCAATGCAGGCATCAGAGATTGAAATCCATTCCATTTTACAGATAGCTTTTTGATGCCTTTCCATTATGAGGATGTCACCCGAGGTCGAATGAAAATGTCATCCCAGTCTAAGCCGGGCAGTTTGCTGATGGCTCAGAGCCCCACTATAAGATGGTGAAATATCCCTTCATAGGTGAACCTCAGTCTCCACAATGATAACAGAGAATCAGACACTGCCAGTGTTTTGTAATAGATGCTCCTTCATTGTATGCTGCATATTAATAAGCAATAAGATTTGCATTTTGGAAGGAGGATTGTGTAAACAGTCCAAATTGAAATTCAGATCTCACCCACTTGCCTTAAGAGTTTGCATTGACTGCTGCAGTTGAACTGATATTGTCTTAAAAAATGTCTTCAGAATCCAAATTTAAATGATGCTTTGTTGTTTTGCTTCACTCTGTAATTTTTAAATAAATAATTAAAATTGTATATTTCCAAAAATTACCTTAAAATGCATGTGACCGTATTTATTGATTTTACCTTTAGGTTAAGTCAACCACAGCAAAAAAAAAAGTGCCACCTTTGAACATTTGTGCTGTCTTCATATTAGTAACAGCACAGGAGAAAAAATGCTAGAGTGATTCTTCACAACCTGACTCACAGATGAGAAAAACCCAAGGTCGCAAGTTGAGCCATTTCAATAGTTTTACCTGCGTTTCCCTGGGAACACTTTTTCACACTTAATCAACCTGTACAATGGTTCTCTCTACCTAAGCAGCGAGTCCCTGATTGCTTTTGTTGCATGGCAGCACAATCTTCTTCCCTGAACAAGACTGCATCTCCTGTCTCATTAAAGCACTGGAAACAGGTCTGGCTTATGCAGACCCTCACATCAACAGTGTGATTGGGTGAGAATCACATAATCCAGTTTAACTTTTTTTTATTAGTGAATGTACAATATTCATTTCTTTTGACGTGGGATTAGAAAGGAAAATATTTTATTTAAAAATGAAATTCCCTCAAAACATCACTAGCAAAAACAGCTCTAAAAGAATTCGAAGCAAACAAGCTTTGTGTGTTGCAAAACAACTGTATTCAATTCAATCGTTTGCAGCTCCATTCCAAGATCACTCATAAAAACTGTCCTGAATGAAACAGCATTTTGAACAAATATTTTGGCTGAATGATTCAGTGGCTCACTCATTAAAACAATCACTTACTTCATATAGTAGTAGTACACACACAGACACAGACACACACACACAAAAACAGTACTATGTGCCAATTCACAGTATGTATTAAACAGTAGGTGGAAATTGCCAGAATGACTTAGACTACTACTTCCAGCGGGTTTCTGAATCGCACATCCGATGAACACTTCACTATCCCATGAGGCCATGGCAGAGGCTTTGTGAATGGCAGTGAAGAGAAGCAACTGATACTGGTATGCCACATAACAATTGACAACCTAGCAAATTACATTCATACTGCACACATTCATAGAACTATATAGAACATACTTTTTTAAGGTACACTGTGTAACATCTGTGGATGAAACGCAACCAGAAACACAGGCTCGAGAGAATTTCGATAGAAAGGGTCACAAGTTGACATCTGAAGATGTTAATTTGGTGACCCCTTTAGGTTTATAAATTACATCCATCTTTCAACATAAAATCCAGGAGATGAATACAACAAAAATAAAATGACCCTTTAATAGGCCTATAGCTAACACTACTGTATACAATAACCTCACTGTTAAAGAGCTACAAGAAACAAAATATCTTACCTGTCGAGTAAAAAAGAAACCTTCTCTGGGTTGGTTTTAAATCCTCTCCAATCTCATCGCCTCCTCTAGAAAAGCCCATCCTTTCCTCCGGTAATTTATTTATTATTTTTTTCCAGTCGTTGATATCTCGCTCTTAACTTTAAGCCTCACGCGCCAAAGTAACTGGAGTTATTTCTCTGTTTACGGATATGACAAGACCATTTATGAATGACGTGCCCCGAATATGTCCCGACAAGTCTAAAATTATCACTTATTATAGGGTTACTGTACTGATTCAGGGTAAGACAAAAACACGGTGTGTAACTTGTATTTATGATGTATTGTTTCATTATTTACATTTTTGTCATTTTGAACAAAAAATATTTACCTAGTGTGGTCTCGATAACTTATTCAATAGGCTACTTAAAGTTACCCAGAGAGTAGGCCTATGCGATATCGGATGCAGCCAGTCACTTGTTTGAATCACTTGTTGTGTTTTGAACGAATCGTTTGGTAAATGCTTATATGAATTACTCATGAAATCAATTGATTTGTTCCTGAATGAATGTGTGTTTTAATGGTTTGAAGACTACTCATAAAGTGACAGTGACTCGTCGCCACCAACTGGCATATGCATCTTGCAGCAAGAGATACTGAAAATCCCCACAAATAATGCACAGTGCACACTACACATCTGAAATGCACAAAGCAGTTATAGGCCTATATAAACATTGAAAAGTATCAGCACTTTGGAATGTAGCTGATCCAATCAAATTCTAGAAAACTCTTCAGTCAGGTATTAACGTAGGACAGTTTTGACGTAGGCAAACATATCTTAAAGGTTGCACAATGCACTGCTGTGTGTTATTGCGTGACTCTTGAAGCGTGAAACTCACTCTGACCTGCTGACATCGACTAAGCTGTGAACACACCGCTGCACTGTCACTTCCTCTGCTGCGCCCTGTGATGGCTCTAATTGTGGACTAATGGTCTAAAAAGAACATGACACAGAGATGTCCAGTTCTGGAAATGAGACAGGAAAACAGCCCGAGAAGAGGAAACAGACAGTTGGACCGATCAGCACATAATGAGATAATCAAACTATTGTCTTATTTTGTTTTATCTGGCATTTCAAATGGCGTGGCCTGACGTAGCACTGTGCTGCTCTGGGATCAGTGATGTGGGAAATGCATTAACCCTGTGCTCTCTGGCCGAGGGAGAGGAGCAGTCCCACGGGACAGTGGCGCTGGCTTCTGCCAATGTTATTTCCCGGACAGATTGCACACTTATTGCATTTTGACCTGTTCGGCAGCCCGGTATTGATTTTTGAAGCATTACAGCAATATGAGGATGAAAGCGTTTCTCCGAGGGAAGGCTGCAATAAGCTTGTTTGCTACCTCTTCTCACTTCTTCTGGCTCCATTGTTTGTGTCTGTTCGCCGCTAGTCGATACAATAAATTTATTCTATGAAAGTTTCGGAAATATTGCCCAGCACGTGGCTTCCTCTTTGGAACGTTAATCAAATAAAGAATGATCTAATTTCCATAACACATCGCGTCTCTGCTCCATGTTGTTCATGGCCTGTAACCTGTTGCTTGTCAACTCCTACCTCACTGCCTTTCCCATCATCCTTCTTTGATTCGGTGTGTCTGGATGTTAGCCACAGGATGAACAAATGGTGTCTGTCTCCACGGAGCATTAATGGAGTTGGTCTTTAGCATGTATTATTGTTTTGACTCTCCTAATAACTGTCTCCACTGTCAGAAACCACATAGTAATGTGGGCTGACAAAGTGCTTGGAAAACGTATCAGACATTGCCTTGGCTGTGAATGTCACTTTTGTGAACACATTGCAATTGTCTCTTTTTTTTACTGCGGTAACAATTTTCATCTCTAAAATACACAATGACAGATAACTTAAAACATATTCAGATTTTTTTGAAGAACTTGAAGTTTTTTTTATGAAGAAGTTTATTTTCTGTACTTGCATTTAAAAAGCTGAACACTTTACAACTGTTTCGTTTCTAGTGTGGCACAAGATTTTCTTATATGAAACACAATGACAGAAAACATAAAACATTTTCCAATTTTAAAGAAGAACCTAGTATAGATGAAAAAGTTTTTATTTATACCGTACTTCCATTTAAAAAGCATTTTGGTCTAATTTTGTTCTCTTTTTTGGCTCCTCATTTAATCGGAACGCACAAATGCTTCTGAGTTTCATTAGATGCTATATCATCTTTTAGTCTGTGCAACAAGATATATTAATGCTAATAAACAACAGTTTTCTCATGATAACTACATTCACTTTGCCAAAAATATTAAGGGATGGTTCACCCAAAAGTGAAAAGTCTACTTATCTTTGTGTTATTCCAAACCTTTACAGTTTTCCTCTGTGGAACAAAGATAATATTCTGAAGAAGGTTTCAGCAGTTTTGGTCCATACAATGAAAGTCAATTGGGTCCACTTTCATTGTGTGGACAGAAAAAAATATGAAACATTTTTCAAAATATATTCTTTTGTGTTCCACATTCTGAATTCTGCATTTTTTTTAAGGAATGTTAGACCTCATAACATAATCTTCCACCTTGGAACTTACGCTTATAGTTTTTTTTTCTAAAAACTGAACTGTATATTTGTACAAATAAAAACAAGAATTCACATGAAGTCAGCAACTCGTAAAGTAGTTACATTTTCTCATGAGATTAGGTTTGTACAATCAGTGGTGCTAGGGTTTCTTGACTAGGTTAATGACTCAATTCAGTGCACATTGTTTTCACCATAAAGTGTAATGTTGCAACTAAGCTTACCTGACACCTCTGTTCTTGCCTGACCAGAATGCATCCAAGTCCTCCAAGGCCTTGCACATGCTTCTCACTCAAAGCTCAATTCATCTGTACAGATTTGCTTGGATATTTGGTTAAATAGACAGATGGTGGGGTGGTGTTTGAGTATGAAGGATTGCAGCTTCTTTCAAAGACTTCCACTTAATTGCAGCAAAAGAGGAGAGCAAAGTCACGTCATGCCGGCACTCAAGGTTATCCCTTTATCCAACATCTGAAAGCAGCAGAAAATTTTTTTCTAAATTCATTTATATATTTATTTTTTGACACCTGCGTCAAATAATTTTAAAAGATGATGAATGTTCTAACAGGTCAAATCAAGGCGTGCAAGTAATATAGCTGAATTATAGTTAAAGAAATCAAAGCGTGGAAGATAAAGCTATTTAATTCAACGGGATGCATATAAGGTAATGAATGCTGTCAAAAAAAGAAAGTGCTAAAGACATGGAGGAGTGACAACTGTGAGTGCTGTGAAAACGTGTGGGAGGTTTAAAACAATGGAATTGAATTAATGATGGATTTGTCAAGATCATTGAGCTGGAACATTAAGAATATAATGATTTGAATAATCATTACCAAACAACTACCCCTCAAGTTTTAGAGGTAGGCTAGGTCTATATAATATATAAGAACAGATTAAAGTTTTAGATTAATGCTGATGACATAGACCTCAAGACAAGAGTAGGATGACGTGCTCAGACTACATCCGACAGGTGGAGATTAACTGAATGCAAGTCGTCATTGTCATTTCAGACATAGGTGGAGCAAAAGACTTGAAAAATAACAACATTACATTAAACAAATGATTAATTATCCTTGTGCAAATGCACATGGTGCAATTCATTATCGCCGTTCTTCATCATTTTGGTTCAACCTGAATAGATGCCGGTGCCCTTTGCTTGTCAGTTTCTAGTCAGAAAGTTTTATGAATTCAGCTCATCGTTGCTATTTGTTCAGTTGCTGACAGAGACCTTCCCGCCCCAATGTAATCTCACCTCATTAACATTTGAGGTGACAAGACTGCCATGGCCCTTATCAAGAATTCATGACTAAGGCTTATGGCCATATTAACATTTTAGAGCCAATCATTTACAGTCCTCTGTATGTCTGTTTGGGTGTGTGAGGGAGAGAATGAGAAACTATTGCTTTGTTAGTTCTCAAACGCAGTGGGTGAACATAAGGCAAGTAAATTTCACACACATTGCATTTGGAACAGTCTTCTCAAGCGTTACAGTAGCCTACTTCCTCAAGTAAGACTAGAAAGGTTACCTGGAGTGTAGTGCTAATTAGATTCAACTTAACACATTTAGGCAGCTTTTTTGCTAAAAACGCTGCATTTTTTCCTAATTAAAGTAGCAAGATGAATCTCTCACGCTCCACAAAGACAGAGTGAAACCCCAAAGAACACGAGGCTGCTGTCTGCCCTTTGTTCGCATGGAGTGAGATGCTATCCATTACCTAGCCATAATCAGTGTGAGAGTCTACATCTCAGCGCCTCCCGTTGACACCCGCCTGCCTGAGAGGGGGCGTAGTGCTGAGAGGAGGATTTTCACACAAACAACAGACTAAAGACAAAGCGGCGCGGAACAAAAAAACACGTCGAGGTGACGGTGTGGGCACAGACTGGTGGCGCAGAAGTGTGCGAGTTGGCTATGGTTGCTCTGTAGGCTATGGAGCTTATAATATGACAAAATATGACAAAACTAATTGAATATGTATTGGGTAAATTTGAATTATTGACAAGTGTCATTTAACAAAACTGAATATTATGTAAATTAGATTTTTTTTTTTACTTGAATATTAAACTTTTGAAATTTAACACAATTTTTAATCTTTTTTATGTATGGGGGTGCTAGCCCCTAACGTCGCCCAGTAAAGACTATTATAGTGACATACAGGAGTCATGCACTAGGCGTGCATGTGTCCATTATTATTGATGCGCAAACAAACCTATCTGCACTCATGGCGCGATGGATTGCTTTAACATCATATTTCTGCTTGAACACAGTTCTGTATATTCATGTATTTGTTAAAATTAATCTACAGCAAGTGTTTTATAACAGATGCTCGCTGAAGAAGCATTTCTGGGCAGTTATGTACATATGGGCATCAAATTTGCTTATTCTGACAGAGGAACTATTCACTGATGACATCGTAGCCTAAGTGATTCTTAAACATTTATGGTTTATATACTTAAGCCTATATGTTAGGTTAGTATTCTCAGCAGGGAAAACATTTGTCTAAACGGTCCCTGATGTTTGTTTTAAAGTATATTTGGTGTGAAAGTGATTAGCATCCCACCGTGTCTACACAGGACACGAGCTAAAGCAAAACAGACAGTAGAGCCCATTGATTATAATCAGTGATATTTCCTACATTGGAAGCGGCGCGTATACGGATGCGACTGCTTGAAGCGACAAAGCGCCCTCTGCAAAGAGCTTGGACTATGTCAGGAATAATGGGGAATCCGTTTGCTGTTGGTAATTTTGCATTCATTGTAGACAGTATTGATTATAATAAATAGGTTCTGCTGTCTTTTGTCATCTCACTGCTCGCGTCCGGTCTTGACACGGTGTAAGTGTCATACATAAGTCTGTTATTAAAGCAATTTTGCTTCATTCCTTCAGTGATCGGAATCCATGCTGATGTTTGTAAACTGTGTTTTGAGCTGAAGGCATCAGGAACAAAATGTGTGACTAGTTGACTAGAAAAAAATCTTTAGTCGGGGGCAGGCCTACTTACTTGGCACAAGGAACCGATCCATTTTTAAAATGCACAAGGAACCGATCCATTTTTTAAATAAAATGCTATGACATTGCGAATGACTGCAAATCACGTCACGTATTGCATTGCACGAGTTATCCATGTAAGTCAAATGTTTTTATTTTATTTAATCTTTTTTATGTATGGGGGTGCTAGCCCCTAACGTCGCCCAGTAAAGACTATTATAGTGACATACAGGAGTCATGCACTAGGCGTGCATGTGTCCATTATTATTGATGCGCAAACAAACCTATCTGCACTCATGGCGCGACGGATCGCTTTAACATCATATTTCTGCTTGAACACAGTTCTGTATATTCATGTATTTGTTAAAATTAATCTACAGCAAGTGTTTTATAACAGATGCTCGCTGAAGAAGCATTTCTGGGCAGTTATGTACATATGGGCATCAAATTCGCTTATTCTGACAGAGGAACTATTCACTGATGACATCAACCCGCCTTCCGATCATTGTATTTTGGTGTGTTTAGTTATTCTGCATGGATCTGTGTATGCAGTCCTTTGGCATCTCCATGTGGTCTTGTTTGGTATGGCAAGTTGACTTGTGCTTATTGGTTAAAGTTACTGTATAATTAAGGTTTACATACTTTTAAGTAACTACTTTTAAGTTGTAAAGAATATCTGCAGTGACATTTTTGCAAAGTATATATTGATTTAGAGTGGAGGGGGGCCTTGGAGTAAAAAAGGTTGAGAACCACTGGCTTAGTCAAATGTTTCACATGCTGAGAATGCTAACCTAACATATAAGTATATAAACCATAAATGCTTAAGAATCACTTAGGCTACCTCTGGGCGATTCATGATCAGGTAGATCTTGAACCGCACACTCACGCCAGAAAACTACTAATTGGCCAAAATGCTTCGTTTGACTTTTTGGAGATCATCTACTCTTCCCTGTGGATTACCTCTGACCTATTTTCTATACGATCTGAATTTCTGCTATTGAATTTTAGAATATTGAATTTGATGTTCCGAATTTCCTCTTCATCTTGAAAACTTGAAGCTGTAATTTTAAAAACTGGATAATTCAAATTTACACAATACAAATTCAATTAGTTTTGTCATATTATAAGCTCCATAGTGGGCCAATCTGTGGTGCCAAGTCCTGGCAGGGAAGGAGCAGCCTTGCGCGGTGACTCACCTTCTCTGTCAGGACAGCGGCATTATGCTGCGTTGAGTGTGGAGCAGTGATCACACCGCCAATTACACCAAACTCAGCTCACTTTCTTCACAGTGATATACACTGTCAGCGGCACGCTTCACATGCTGCCACCCTCGGTACAACCTGATTAGCACAAATTGGACAGTCGCAGGTTTAGTGAGCCCACAAAAAGGTGCTTTGTTCCAGATGCGCAACAAGGGTCACTCATGAACGCCTTCTATAATCAATCATCAGTGTGACATGTCTTAAAGGAACACTCCACTATTTTTGAAAATAGGCTCATTTTCCAACTCCCCTAGAGTTAAACAGTTGAGTTTTACCGTTTTCGAATTCATTCAGCCGATCTCCGGGTCTGGCGGTAGCACTTTTAGCTGTAGCTTAGCATAGACCATTGAATCTGATTAGACCGTTAGCATCTCGCTCAAAAATGACCAAAGAGTTTCTATATTTTTCCTATTTAAAACTTGACTCTTCTGTAGTTACATCGTGTAATGATATTACGCAGCGCCTGAAAATAGTAAACCAGCTAGGTAACTTCCAATAAGCCTATTTTCAGGTGCTGCGTAATATCATTGTGCCTGCTGCACCCATGGTATGGCAGCAAAGTTCATTGCTTATTACGCCGGAATGAGAGTATAGTTCCTAGCCATATCGGCCTAGAAAATCGCAACTTTTCATTTTCCGTCGGTCTTAGTACACGATGTAACTACAGAAGAGTCAAGTTTTAAATAGGAAAAATATAGAAACTCTTTGGTCATTTTTGAGCGAGATGCTAACGGACTAATCAGATTCAATGATCTATGCTAAGCTACAGCTAAAAGTGCTACCGCCAGACCCGGAGATCGGCTGAATGGATTCAAAAACGGTCAAACTCAACTGTTTAACTCTAGGGGAGTTGGAAAATGAGCCAATTTTCAAAAATAGTGGAGTGTTCCTTTAAGCCATAGTTTACCAAGAGATATTTTCAATCTATTTATATATAGAATGCAAAAACCAGGTGCATTTCAGAGTAAACGCCCAGAAATGGCAGCATGAATAAAACACCTGATACACATTAGCCAGTAAGTTGTTAAAAGTTCCTCCTAAGGTTTTCTCCTTGTATGCCAGTTTTGAAAGCATATTTATTTGCCCCAAAAATATTTACAAATGAAAAAGGAGTGGTAGAGGCTCTGGCAATTTAGCTGCCTGTGGGCCCAACTCAGTTCTAGACCAAAGAGAAAACAATGCATTAGGCCTACAGATTTTAAAATGTGATGATATAATCTAAAGTAAAGTGACCACAATTTTAACAAAACGCAGCCTACTGTGAACAATCCTTACATTTGTTTAAAGATTTTTTAAAAGGATTGTACATTTTATTTTTAATTTACTTTTATATTTTTAAATAATGTTTTCATTTATATAACTTCTATCTATATATCGATAAGTGCATAACGTTTATTGAAGAAAAAAAACTATATTTTGATAAACAGTCAAATGTATTTTTTTATGTTTTGTTTTTGGCTATTTCTGTTCAGTTGGATGATGTCAAGTTCATATAACCTATGCAATATGCTATTTTTTTTATCACAAAAGGTCTTGTCTCAGAAGATCTGTGTGATCACATGCGTCTCGAGTCGTTTTTCAGCAACGCAATAAATGATGTGCAACAGCATGACTTCGCAAGCCGAGACGTTTCACGCTGAGCGTTTTATGACGTTATGCGTTGGTATTTCGTGGGTGTACACTGTCCTCTGCTGGAGCATGAACACACGGACACAGCCAAAACCAACACGAATGCAACAGGCCGCTTGCCACTTCACGTAAAAAAACTAAACAAAGAAAACTGTGATTACTTGTTTTGTTTAATCCCATTTTGTGGTTAATTACCCCATTAACATTCACTCAGAATAGGCTAATTAATTGCATCTGATGTGATTTAATCACAAATGTTGGTTAAGTTTGTCATCTGCCTTTATGTAGCTACTCGGCTGCATTTTTAAAGAGTGTGATGAATCAGGCATAGACAATACCAGGCAGTAGGCCACCTTATGTAACTATTTGAAGTTTTGAAGTTGAGTTCATAGAATAAGTCAATTAAGTATTTTCACTCTCTGAAAATATTTAACATGTTCTTCCAACTAGATTCTTTATTTGTTTATTTTTTTTAGTCGTTGGTATTCAAAAGAATTCTAACACCACTAAACTTGCATGTGTAATCATGTTTCACACCATGTACTTTGAAATGGTAGCACACATCCTCACGCTTCTCGGTGAGGTCATGAACTCTTACATTTACTTAGTTATCACTGCTTATGCAATAAAGAAATTAAAATAGGCATAGCCTCATCCTCCACCCAAAGCCTTGCTCTCTGTGTTTCTTTGGAAATGTGTGAGTCTTCTCCACCTACAGTTTTGTTCATCTATATCTATCTATCTATCTATCTATCTATCTATCTATCTATCTATCTGTCTATCTGTCTGTCTGTCTGTCTGTCTGTCTGTCTGTCTGTCTGTCTATCTATCTATCTGTCTGTCTGTCTGTCCATCTGTCTATCTATCTATCTATCTATCTATCTATCTATCTATCTATCTATCTATCTATCTATCTATCTATCTGTCTGTCTATCTGCATATCTGTCTGTCTGTCTATCTGTCTGTCTGTCTGTCTATCTTACTAAAAATGACCTGCATTTTGAAGCCAAGACGTTTATTTCTTGACCTCTATTTCCCAACCGACTTCCTCGAACTTTGTCAAACTTAGCAGTAAGTTGGACGCGCGCTCTTTATTCTCTGGCCTCCAGAGGCTGAAACACGGCTCGACTCTTCTCACACTGACTCAGTGTAGGCTTTTTGGCTGCTTTGTTTTTAGACAATGAATTGCCAGCCACCTTTCCCTGGAGTACAGTTATCAGTTTTATTTATCATAAGCTTTTCTCTCGCTCATGGATATCCGTCAAGTCTGTTTCAGGGCAGCGCATATTCAGGAACCGTTCACAGGCACAGAAATAAGTAAGTTGCTCCATAAGTGATTTGAACGTTTACAGCTTATCTTCGATGAGTAGCCTTTGTTCTTGTACGATGTTCTCTGTATCTGAAGACAAATGATTAAACTCAAAGCAAACACCAGGAGTGACAGTTTAATGCTATTGTTTGGTTCTCTGATTGTGGTAAATCGCTAAAGCAGCAAGTAAAGAGGTCAATCGATTTATTGAACAAGGTAAAAACATGTACGTTCAGTTTAAGAGAATATCATTTTCCCTTTAACAGTTTTGTCACATTCACAGTTTACTGTCAGCCGTCAATGATTAAAATATGGTATGGAAAAAAATGCTGGACAGTTTTAAGATTTTAATTTGCGATAAAAAAAATAACCAACTGAAATTATTCCTATTTTGATTGGTTGTGTTTTTATTTATTTATTTATATATATATTTTGTTTTAATCTGTGTATTGTACAGAAACTGGTGCGCTTTTATTGTCCAAAAGAACGTAAACTGCGCAGTTCAAGGCAGCGTGGAAAGTCACGTTGAACCCGAAGCCGCGCGCTGTCCCGAGCATCAGCCTGACTGTGAGTCACAAATGATGTAAGTACTCCAGAGACCAGGAGGGGCGTGTGGAAGTATTGATGTTTGTACTTCTCATGCTCCTTATCGACTCGAAGACACTACACCAAATACATGATTACAAGACCAGTTACACATAGTGTTAAAATATTGAGTGTGATTTTGCTTTTACAACATAAACAAGATCTATAAACAAGATGTTAATATCCACTAATTTACATTTGGCCAGTTGAAAAACAAACAAGGAGAAGCGTTCTGGAACGGAGTGACAGAGATTTACCCGCCCTGATCATAGCGTTCTGTAATAACTGGGTTTTCCAGTTGTGGTAAATCGCTAAAGCAGCAAGTAAAGAGGTCAATCGATTTATTGAACAAGGTAAAAACATGTACGTTCAGTTTAAGAGAATATCATTTTCCCTTTAACAGTTTTGTCACATTCACAGTTTACTGTCAGCCGTCAATGATTAAAATATGGTATGGAAAAAAATGCTGGACAGTTTTAAGATTTTAATTTGCGATAAAAAAAAATAACCAACTGAAATTATTCCTATTTTGATTGGTTGTGTTTTTTTTTATTTATTTATATATATATATTTTGTTTTAATCTGTGTATTGTACAGAAACTGGTGCGCTTTTATTGTCCAAAAGAACGTAAACTGCGCAGTTCAAGGCAGCGTGGAAAGTCACGTTGAACCCGAAGCCGCGCGCTGTCCCGAGCATCAGCCTGACTGTGAGTCACAAATGATGTAAGTACTCCAGAGACCAGGAGGGGCGTGTGGAAGTATTGATGTTTGTACTTCTCATGCTCCTTATCGACTCGAAGACACTACACCAAATACATGATTACAAGACCAGTTACACATAGTGTTAAAATATTGAGTGTGATTTTGCTTTTACAACATAAACAAGATCTATAAACAAGATGTTAATATCCACTAATTTACATTTGGCCAGTTGAAAAACAAACAAGGAGAAGCGTTCTGGAACGGAGTGACAGATATTTACCCGCCCTGATCATAGCGTTCTGTAATAACTGGATTTTCCAGAACATATATATATATATTTTTTTTTTCCCAGAAAGCACATGTGCCCTGCTCCTACTCTGGAATGACTCAAACACAAGGAAAGTTATCAGTGTTCAGTACTAAAAATCAGCACTCTAATTTGAACTAACTTGTTTTTTTTTAAATGATCTTTTAGTGCTTTAGATTTTTTTTTTTGCATATTTTTGTCGATTCTGTGGCAGTGCCAAAAGTGAGGTGTAAGATGTACTCAAGCAGTTCACTTTAGTTGGCTGGCTACATTTTTGTTTCAGATATCACTGACAGAAGGTCAGTTTCGCTTTTAATGTACCTGACTGTGAGTCACAAATGATGTAAGTACTCCAGAGACCAGGAGGGGCGTGTGGAAGTATTGATGTTTGTACTTCTCATGCTCCTTATCGACTCGAAGACACTACACCAAATACATGATTACAAGACCAGTTACACATAGAGTGTTAAAATATTGAGTGTGATTTTGCTTTTACAACATAAACAAGATCTATAAACAAGATGTTAATATCCACTAATTTACATTTGGCCAGTTGAAAAACAAACAAGGAGAAGCGTTCTGGAACGTAGTGACAGAGATTTACCCGCCCTGATCATAGCGTTCTGTAATAACTGGATTTTCCAGAACATATATATATATATTTTTTTTTCCCAGAAAGCACATGTGCCCTGCTCCTACTCTGGAATGACTCAAACACAAGGAAAGTTATCAGTGTTCAGTACTAAAAATCAGCACTCTAATTTGAACTAACTGTTGTTTTTTTTAAATGATCTTTTAGTGCTTTAGATTTTTTTTTTGTGCATATTTTTGTCGATTCTGTGGCAGTGCCAAAAGTGAGGTGCAAGATGTACTCAAGCAGTTCACTTTAGTTGGCTGGCTACATTTTTGTTTCAGATATCACTGACAGAAGGTCAGTTTCGCTTTTAATGTTGTAAACATTTAGATTAAAAGCCACATTGAAGATATTTGCTTATTCCATTGAAAGTCCTAGTCTGGATTGTTATGACAGAATTGTGATGTTTTGTATAAAATGTTACTCACACTATTTCACAAACTGAAGTTCGTTCCTGTACCACTGCTGCCACAAGAATTTATGTAAGCTGTTTTTTGCTCTAAAAGTCCATTTAAATAATGGAATGGCAGGAATTGCAGTATAGGCCTATACATTAAATTAAGCATCAAGATGACATAATTATAATGGCAATGTAACATACATACACTCAAAGCTTTTAAAGCAGCTTTTGAGTAGCCGGTTTAATAAAGATTATACTTCAGTGATGAATGTTGTATGATTTCATTATATATATTATTTTTTTTAAACGATTTAATATAAAAATATTAATTAAAAATAATAATTGAAGTGTCTTAATTTTTTAATTGATAAAAAAATGTTTTGATTTTTATTTTGTTACCACAGGGCCAGAACGACGAGAAACTGGACAATATGATATCAGACGAACAACTGATAAAACACGCATATTGGAGGAAGAAGTGCAGCGCCTCTCGCAGACGGTTCTGGATCTTCAAGCAGCCATGACAGGTATGGCTGAGAGCCTGAGGACAGACTTACAGGAGGACACCAGCAAGATGCTCATTACCCTCCTCAATGACAGGCCCTCACCTGACAGCGCAAGAACAGGAGGCACGGAGGAGAGTGTGGTGCATCTGGATGGCCACCAGGCAATGAGAGGCCTCACCCATGGGGAAAGAGAAATGGAGACGTTGTTGGCCAAGCTCAACGATATGACAGATGCTCTCAAAAGCAAAGACGAAGCTCTTGAGGAACTGCGGGGAACAGTGACAGGGCATGACGGGCAGATACGAATGCTTATGGATAGTTCCTCTCAAGGCTTACCAGTCACAGGTGCTGCAGCTCCAGATATAGACATCCTTCAGACTTATATTGATGGGAAATTTGAGAAGCTCAAGAAGGAGCTTGTTGTAAACATGGAAGAAGAGATGGCCAAGCTGAAAAATGCATGTGATGAAAAGATTCAGTCTCTTGAAAAAACATGTGAAGATGGAAAGGGCAGCAGCTATGTGCGCCTTACCGATCTAGTGCACAACAAAGAAGCGGAGCTTAGAAAGGAGATCCGGGAGATCAGATTAGATTTGTCTATGTCAGATGGTCTATTGCGCACAAACCGGCAAACAACCATCGGAATAGATGATAGTGACTATGATGACTTGAGGAGGGAACTTATTCGAGTGGCGGAGGCCCATCGTGTCCTTAATGCCAGAGTGGACAATGAGTTAGAGCATCTGTCCTCACTGAAGATAGAAGACGTGCTCGGGTCACGCTTAGAGGACCTGGAGGACAGGATGAACGTCACTGAGAGGAACGCAGAGACTTACTGCTTCTATGTGGATGAAAAACTTACCAAGGAAATTATGGATGAAGTAGCTATGTTACGTCAACTCCTGGACCAGAAACTCAATGCTGTGCAGGATCAGTTCACTTCCATGTTGATCGAAATAAACAACAACTCCTTCCCAGGGATGTCTAGCGGTTCTGTCGATGCACTGCAAATTCAAATTAATGCTAACAGGCATCTTATAAAGGGGTTGGAGGACAAGTATAATGCAATTGGGCAGAAATGCTCAACCGACTGCAAAACCAACCTACCCACTGATTCCAAAAAGCCAGAAGGTCTGGATAGTCTTGTAAAGGACGTTAGACTCTGCAGAAATGATCTGGATGTCTTACGTTCTGATTTTGTGAACAACATAGAAAGGCTTCATGCATTAGAGGATACTGTTAGAATGTCACCTGAGAAACAGTTTATTAATGCACATATACATGACACCCACAAAAGAATTAATGCTTTGACTGACAATGTTAATGGCTTGACTGGAGCTATGACGGGATTGGGAGACACAGTTAACAAATTTAGCCAAGACTTTCACACTTTGAACTCCACATGTTCCCAGCAGGTAAGCAGTTCCCCGCTTTGGGTAGAAACTGGTAAACCAAGCCACAACCAGATTGAGGAGCTAAAAGACCAAGTGGATGCACTGAAGGCTCGAGTGACCACGGAATTGAGCGTGTGTAAGTTCAACACCACTGGAGTAGCTGAGGGTGTCTCAGCAGTGGACGGCAGGGTGACTGCTCTGGAGAAGATCTGTGGAAGGCTTGATGGTGAGAGGAGCAATATCCAAGGCCCTTCAGGGGAATTGGAGAGGAAGGTGGCACAGATGAACAGCACTCTGGGCAGTCATTCAGGAGCAATCACAGCTCTTCAAAACTCCCTTCTGAATCTTCAGACTCAGCTAGCAGGAATGGCTAGGCAGATTCATAAGGACCATACAAGTAAAGAACAAGGTAAGCTTTCAGATGATAATGGCAAAATGAGGGAGCTAAAGAAACCTGTTTTTATGTTTTTAACTAGTTAGTGTTGGAAAATGGAAACTGAAGTACCTGAAAGTCAGTCTTTTCTCCATACTGAACTAATAAGGGGATACATACACAATAACCTGTATGCCCCCAAGCTGTTGAGAGGCAGGGGGGCCAGCAGAGGTTTCCTGTGCCCTTTGTATGTGCCTGTAATATGTCAAAACAACAGTTAGGCACATTGGAATGGATCCCTTTGCTTCTTATTTTCACAGATCCCTAAGTAATTTGATCAAGTATCATTATTTTTTATTTTGTTAACAACATTACATGTCTTTTGATAGCATGAGTGATTTATTATTTAGGAACTGAAATGTGTAAATCACTTTACTTTGGTCCTTATCAGTACATTTGAACCCATTTCATCTCAGTTCTCATCTCATCTTTATGAGTGGAGGAGTTGTGTGGTCTATTTTTTATTTTTTTTGTCATGCCCAGCTTACTCCGCCTATAAAGTTTAGAACTGGTGAGTGAGTTCAGTTGCAGGCAGGTCTGGTACTCATTAAGCTCCAAAGTCAACTTTTGGGCCTCAGGAGGTGATGAATTCCCACACCCATCTGCAGATGTTCAGCTATGAGATGGCTGTGATGTCACTAGAGAATGCACATTCTCTTAAACTCCCGTTAAAGGGTGATGTCATCATTTCTGATAAGGGTGGAGGTCCGTCTCTTGCAGAAACAAAAGCCATTTTCCCAAGTACTGTGGCTAAAAAGTAACTGTCAAAGTGGCCTAAAAGATTTATATATATTTAAATGTAAGGGACTTTAACATTTATGCAGTGTTAATGCACAATAAATGTGTTCTTTAACCTCAAATAAAGAATAAAAAAAAATGTTGCAGTGAATTAAAAAAAACAACTTGCAAGTGAATCAAAAAAAAAAAACTTTAGTGAATCAAAAGTATACAGCACAACCCGTATAGCATGCCAAACTAATAACTCTTTATGAGCCGGATCTTTTTAATGAATCAGACACATACAGCTGAACTATGAGACTTAAATCACTAGTTACTGACTGGTTGTTGATATGACAATATGTAGATGCATATAATGAGTTTTAAAAAATGAATGAAATATGTTACCTCAGATTGTGTTTGTTTAATGTTGTGGTTTAATATGTAGTACAATATTGACAATTATTGGACTGCATTCAAGTACTAAATAATAAATTATTCAACCATTAAGGAACTGGAATCGTTAAAAGCAATCCACTGATTTATTCTTGATTCCTATCCCTACTTGTAGGACATGATACAGTTAAAGCTTTCAAGTCACAAACACAATAGACCTTATCCCTGAATAGCTTCAGCATTACTCAAACTCTTTGGCTGCTGATTATGGCAGAGGCACATTGCACAATACTGGAACTGCCCATCCAGCTCTGTGACAAAGCGACCAAGCTGTTCTGTTTCTCTGGTAATTTACTCTAGCTCTTCATTGATTTTTCATTAGTTTTTTTCTTCTTCTCATGGTTCAGGGCATCAGTTAAGCCTGGGAATGTTTGAGGGCTGCAAAGAAACACCCTCAACTAATGTTGATTCATTTTTCTGGCCACGAATCAGGCATCTTCAGAAAACTCCTCACTGTTTGCGTTGGAGACAATGATTTAATTTCAGTTCTTGAATTCATCTGGATCCATTTCCATGTTCTGTGGAAATATTTGCAAGACAATGACGTTGTTGTTTAGCATTCTACTGATACCCCCAAAAGTGGATATGAACGTTGAATAGTGTCCCTTTCCTCCCCACACTCTTATCAGCCGTGTCCTCGCTCCTTTCTCTTTCTTCCTGCTGATTGATATCTCTGAGTCAGAGGATGTCAAGGAAGCTCTTTCCTGCTCTCACCAAATGTGTTTCTACTCTTGTTTTACTTTATGTAACATTGTGTGAAGACATAAACAGGCTTTTAAGTGCCAAACTTGAAGGCATTCCCAGCTGGTTTCGGGTTAAAGTTTCTCTCTCTGGGTCCAGGAACCCATGTGGACATTCTCAGATTGGATCAGGCTAAAATCAAGAGGTCTGGTCATTACAGCAGGTTCCCAGCTTTAGTTGTTTCACTTGGTGTGTTCATGTTGCCATGCACAAAATCACCACACCCCACAGAGCTTTTTGCTCTCCAATCTCAAAACTGTCAACAAAAAGACCATTGTGATCTGGTCTTCCATTCATAAGCTAAATATGTTTTTAAATATGGCTCTCCACATCCTTAATTTCAGATGAGTGTTTCTGACTCATTAAACCCACAGCTCTGAGTCTCTACATCCAGTATACAGTATATAATCAGCATGCCCTTGATTTACTCTGAAACATGTGTTTGTGTTGCTGCTTTTAGGCATTATGCATGTGATGAGTCTGTTATTTGCTCAGAATGCCAAACAGACTTGTGGGAAACACACAGATAGATGCCTATTATCCCTTGGGAGATGTAATGCATGTGGGAGGGAATATGCTTGTGTGAAATTGGATATTTGGACAGCAGCTTAAATGTAGACCAACGGTACTGAATGCAGGATTTTAGCTGTGTCCATTTTGCCAGTATGAGTTGATTAGCTTAGAAATGAACCCATGGGACTCAAGCTCCACCCCTCTTTTGAATCACTTCCTACTACAGCCAATAGCATTCAGAGTCCAAATAAACCCTTATGTCAGGAATGACGCATTACACTTCTCAATTTAGACAGCAGCATCTGGTAGGACGGGAAAGTTGTTTTCTCGCATCGCTGTAGAAAAGCTTGTAACCCACTGACAGCAAAAAGGGATTAAAAAGAGAAAATGCGAGGTTTTGGAAAAGAGTGTGAGATGTGCGAGATCTTTAGGGCTGGAAGTGTGAGCTCAAAAAATGATTTTCTCCCTCATTAGAATCCAAGCTGACAGCAGAGCATAAAGACCGACAACCTTTGTAAAGAAGGTACACTGTGAAGTTCAAAAACACTTGAATTCAACATTAAAGCTCTCTGTGGTGTTTTATTTAGAAGCATTGGCGTGAGCACTTTGGCAATGTTTGGCTGAAATCAAAGGCTAACAGCTTTTACAATATGGGTTAAATGCCATTAAAATGCTTTATAGATATATAGATTTAAAAAGAGGGCTGGCAAGCTGACATTCCTATAACCTCAGATTTCTGTTTGGGTCAATGATCATTGTCAATTGAAGGGACAGTTGACCCACAAACTCTGTCATAAATTACTTTCTTTATTCAATGGAAACACCTTACCAGCATTTTTCAAAGTATATGCTTTTATGTGATTTTATGAAAGAAAGTCATACAGCTTTTGAATGACATGCCAGTAAGTAAATGATGACAGAATTATTTGGGGTGGGGTGGGGGAACTATCCCTTTCATCTATTGTCTAGTTCATCTATTTATTTAAAAACACTAAAAATACAGTTCTCATATTACAATTACACCCCTTATAGTTATATGATGAGCATGTTTGATATTACTCAATGAGAATGTATTTTGTCATTTTTAAATGGGTATAAAGTAAATAATGGCAGTTTCACACATCTGTCCTTAATGAAAAATGAAAGAAAAACTAATTAAAAGAATGAAAGTAGTTAAAACACACTTACCTTTAATAATAATAATAATAAATCGCTGGATGGCCATCTGCCAAAACATTGAAAACAATTATATAATTAAAAACATAAGATTCTCATTTTCCACTAGATATTTTCCCCAATTTATCAGTACTGTAAGAATGTCCACAATAAAATGAAAATGAAAAATATTTTTAAAATATCTAAAACACATTTCAAGTATTTGGTCAAATAAACGCAGCCTTTGTGAGCATAAGAGACCTCCTTCAAAAACATTAATTACCTACCCCAAATTGTTTGAACAGTGTGTAGTGTATTGTTTGTCCTTTTGGATCTTTTATCCTTTTATCCTAAATCTCTCTCTCATTTTTGCAGGACTGCCTGTTCGGCAGAAGAGACCTGTGTCTGCCCCTGACACTCGAGCTCCAACACAACCCATGAGACCTTACGTTCCTCACATCCACATACCTTTGATCATACCACACAGAACAGTGCCAGCCCCCACTAGCCGTCCTCATGTGCGCCAGCCACACGTCCCACACCAGCCCTACTTCCCTCGGCCACCAGGCAGCCCCAGGCATCCCACCCACCCCGTACAACCCCACCAACCTGCCGTACACCAGCCAGTGGTGGTCACAGGGCAAGCTGGCCCACCTGGGTATGTGCGCAGGGTCACAGTCAGACGGGATCAAAGCTCTGAAGACTCAAAAACACCTTTGAAAGGATTTGCAGGTGCTCCAGGTATGAAGTAGAATTAATAATAGAAAGTTTTGGAAGCTCATGCTTGAAGTGTCAAAAGTATTTGATTTTCTTTTCTCTTCCATAGGTTATCCTCCTGTCAATCCTGTCTCATATAATACCAAACAATCTCATCCAGAAGGTATCTTTTTTCTTTATTTTCAGTGCTTGCTTTATAACATATTTTTCATGAAATTGTTATAATTTATAGAATTCTCATTACAGCTGCCCACGTCCCATGGAATCTTGCATATCAAAGAGCCATTGCAACTCCAGGTAACAAGTTATAATATAATGAAGTAATTAAAATTGTTTTAACTATTATATTGTACCATTCTCCACTTGTGAGAAGAGTCCAAAATTAACTCTTGCCAAGTGCAAATTGAAAGTAAAAATTGGCTTTGGGGAGTTCCTTGTCACGGTCTGGTAACTTTATTAGGAACTGCAACATAACACATGGGAAAGTGGAACTGTAAGAACGATAGTATGACCTTCACTGATGAAAGTGATGTGCATGATTCATATCAGACATACAGTCAAGAAAACGTTAGGTTACTAACGTAACACCAGTCCTCTGATAACATGAAATGAGGTCTCTCACTATGGGTAACGCCTCAGGCATGACTGATTGCGGAGGCACAAATGACACCACGTCTGCCAATCACAGCAGGCCAATCGCTATATAAACCGCAGCTACCTGCCGTTTCATCATTCTCCGCATTTCTCTTCTCCATGCGGAACAAGCAAGGAGGGCAATACTGTGAGATACCTCACTTCATGTTATCAGAGAACCGCGGTTACGTTAGTAACCTAAAGTTCTCTTTCTAACATTCGTTCGGCATCTGACTATGGAATATAGACAACTCTAAAACAAAAAAATATTTACTGACAAATACATTTTCTCAAACCATGCACTCCCAATTGGCAGGTGTGGCAAAGTTAATTTTGGACTCTGTGTGTAATGATCAAAACGTGATGATACATGTCTCTTCCTTACAATAGTGTCACAGCAGAACTCTTTGACGGATCCGTTTTCTTTCTCTGCTGGCCTCACACGGCAGATGTTCTCAGGGGACTTCGGTATCATTCACTTTGATAGAGTGCTAGTCAATGACGGAGGACACTATAACCCTCAGACAGGTAAAACAAAACCCTCAAACTCTTTTTACTAAACCCTGTCTGTGAGATAAATGTGTTTAGATCAATGTTGAGTGATCCGTTTTACTTCAAGAAACCGATTTATTAAGTTTTTAGAGTGTTCCCCATATGGACATTCAGTATATATCCCATATCCTATTTGGCCACTGATGTTGCTCCACCCTCTCTGTAGGGATCTTCAGGGTACCCGTGGACGGACGTTATCTTGTGACTGCCGTTCTAACAGCTCCGCAGGGTGAGCATGCAGAAGCCGTGCTCTCAGTTTCCAATCGCAGCGTGCAGAAGTTGGACACAGCAGGTTACTGGAGTGGCCACCCACAGCTGACCCGAGATCAGTGTGCGTGTGGTGGGTCTGCGTCCTTCAGCCTTATCCTCCCACTCCGGCAAGGTGACACCGTGGCTTTGGTCCGCACCGCCGGGAAGCTGGCGATCTCTGAATCTAGAGAGATCCTCTCCACCTTCAGCGCTATATTCCTCTACTCCCCTCAAGCCAAGAGATAACCCGTCCACTGAGAGGGGTGCTAACCTGACTTAACGCAAGTCTAACCATTCACAATGCTGCCTCATTCGGAAAGGTGTGGTCACATTAGCGAAATTTCTGCAAAATTTTCAACGAGGCATATTCCCAACCTTGTGGATTTCAATTGAAATCACTGGAATTGGTTTTTTTTTTTTTTGGCAAAATTTGCTGAACCGTAAATGTGACTGCACCTTAAGACTTGTGACTATACAATAGAGTTTGGCTTTTGCTATTTATCAAAAACACAAAACTGACTTACTTCGAAAGGTGGAATGTGTTTGAGGTGGTAAAATATCAAATCACAAATGCACCATACATTTGTTGCCAAAGAAATAGAGCATACCGTTAGATTTTAGTAGTATATTTGCAACAGTCTATGTAGTTTCTTGTAAAATTGTGATTTAAAAAAATATCTTTAAAATGTAAAAGGTTTATATATTTTTGCAACATTAAAATAACAAATGCATATTTTTTAATCTTTTAAAACTGGTTCAACAGTTAGTTTGAATATCACTTCTTTTACAGCCAATATTTTTATCTATAAAAAAATGAAATAAATAAACTACCATAATTTAAGGGCTTGTGCACATTATTTTCAAGGTGTGGGATAAGTTTTTTCCCCAAATGATCAAATATGCACAGCTGCAGTGTAAAATTGATTTACCGCATTTTGTTTTAAATGCATTTTGGGTGAGATGATAAAAAAAAAAAAATAGATACTGTAAAATACACATTTGGGTTTGTAAACTGATCTGTCGTCTTTTGCAATAAGCCTACATTATTTCACTTCTAAATAATATATTTAAAATGAGTAAAAACAATAAAACTAATTTTCCCCACAAATTGTTTTTTTTTTTGTGCCCCACATTAACCTTACACTAAACACACCACTTTTCTTTTTAAAGGGGTCATAGGATGCCCATTTTCCACAAGTTGATATGATTCTTTAGGGTCTTAATGAAAAGTCTGTAACATAGTTTGGTTAAAATTTCTCAATGCTAGTGTAAAAAACACCTTTTTTTTTTACCATCAAAAACAGCTCTTTTAAGATCAAGCCGTTTTTGTAGCATTTTCTTTTCAATGTTAATGAGCTCTGCTGCCCCCGCCCCTCTCTTCCAGCTGCTCTCAGAGAGACTGTTTACTTTAGCCGCATTCATCGTGAAACTGGCTAATTATCACATTATTAGGAAAGGCGATTTGAAAAGATTCATTACAAAACATTATACTTGCTTCTTCTGTAGATGAGGCTGGTTCATGAATGATTCACACAAACATAGAGGCGTTTATGTAGATCAGAAACAATGTAAACCACTGCGAGTTCAGCGGCTCAGATTTCGGGAGTAAATGACGACTATTACATCCAACAACAGAACACCTCAATCGCTTAGGAGTCATTCTTGTCTACATCTGCTCCAGCGGTGAAACAATGGCGGACTGATGACAGCTCACTCAAGCGGGTCTAAGGTAAGACGCCAGTCCAGTCTGTGCTGAAACGCTACTGTCAATCAAACTATCATGGGAGGGGCCTGTCTGTGTGACGTAACACAGACAGGCATCCGAGATCGGCTTGATTTGAGAAAGGGGAAAACATTTAACCAGATTTAAAAGAAAAAACACTGGGTGGATCTTTATCATTATAGGGTGGTTGTGTACACAAACTGCCAACACACATTTCAGTTCAAACAACTTGTAAAAGTGCATGTAGCATCGTATGACCCCTTTAAGCAAAGCAATTAAATTTAGATTGATTGTGACATATTAGCACAACTACTAAATAGTCCACACAGCTGTATTAAATACATCTTTAATAGATTCATAAACATTGTCCAAACCATAGTTTTTGTAAATTTATAGTACAATTATCCATTTAAAGGTTTTTATGCTGGGTCAAACACAATGTGAACCTATAAAGCAAAACCAAGAAATGCACCGTCCCACTCAAATGCAACTGCAAATAAAAGCAAGTAAAACAAAAGGCATCAAAGATCAAGAGGAATGACAAAACATATTCAGCACTTAGAACAGCAGTTTCAACAAAAGAAAGAATAGAGGGGTTTTTTTTGTTAATATTTTTTTTTTCTATCTTTTTACGTTTAATGTTAGTTTCATACAAGATGAGTGTGTCCATCCCACACAAGAGGTATTACTTTCATAGAAAGAATGGGATTCCTTTGTTAACAATTAACAGATTTCACTTCCAAACATCATAACTGCAGACACAAAGTGCAACACACACATATATTTTAAATTACAACAGTCAACTGAACCATGAAATGCCCCAATTTTTCCCTAAACAATGATTTGACTTAAAGAAATGATTTAATTGTACTCTTAATTCTGTACATCTATTTTAACATCCAGCACACAGTGCTCTAAAACTTACCCTTACGAGATTCTAAAGCAACTTGACCAAAGCCCAAATGTAGGGGATAAGACCATAGTGATCAGTTAGTAGAAAAGAGGGCACGTTACTTCAGTCGATGGTGATCAAGTGGAATGATCTGATTGCTTTCATCCTTCACTTGCACATCAGCTTCAATATTTTCAAAGAATTAAGAAAGTCAGCTTTCCGCTGTTCAAGATCATCCACTAATAGTGAAATAGTCAAGACCCTTCAAACTGTCTGACCCAAGGGAAATCATCAATGCATGTGTAAAACATAAATGGTCCTATTTCAAACTAAGCATGCAAAGGCCTGGTTAGTGGAAAAGAACAAAACGTTAAAGACCATTTGATACTCTCTCACAGGCCGCAGCCTACTTAAAGTATAACATGTCTTCATTTTGAAAGCAAATATATACTACACTCTTCTTTACTTAATACAGATCTGTTGCTGAGGTTTACATAAAGGATCTAAAAGAGCTTAAATCCTTGTATTTTGCACAAAAGATTGCTGAAAAGCTTCGAATGTTATTGCATTTCTGTCGTGAGTTAAGTGCAAGACGATCTGATATTTTTCCTTTCTTGGCTGCAGCTGAAAAAGTGCGATCGGTAAGGCGTTCTGCAGCAACCAGACGATGAAAATGTCAACAGTTGGGAAATAACAAAAAGCCCAATTACGATGAACTCCTTGGTGTACTTTTCATACAAATCCAGCCGACTATACAAGGCTGTGCACGCTAAATCTGCTGAACTGTAAATGATGAGCTGTGTCCTCACGTGGCACGGCTCATTCTGTGCATACATTCCAGTATCTATGAGATTCAGCTCATGAGATTCGCACCATCTGGAAATGCATATTCAAACTGTCATACCGTCACCACATCTTAGAGGCAGTGCATGTTAATTAGTTATTTCTAACTAATGCCTTTGCATATAAATAATCTACGCTCTCAAAATGTAATTTAGTGGTTGTAAAGAATATCTTTGTTAATTACTTACGATTATAAGCATATTTGTATGCCACCTTTAACCTTACACATACCCAAACAAACAGCTGCGCATTCATTCCGCTGCCCAACAGGCCATTGCTCGTCTAACTAATACTGTAAACATTAGCTCATTAGCAATAAATTCCTTCAGAGCTGAAGCAGCCAAACTCATAGCAGCTAATCAAAATGATACAGATTAGAAATATTGTTACAGAGCAGCACCAGGTGTTTTAGTTTGTGGAAGTTCTGCCTACGTCCAATAAATGTGACACTGGGGTGTGTTTTGGTGTTTTCTCTCAAACTGGTTCAGCTTAGAGGCACTTTTGTGCAGTTCATATTTCCTAGGTGGGATAGGGCGGCCACTTTACTTGTCTTTAAGCAGAGACGTGAGATGTGGAAGGGTACCGGCTAAGTGGTCCTGATGGCAGAGATGACTGTGACCGTGTAATAGATGGCCCTTCTGGGATGGTTTATAATAGCAGGTCCTCCGGACAGATCTCAGGGATAGGCTGACGCCAGAAACAGAATGTACTGAACTCTGGGAAACTGAAAGCTGAACTTTGTTCTTTACTCAGCAAGGGAAAGACATGATCCACCAGCTCACTCAATCTACTGTACCTACACACAAACAGAGAAAGAGTGTAAGACAGCTAATCGAAAACAGAAAAAGGCATCCTTCAACTCTCAAAAAGACCTTGAACAAAGTTCAAGAATCAGCTCTCCACCTTTGAATCAACATAATCTTTGACAGCTGAAGTTGACTTCAGAGATATATGTAATGCTGCAGATCAATGTGCCCACTTACGAGGACTTGTTGCCCTTGGTTTGTTCCTGTATGAGCTCTCCTTTGGGGTTAACCGTAAAGATTCTGCAGAGCGGCACTCCAACCTCCTTGTAGGCAAAGACGTCCTAGAAGAGACAGTCACAAGATCAGACTCCAGGCGTCAACCACAAACAAAAATATAATTCTATGTTAGTTCCTGACAGTTTTATGACGAAATAGATGCATTCATGCCTGTATAAACATCAAATGTCTTACTCCACCCAAACAATATAATTTATTCAGCTGGAGACTATCAGCAGGCTGGTTCGTAGCAGCTGTTCATGCAGTCCGAGACTGTGTGTGTAGCCTAAGGGGACAGCGCTTTAAGTTCTAAGCCTCAAACATGAATCTTCACGCTGAGCTTTCAGTCTGCTGCTGAGGTCAGAGTGCATTGAAAAGAAAGTTAACTGCAGTCCAACTCACATTTGGTCGGTTTCCAAATGCGGCATAAAAGGGATGTTTGTTGGGCAGGAAAAGATTCTTAATGTCAGTAAGGCATTCAATTTTGAAGACTTCTGGCTTCTTCTCAATCACCTCCCTTTCAGAAAAAGAAAACATTTTGAGTAAATTAAATCAACTGCTTGGTACTTTTATATGTATTCAGCATTATTGGGATTTATTCATTAAATCAACTTAATGTTGAATCATCATTTACTCACCTTCATGTCCAAATTTGTATGACTTACTTACTTCCGCGGAACACAAATGAAGATATTTTGGAGAATGTTGATAACCAGACAGTTTTGGTTATCATTGACTTCTATTGTACGGACAAAACAAATATACATTTCTCAAAATATTTTCTTTTGTGTTCCACAGACAGAAGAAAGAAATACAGTTTTGAAATGACATGAGGATGAGTAAATGGTGACCGAATTATCTTTGGGTGAACTAGCCCTTATATAAACAATGACGTTTATATAATACCTGTGAAATGCAGAGAAGAGGCTACTGGGAGAAAGCATGAGTGGTCCACGGGGCAGGATAATGCCTCTGTCATTTACCCATTGCAGATATCCACGCGTCATGTCTGCCATGCCAATTGCCCTTGCTGAGCAGTACAAGAATTTATATCCATTTCTGGAAAAAACAAATGCCCTTTCATCAAAACATCGTTTAAAGCCTGCTTGTGCCCTTTTAATAAAGAAAACATGTCTTAAAGAAGGTAGAAGATTAAGAATGCAAACTCACTCAGCCACAGAGTGGTAGAGTTTAGCAATACCCTGATGCGTCCAGTCCTTCCCAAACTGAGGCAAAATCTGCCCGAACACATCTGATCTGAAAGCACATAAACATATGAGTGAACATAGCATGTACTAGAAAATGAAAGGCACAAAATCCTCTAGTGCATATTTGTTCTACTTGGAAGGAAGTCCAAGTCTCATTCAACTGGGTTCCTATATATAGCTTCTAACATTCTTTTTATTCTTAGAACTAATAGACTTGTGAAGGAGAGAGATTTTTTCTCAGCTTGGGCAAAACTCTGTGTCATCTATTAATGAGGATCCTCTCCCCGCTTTAGCGTTTTATCTCCGGCTCTTTCTGAGTGGCATTATGAGAGAGCAAGATTTAAGTTGGCTCATTATGGTGGCATCCTCCTCCTAGTCCAGCCCTAGTCTAGGCGCACCCCACAGTCAGCCGCCCTGCTTCACAGCCTCAGAGAGATGTGTCAGGCAAGCGGCTCAGAGAAATAATAAGCCGCAGTCAATCTGCTCGTTTGATGTTTGCCACCCACCAGCCACTGAGGGCACGAGTCTGGAGGCGGAGAGCATTCGTTTGCATAGACGCGTGGATATTACAGCCAGCTTTGCAGTAATTAAAAACTAAAGACGGTGGAACGGTATCGCACTAATATTGGAGATGTGAACCCCATCAAACAGTCAGTAAAACTCAGGGAGACATTGTTTGTTAAATGGTGCATTGTCTTCATCATTTTAAGTGTTAGTGGAGAAGGATGTGATGCGAGATCATTGTTAGTGGTTCATTATTTGCCACATACTCAGAGTGATTGTTTTGATGAAGCAGACTCTGCCTTGATCTATAAACCTCTTTCAGTTCTGGCAGTAAAAAACCTGGCAGTGAGTGAGTCCTTTTGCAGTAACTAATGGAAATATTTATGCACACCTAAGCCTTTTCCCCCCCTTTCATTACTACAGAAAACTATAAAAATTAAGAACAAATGTGGATTTTGCACAAACAACCCAGCACATGATTTTCATTTAAGGAAATACGAGATGCGTGTCTGTGAAATACATACTTGGTGATGGTTCCATCGATGTCTGAGATGATGACTTTGTCATCCCAGTTCCAAAGGTAGATGGTGCCTTCACAACGGCACGTGCCTTGGTACTGCGTTGTAATGCTGAAGGTCACATCGTTGGGTCCTTCCTTCAGTTTCAGACTTAGCTGTAAGTCAATACCACCTAATCAATACATCTCTTGACCACTATATAACATTAATTTGAACTTTATCTGTATTTTATCAACTGCAGAAAATTATGAGTTATAATTGGATGGTGGAAGAATCTAAGACAACAGCCCCTTTAACACAGTCTTTACTGGCAAATTACTGGTAAATTACCCTTAAGAGATCATGTGTGAACAGGACCTTTTCACAAATACCAGTAAATCAGTTCAGGCAATTTTCTGGCATGAGAACTTACATTACCAGAAATGACCAGTATCATGCTATGTGTGAGCAAAGAACAGGATTATCAGTATGAGCTTTGGGTCAATCATAAAGCCCTGTCAGAACTGTTTGCCATTACTTTTGTTTTTGTTTTTCAAGTTTGGATTGGACAGATAGTGAAACTAAAGCGCTTCTCCTAATCAAGGTGGATGAAGAAAATGTTGCAGCTTTTAAAGGTAATTTCAGCTGATTGACGTGACAGTTTACCTGTATTTTGGTACTGATGTGTGAATAGTATCTTACCGGTATAAAGTTGGAACATCGTTGATGATATGAACACCAGATTTGTGCATTTACCTGAAAAGTAATTCTAGTAATTTTACAGTAATTCACCAGGATTACTGTGTGAAAGGGGCTAATATCTGTATAGTTAACTAATATTAATTGACTAATTGATTTGTAATCCTTTGCATTACACACTTGACTGCTGAATCCTGCAACATAAATACATAAAAAAACATCAGCTTTCATAATTAAATTATTAAATGATTAATAAGATTAAAATCTTAATTTATGCAATGCAATCAGTTCATCTACACCACAAAATCTTCATTAATTTATAAATTAATTAATTTATTAAAAGACAAGTTTTTTTTAAATGGAAGATGTTCTGTTGCACAACTGCATATGAAGCTACCAACAGGGGGCAGTCTAGTGCAAATCAACTGCAAGATACCACCCTTTCAGAATGAGTCACAGAGCTTTTACATAAATTCCTGGAGGAAGCTTGAGGAACAGCTTTAAAAAAAATAGCCTTTTACAAAGCTGTTGCACTCCAGGCAACAGAGCTCTGGATCTTCAGTCAAAACCACTGAGCAAGTGTTAGAGCTGCTTATGTAAATAATAGTCACTGTGTGGTTTAGCATAGAATATGTTTACATAACTAAATATTTCTGTCTCCTAACAAAAGCTTAGACTCACAATCTGGTCGGAGGAGAGGCGCAGGGACTTGCGGTAGGTATGAGTGGTTGTGTGGCTGTGGGGCTCAGACTGGACCTTGCGCTCCATTGATGATGCGGCAGCACTCACCTCCTTCCCCTCCTCATCGCTGGACGAGTCCCTAGTGTCCACTCTGCATTCAGAGCAAACAGGGAATCAGTGAGCTAAATTTGCAACCACATCCAGATTCCTAATTTAGACTACAACAGCACCACAGAGAATGAGACAAAACAGAAAGTAGGCTGGATCGCCCTGATTCACTTCTTCTACTTTAACAGGGGAAAAAAACTAGTCAGCGATCAAAGGAAGGGTCAAGGGTAAAACTGATACTTGTATCTTTTACTCATTTTTTACAACCAAGCCAGCAGACATAGCTAGTTTATGCTCCCATCTATAACATTTGGTTGCATTTTATTAGTTTCATTCAAGGATAACAACCAGAGTGTGATTATTATCTGCACATCTTCCAAAAGTGACAGGCAGGAATTGATGCTGCATCTGCTTGTCTGTCAGGGGTTCTGACTGACTCACTTCCGGGCATGACTTTCCATTGACAAAGACGAGCTGCCTTCCTCCATTTGGGACTGCTTTATCTCCAGCTTTCCAGTGCTTTCTGACTGTATAACAAAACAAAAGAACATTAGTACATAAGCTCATACATATCTATAAATTGTAACAACAAATTTGTGTACACGTCATCATTTGATTTTGTTGCTATCAAACGTGTTGTGACTGACTACATGACCCTATCATCCTCACATGCTGTCAGGCTATTACTAAAAAGTCTGATGAGCTGCCTGGCCTATTTCTAGGCTGTAAAATTCCACACCGCAGAGTGGTGCTAATTACAGACGTGCCAGATGAGGGCAGCGAAGGAGCCTGATGTATGATGTCTGAATGACGGCAGAAGCTCTAGAGAAAAGAACGAACTTCAGAGGCAGCGTGTTTCATCTTCTTTACAACAAAGACTTTCCTCGCCCTTTTGTTCAGGCAATTACGTGAATGTTGATGCTTGTGTAATCAGATCTGCCCATAGAAGTCTAAAGACATGTACTGGAATGCAGTGGGATTAAAAGACCAATAACCGCTTAAATGTTTTGTTCCTTGTCCCTGATTACAGCTCAAAAGAGACCTTTATGTTTAAACAGAAAAGTTTGTCTTTGCAGAGTGTTATAGAAATCTGCAGGTCCCACCACTCAGGTCTTACCTGTTTAATAGTGCTGTCTGCTCTCTTTCTCCAGAACCACCAGCGGCCTGATTTCTTTGGCATCCTCTCTTTCACCCAAGCTTCCTCTGTAGCCTGAACAGAACAGAACAGACCTACTAGAGCACACCACAGCACTGCAAAACAAACTTTAAAGGACTTAAAATATGAAGTACAAACATCCTATTAGGGAGAACAAAATACCTTGGGTAAATTCTTCTGAAATGCTTGCAAACTTAGGATCAAAGGGGCAGCCAATGTCCAATTGTAATACCTAAAATAACAAAAAAGGCTATTTATTTAATAATCATAGCATTTTGTCAACTTTATACAAATATATTTGTTTTATTTAAATATTAAAACCCACCTGTTTCCTATTTTAACAACTAAATTTGGATTGTCTATGATAGCTAGATTCTCTGCAAATTCATGATACGTGATGATATGGTCCATAAATTTTTCTAGAAATAAGCAGAAAGAGATATTCAAATCACTCTTTAAATAAAAAGCATATACTAAATCCATGAATGTATTATAATGGACATAATTAACCACATCCTAACCACAGTTTCCTGTTTCCACATCTACAGCTGTGATTTCCACACCATAATAAAGAAATTAACACACCAGAAAGATTCACGTACCTTTGGAAATCTCTCCGTTCTCACCGAGTCCTCCACACAGAGACAGAGTGACATCAGGGAGATCACTGGCAGAGTCAGACAGGCACTCAGTGCCACTGTCGGCCGCAGCACTGCCCACAGACTGCGGGGACTGAGAGCCTGAGCGCATCCCAGAATCCATCCAGTGCTTGGAGCCTGAGTCTGAATCACTGCAAATACACATAAGACATCAAGGTCACCTGATGCCTGATAAACTTATGACCTGCCTTAATCTAATCTTAAAAGCAATATAGGTCAGATGTTCGTTTATTTTTCTACCTCTTAGGAAAGTAGCGAGCAGCAACATCAGGCTCCAGCACATTCAGGTCATCCAGGTAGATGTCCTCTGGGCCCTGGTGCTGACTCCTTTTTGGGACGCCTGAACAAAGTTACAGTCAGCAAACAGTAATCATACTAGGACAGCAATCTCTCAGGTTCGACAACAATCTCTACGCACTCTCCAAGGTACTTTACCTTGATAGCACTTAATTAATTAGGTGCATGATTTTACTTCTAGAACACATTGATATAACCTTGTTAAACAAGAATCAACCACAACTTTATTTCAACTTTATCTACTCCCACACTTCCACTATCGAATAAAGATAATGGGCACTGGCATGGCATGCCAATCAATCAAACCAACTACAGACAGAATTTCCTAGAATGTGGTGCTTAACAGGCCCACCTTTCTTTTTGGACGGCGAGTCAGTCTTAGGGCCAACATCTCCCAAGTCCTCACCCATATGAGCAGCAGAGGCAGCAGCTGGAACAGCAGAAGCAGCAGGAAGGCTATTTGAAGGAGTGGAGGTCAACACTCCACTAGGCACCGTCTCCAACTCGGACTCAGTGGGAGTTTTGGGGGTCACAGGGGTACGGGGTGCAGGCTTGACTATGGTACAGCCAGGAGTCCCTGAGGCCAGTTCTCTTTCATCTGTCTCCATGGCCTCTGAGCTCAGGATTACTCTGAAGTGAGTGTTCTCTGAAGGCGTTATGGTCACGGTCTTCGGAAGCTCCACCTTTTCCTTCTTAGACACCTGCAAATTACATTTTTGATGAGTGGCAATGAGCTGAAATTTAATCATACCTGTTAACTCGAAGTAATAGCATAAAACAGAAAATATTTTGCATTATATATTCACTTATTGCTAGGCCCAGACAGAATCTACAGGTTGAGGAAAAAAACTGCCGAATGGATTTAAACATAAAATGTGTTCCTTTATTAAACAAACATATGAACATGATGAAAATCTTTCAACAATGTTTGAAATATCAGCAGACAATATTCCATGCAAAATATCCCCACAAAAGCACCGCATGTCATCACAGAGATTTTTCAAAGTGTAAACTATTTATTCTGAAGCAACAATTTCATCAGTGTTCTATCAGCTTTTACATACTTAAATCTGCATATTTTTGTTTACCTTTACAAAGGCCTATTTTTACAAATGCATAAATGTTTTATAATAATGTAGTAATGTTACTGTTACTTAACTATATCATGTTATGAATAAACTAAACATTTTGAATTTTTACCTCAGTGTGTTGCTTCTGAGTTTCTTTGTGTGCCGTTACGCTAATTTGTTTTGAAGTCTCTCACAAAGAGACAGACAGCACGAGTCTCAACAGTGCGACATTGATACCAGAAATACACCATCCATTATAAATCGCTGTTTACACTGAATATAGGCTAATAAAATTAGAAGAATTATTCTCGCGTTTCGATGCTTCGCTGGTTACTTTTTTGTCATTTATATTTTAAGCAGGCTATTTGTCCGGTCAGGCAAGTAAAAAAAAAAAATGTAAACAAGGCTGATCAGCTGTAGCTCGACCTATATTTTTTATTTATTTAGTTAGTCATTTAGCATACGCTTTTATTATTATTATTATTGAGAACATTAAGAAGGTAGCTCGACCTGTATTCTGCTACTGCAATTCTCTCTGATGATGCAGTAACTACCGTGGGGGAGAAAAAAAAAAATCTTCGGTCTGTCCAATGACTGTAAAGTCATTAGGTCCGTCAGAATGAAGATATTTTAGCAGTAATGTGACAAAAATATTTAAGACCCATCAAATCGGAATTTAAGACATTAAGACTTTTTAAGGACCCGTGGACACACTGTGTAAGTCACTTGGGACAAAAGTGTCTGCTAAATGAATAAACGTAAATGTAAATCATAAAAGATGAACATTCAGATTCCAAGGCAATCTGCAGTATTTCCTTCAAGTGAATGAAATTAATAAAAATAAATGACATGAACTTCACAGAAAAAGTTTCAGACATGTAACTTACCCTGGTAGATTCTGGAAACTCTCCCCATGTCCACTGCATGTGTGACTCCATTTTGAGAAGGCTCTCTGAGGGCCGAACGACCAGTTCAGAGTCACTCTTGGGAGAACATGCCTCTGACATGGCATGACTGCTCAAAATACAATAACAAACAGAAACTCACATGAACTGATAAAAAGTGAAAGTGAAAATCAAAAAGAACTGAGAGTCTCCAAATCTTAAACCATATTTTTGGAAGTCCTCCAATGTGAGAAGTATCAAAAACATATTTTGAAGTGTGTCTGTGAGAGATAAGCAGATACAAACCTATCTGATGGAGACCAGTCTCCGTCAGAGTATGGGTAGTTGTCCAAAGAATGACGAACCATTGGTAACTTGGGTTCGATTTCTCGAACTGTACTATTTGAAGATGATCTGAAAGAAAGATTTTCCTTAAAGTCACATGTCCATCAGATATGAGTATGTCTGATGTGCAAGCATCTGTTAGTACCTGGTGTTGGAAGCAGCGTCCTCATCAGAACTGAGGTCCATCTCAAATATGTCATCTGTTGAGCTGATGATGGCAGAAAAGGTCAGCTCCTCTCGGCGTGGGTCACCTTTATGCTTCTTTCTCCGTTTCTTCTTCTTCTTGGCTGCCCCTGTGCTGGCAACAGGGGGATCAGGAGGGTCCTCCAGGTCCAGTGGATCATCATCATCATCCAGGTTCTGACTTGGCCTGTGATCTCCTGCGATCCAAAATAGGTGACTCTCAGTGGGGATGGGGGAGGTAGCCAGGTGAGCTGGTACAATCTCCTACAAAAAATAAATAAGACCATTAAAACATCTGCCATTATCTCCCAGCTTCATATGGAGATTCGCAGGGTCTCCGTTGATCTCTATGTCAATCTGAAGGAGTTGCAGAGGCTTATTTTAAACACAACCTTAATATCGAAGCCACCAACAGATGTAGCTTCAAATTTTCAATAAAGTTACACTCCATAACTTGCTGTAAGACCCTGTCCCTTTTTATTTTATTAAAAAATATCTATGTACGGTATGTGTGTTAGATTGTCTGTCTTTGCAATGCAAATGTTTTTCAAACAAAATGTCATTTTCATACAGAAATATGAAGACGTTTGGTGCAGCCAGTAATGTGAGCGCACTACTGCACATGCAGCTATCTAATATGTGAACTAGAGGACACTTACGTTCTGCTCCTCAGTTTCCTGCACAAAGAAGGCTTCTCCATTATCTCCCAGCTTCATATGGAGATCCACAGGCTCCCCATTGATCTCTATGTCAATCTGAAGGAGTTGCAGAGGATTATTTTTTTAAACACAACCTTAATATAGAAGCCACCAACAGATGTAGCTTCAAACTTTCAATAAAGTTACACTACATAACTTGCTGTAAGACCCTGTCCCTTTTTATTTTATTAAAAAATATCTATGTACGGCATATGTGTTAGATGACGTTAAAAAGCCAATATCTGTTGAAATTTACCCTGCAATTCGCTTCTGAACTCATGAATTTTCACCCTGCCACCAGTGCTCATCCAAACTCGGACAAACAGCAGGTTTACTCTCCTGTCCACCAATGCGGTTTAAATCATTTGTGACCCTGGACCACAAAACCAGTCTTAAGTCGCTGCATTATATTTGTAGAAATAGGCAACAATACATTGTATGGGTCAAAATTATTGATTTTTCTTTTATGCCAAAAATCATTAGGATATTAAGTAAAGATCATGTTCCATGAAGATATTTTGTAAATTTCCTACTGTAAATATATTCAAACTTAATATTTGATTAGTAACATGCATTGCGAAAAACTTTATTTGGACAACTTTAAAGGCGATTTTCTCAATATTTAGATTTTTTTGCACCCTCAGATTCCAGATTTTCAAATAGATGTATCTCGGCCAAATATTGTCCTATCCTAACAAACCAAACACCAATTCAAAGCCTTAAAGCTTATTTATTCAGCTTTCAGATTTCAAAAAATTGACCCTTATGTCTGGTTTTGTGGTCCAGGGTCACATTTGTTCACAGGAGACACGATACCCTTGGAGGGGGTTCTAGCCACCAAACATAATTAGTGAATTCGTGCCGCTCTGAAAGCACTGCAGCCAGCTGACCTGCAAAGAGGATCGCATCACACACCTGATACCATGACCCGGCACAACAGCAGCCTGATATCGAGCAGTTTGAGTCTCAGAAGACATTCACAGAAACATTACTCTTCAGTTAGACCTCTAAGAAAATACAGATTTAATCCCGTGTTCTGTGTTTTTTAGCTTTCTCACAACTGTTTCTTTGGACTGCTCGCATACCAAACCGTTTTGTCTATCCAGGGGCTTCGGAGCCTCAGCTTCAGGGTTGCTGGGTGATATATGCGTGCAGAGTAATGGGCCAGAATTTTAATGTTGGTATAAATCATGACCCTCGAACAGAGAGCTCTCTTACGTACGTGCTCGTGGACAAAAAGATCTGGATATCATTTCACGCATAGCGAGAAGAGAGGGAGGAATGTTGTTCTGACTCTTAATGACTGTTTTGTATCAGCCATCTAATTTGTTTACTTTAACAATCAGATCTATTTCATAATGGTGGTAAGAGAGCGATGTCAACTGTCTCTTATCTGCACTGTGGGCGAATGTGTTACACCACACTCTAACAGAACCTCCAGTTAGAAACTGAGATTAAAAAAGGCAAAACTGAGCTTGAAATACTTTTCAAAGGTTGTTGAAGCGAGTCTACGACCATCTCCTAATCACAGAGGCAACCTTGACAATTCTCACTCCTCTGCCTCCATTTCCTATCTCTTTTTAGTCAGAGAAACCTGTTGCCATAGCGACCACTTTTTTCTAAACCTCTTCACACATCCTGTAGATAGTGAGAACTCTTCCATCCCCCATCTACTGTTGTTTCTCATGCACACTGGTAAATGTTTTATGCTAAACACTAACACATTCTGTCTGTGTACTATAGATGATTGAAAACATCTGAATGGCTTCAATATAACCAGAATGCTTTCAAATATGTTATTTATTGCATATAACCTTGTTATTTACTGCTGGAGATAAACACAGAGTATCACAGAATGCACAATTTCAAAGGAACAATTCTCACTGATCATGTCTGCAGCCCATTTCCTCAACAACTACAACATTTCATTGTTTAAATTAAAAGAATTGAGCATACCTCTTCCTCTCTCACAAAGTAATAGATAATGATTTTCATGTCTTTCCATTCAAGCATTTATTTAGCCTGTTCTGTCAACGCTCACAGAGCCTATTACACATAGAAAACTAGGTCTGTTTACATGCAGTACAATGCATGTTTACATGCAGTACCCTCTGCTGGAATCTTAAGTCACGAACATGCCAGCACAGAAACATGTTTATAGAGCTGCTACAAAGGCACAGTCCTGTATATGTATTTTCAAATGAATCATCACAGACATGCACAGATGAAGGCATATTTGAAGATAGCAGAATCATGAGGACATTTGTGGATTAAAGCTAAGCTTATTTGACCATTCTTGTGTTTGCTCTTTCATCCAGTCATTTTGGTGCAAGACAATGGAGATTAATGCTGTTATACATTCTAGACTGGAAAGCAGAAAAGCAAATATTGTCCAAAGATCAGATCAATTATACCGACAGCAGCAGTCAATGTATCGGTTTTGCAGATTAATCGGCACCGATAATTGACTGCCAGAATTATCGGCAAAAATCCATGCCGATAGTTTTTCCGGGTTGCGTCCGTTGCTGGAGCGGCTGAAGGCTCCGCTGTCATTTGACAATACAAGAGCGGCCTCTCGAGGCGGAAATCACTGACACCATGTGCTGTTTGTTTTGGCAGTGACACTGCACGCTGCACAGAGCGGGACACTTGAGATACACGGGTTTAAAACAGACAACTAAACGGTGTGTACACAGTGCACTATAGTGCATGTTTTCATATCATTACTAAGTAATTAATTTGTTGACTAGATGCTGCATTATTGGAGAAAGAACAGCAGTATGTTTGCTCTCAAGGCTGAGAGGACGCAAAGCGGTTAAAACAATGTGACCAAAACACACGCAAATGCTTAATGTCAAGATTGTTAAACATCTATTTGCATTTGTTTATATCCAGCTGGTCACTTTAATGCATTTGTTATCCAGCGAAGATGCAGGTTTAAAGCAGTGACGCAAGAGTTCATTCAGCCGACAAAAATCATGCCACACCACAGAGCGCATTCACACGGTGAGAAAAATCTATATGCTTTGAACTTATTTGATGACACCCACAGTATAACTTTTATGTTTTTTTTTAACATCCTATTTGCGCTTCAACACTCACCACTTTCTCTTTGGAGCGCAGCACACCCAGTTTTCCAAAGCGCACATGGAAAGGGGAGCACTGGTAGGTGCCATCCTTCTGCCGGACCACCACCACATCAATGCAGCCTGAGAGCGTGGCCTGGTTAATACCCTTATAAAGCTCCTTCATGGTCACCAGCACCTGACCTGCCAACTGCCCCACGTAATTCATGGTGCCCACCTAAAATTAGGAACAGATAGCAAAATAAACTTAACCTTAAGACATCAGTAAACACAGCAACTCTTTCCCAATACTGTATATGTACATTGCAAATGTGGCACGATCTCCCCTTTCCTCATGGTAAAAGCGAAATTCTTAGTTCTTTTTGGTTGCCTGCCTTTTTTAAAACTGTTATCAGCAGACCAGCAGACGGCTAGATGCTGTTTCACAAGTGGTCTGAATGTGCTCCAACACCATGGTCAAATAGGTGACCAAAGAGAACAAATTAATAACAAACAAGGACACAGGATGAACAAAAAATGATATATATTTTTATGTTTCCTGCCATACTTTGAATGTAAAGATCAATGCACATTTCTGTGGAATTGCTGGCATTATTCTAGTACCTGTTTAAAAAGTATAAAAGACCACAGCAGGATCTAGCTGCAAAAGCGGTTGCAAATTTAAGAAAACTGACTATGTTAGCAAATTATCAAAAAAACATCAAGTCTAAACTTAAAAGGGATACTCCACCCCAAAATGAAAATTTTGTCATTAATCACTTACCGCCATGTCGTTCCAAACCCCTAAAAGATTCTTTCGTCTTCGGAACACAATTTAAGATATTTTGGATGAAAACCGGGAGGCTTGTGACTGTCCGATTGACTGCCAAGTAAATAAGTAAATTACACTGTCAAGGTCCAGAAAAGTATGAAAGACATCGTCAGAATAGTCCATCTGCCATCAGTGGTTCAACCGTAACATTAAGAAGCGACAAGCATACTTTTTGTATGCGAAGAAAACAAAAATAACAACTTCATTCAACAATTCGTCTCCTCTATGTCTCTCCGCATCACCGTAGCGCCATTTTGGAGAATATCCGCTGAACGCAAGCAGTGTATGCTCTTGTGTCAGCCGCGCTGCACAGATGCGCTGTTTTCGTTCAAATCAAAGCGTAAATACGCGTAGAAAAAGTATCCTTGTGTCGCGGCTAACACAGAATAGCGTACACTGCTTGCGTTCAGCAGATATTCTTCAAAACTAATTATCGTTAGGGATGCACGATATTAATGCAGAGCACTAATTCTGAGTATGGGTCCCCATACTTGGCCACATGTCATTTTCACTTCACTTATCGGACCAATAATGGAATCGGCCGATAATGGCTTTAATTGTAAATATCGGCATCGGCCCGATATGAAAAATTATGCCGATATGTCTTGCCGATAAGAGGAATACATTAACTCACATGTGCTCAGGGTGTGCTAGCAATTAGATAACGTCAACACTGCTATTAGATCACATCAGCAGTGTGGCTCATACTTGAAGCAAAGTTTTGCCTGAATGGTGATTAGCTTCACTGCTTTGTATCGCTGCATTTAAACTGAGAATGCAGGTACAGAATGACGCATTCGGTGTATGAATATATATATATATACATATATACATATATACACATACACATACACACACGTTACACACACAAAATACAAAGCACTCTAATCCAAGATGTTCAAAGGTTTGTATATTCACCTGCTCTGTTTAACTGACAAACAAGACTTTGTGTAGAAGCAAATTGGTCTGTGTACCTGTGGTCTCTCTAGGAACGCCTCTAATTACAGAGGACACGTGTATTTGTCAGGTTCATGTTATCAGTTCTGCTGTACATAATGAAAATATTAGGTGAGTGTAGTACAAAATGTCTGTTATTTGCCATGACAGCAGACCAAGTTGTAAAGGCTATCACCTTTAAGGCTGCATTACTATTGCACAGTCCTAACTAGCAGTACACAAATACGCCACTAATAGTTATTCTTAAACTAGACTGTAATTATGAGGCACAGAGTTCTTCACAATAAACATGCAAAAACCTGCAAGAACTTAAGTCTACTGGTTGGGTGGGGATATCAAAATTATTAAAGGGGTCATATGATGCTGCTAAAACGCCTTTCTGAAACTCGTCGATTTTTACAAGGCTCATTGTCCTAAAAAAATTAATTGTAAATATCGGCATCGGCCCGATATGAAAAATTATGCCGATATGTCTTGCCGATAAGAGGAATACATTAACTCACATGTGCTCAGGGTGTGCTAGCAATTAGATAACGTCAACACTGCTATTAGATCACATCAGCAGTGTGGCTCATACTTGAAGCAAAGTTTTGCCTGAATGGTGATTAGCTTCACTGCTTTGTATCGCTGCATTTAAACTGAGAATGCAGGTACAGAATGACGCATTCGGTGTATGATAGAGTAAACAGTAATAGCACATGCAGCAGTGGCAGCAGCAGCCTCCCCCAGGTCCTAATGCCCGCTCAGTAAGGAGTTTTAATTCCATAGGGGGCGCTGTTGGCCTACTTCTAATAAAATGAAAGCAAAAGCAAAATGCAAAAAAGACTGCGTTTCTGATTAAATAAAGCAGTAATTGATGCCATAAAATCATGAGTATGTTTTGATTTAAAGGTCAGAAACTATAGCTTACATGAACAAAAAAAAAAAATCACAGACATGACACTTAAATTAAATAATTTTATATACTGATTTATTCATTAATTTATATTTTTAAACAAATTATGAGCTCTAAAAGATTTTCTGAATTTTTACAACTCTTTTGCTTTAGACCATTTACAAATGTTAAGGTTACCACTGTATCTTTCTGAAAAAAAAATACAGTGATTAATATATAGTTTATTTATAGTTATTTTCAAATCTTTAAAGGGGTCATATGATGCTGCTAAAACGCCTTTCTGAAACTCGTCGATTTTTACAAGGCTCATTGTCCTAAAAAAACGAGGTATGCTCTGATTGGCCAGCTATCCAGTGCGTTGTGATTGGCCGAACACCTCAAGCGTGTGACGGAAATGTTACGCCCCTTACCATATTGTGATGCCCTGTCCGAGACAAAAACATTAAAACCCATTATAAACAAGGCATTTGTTGCATCCAGTGGGGACATAATTACGGATTATAATGACTTATACGCGTCGCGTTGCATCGTGCTACATAAAACTTAAATTAAATAATTTTATATACTGATTTATTCATTAATTTATATTTTTAAACAAATTATGAGCTCTAAAAGATTTTCTGAATTTTTACAACTCTTTTGCTTTAGACCATTTACAAATGTTAAGGTTACCACTGTATCTTTCTGAAAAAAAAATACAGTGATTAATATATAGTTTATTTATAGTTATTTTCAAATCTTCAATGTATTGTCATTATAAATGAACTTTATTATTGTTTATTTAATTCTAACAAATAAGTTCTTGCTAAAAACTAACCAAAATTAAAAATCATTATATATCGTATCGGCAATCAGCCAAAATGAGTTGAAAATTATCGGCATATCAGATATCGGCAAAAATCCAATATCATGCATCCCTACTTCACGTACAAAATGGTTATACATGTCTTTCTCAGGAAAATCCCTGGCCCCTGTCAATGTGAGTCCACAATGGCATCTTCCTCATGTATTATTGGGGTCCAGGCCAGTAGGTAAAGAAGGAACACTGTTCCAGAGTGACTACAAAGCCAGTTCCAAGAGCGCACATTTGTTTTGGCCGGCATGGGGCTTTCCCATGACGACAAAGTAAATATTAACCTTTGACAGAGAGCAAAGCCATGCATATAAAACAAAACTTGTTCCTTTCTTTTCACAGTAGGGCTATTGCAAACAGAAACAATACTGTACTACATCGATGTTTCCTGTCGGCTCAATTTTTGAGTGGACTTTGCTGTTCCGATGAGCATGAACGGTATACGAGTGGAGCGACTGAGCGGAGCGCACACGCATAGAGCGGGATAATACACAGAGCAGATAATACGTCACACCACGTGAAAGTGAAACCTGAGCGGTTAACTAATTTTCGGCAGCCAAAATTTCGGTGCATCTCTAATTATTGGCGACATCAGAAATGTATATTATATAATAGATGCTTTTTAGAACATTTTAGTTATGCCTTCTTTCTTTACGTGAACATTTGGGCAGCGTTATGCAAATCTTTCCACATCGTGACGTAGACATGTGGGGGTGTGTTAGAACGAGCCGTTTTAGGTAGGTGTGGTTGACTCTTAACTTTTATAAAGAATATCTCTTTGGATTTGAGACTTTAGTCTTTGCAACTTTACAGATCTTCTTTATGCACCAAGAGCTTGTAACACTCCAAAGAGAAAGGAAAAATTTAAATCGCATCATATGACCCCTTTAATGTACTGTGTTGCTCACACAAAGTTGCATGTTAAGTCCTAAGACGTGACCAAGGAAACTGATTCAGTTAAAGGAATAGCTCCAACAAAATTTGATAAAATGTTCTCATCCACAGGACAACCAAGACGTAGAGTTGGTTACTTCATCGAAACAGATTTGGAGAAATGTAACGTTACATCACTTGCTCACCAATGTGCAGTCAGAATGAGAGCCCAAACAGCTGATGAAAACATCAAAATAATTAATAAGTAATCCACATGCCTCCAGTCCATCAATTAATATCTTGTGAAGTGAAAAGCTGCGTGTTTGTAGGAAACAAACTCATCAAGGCATTTTAACTTTAAGATGTCGCTTCTAGCCAAAATACAAGTTCATAACCCATAATAATATGCTTCCTCAAGTGAAAAAGTCCATCTCATTTTGTCCGCTCACATCAAAATCCATTGACATATTTTAGAACTGTTTTTGCATGTAAATGCAGTGCTTCATCTGTGCATATTTCTCTTTTTCACTGGAGAAAGCAATACTACAGAAGGACAGACTCATATTTTCACTGGAAGCAGTGGATTGAAGTTTAAAAATGCTAAATTTCTCCAAACAAACTCATCTACATCTTGAAATGTCCTTGAAATTACTTTAGTCCATTTTACTCCAGTGGGACCGTCAAATTATGTAATGGGAGTCAATTTGAATTGAGCCTTTACTAAATGGCAGCTAACTCTTATTTTAAACCACCCACTTTGCTTTACATTTCTTCTACTTTGCGGTGCCATGAGGTGTGAGGCAGGCAACATGCCCAGCAAGAAGTCGTTCACTTGCATAACATAAAAAAAAGGTGATTAAACTCAAGTTCAGTTACAAAGGGCAAACAAAGCCAGCGGAAATAGGCAGTCTTACGCATTCTCTCCTACTGTAAAAGAGTTAAAGATTTAAATCAAAGCCAAAGCAAATCTGAAACATCAAAATATGCACTAGAACACAATTCAGTCACCTTTGAGGTTTCATTTTCAATTCTTTCACATTCAGTAGTAAACAACATGACAATTGACAACCAGGAGAGACATATCAAGCATATATGGTAACGGCAGCATCATACGAAGATATTCCATATGGTCGGTCATGTTACATTAACTGAAGGCTATAAAAGGTAACCCAATATGGCTGCAAGAAAACGTTAACATGGCCACGTGCATTTCTTGACTCACTTAAAATCAAAAGTGCTTTCGCTCACAGTTCACAGTAAACAAGTTCAGACAAGTTTCAGTACAGCTGTCTTTATCAGCACTAATGCGCACTAATACTGTACAGTATAAGCTTATTGCTAAACAGTCTTCAATGTTTGTAGCAGTTATTACAGCAAAACAGTTTCTTTGAGAAAGTAATTACTATTGTAAGTTTTCTTATTAAGGAGTCGAAAAATAACTGTATTTGAACAAAATGAAATGTTCTTTTTCAAAGAGCAACCATTCACACACTAATGGTCAGTGTGCAAAACCCCCGTTGGCCAGTGCAATGATCATAACGCTGCTGTTTATTGAAACCGTAGTGCTTTGGATGCACACAACAGCAACTTTTTGACAAAATGTAGCATTAGCCAGCTCTAAATGAATAAACAATGAATAAATAGATAAAATAATGAACATAATGACGTCATGTTTGGTTTTAGGGAAATGTTCCTGTCACAGCATCAGCATTCTGGTTAGCTTGACTAGCCGACCAGCTAAACTGACATTTACATCTCTACGCTGTCAAATTACGACATGTTTGTGTCATTAAAATAGGTATTGTATACGTTTGGCCAAAACGGTTAACTCAGAAATGGTCTCGTATAATGTTTACCTTTCAGCTGCTGTTGTTGATGAGAAATTGGACGTTTTGTCGACGTCTGCTTGTCCTCTGCTCTCTCGCGCCGACGTTATTCATTCATTCTGAACAAGCACCGCTGACGGCAGTGTATATTTACACCTCTCAGCGCCGACCGGATCCCTCCTGGTTGTCTCGTGTATCATAACAGTGGGCAGTTTTTCGGAGGGTCACTTCACCGCGAACCGGTCAGGCAGCGGCTCACACGCAGTGGCAGCGGTTGGCCGTGGCGTGACGCGACTGAGCGGAGGCACTTCAAAAAGAGGCCTCTCACGTGACTCGCCAAAGTAGAATTCCCCCGATCGCAGTCTAGAATTCACGAGATAAGCGCCACAACCACTTCCTTTTAAAAGATTGTTTTGTTCAGTTACTTGTCAGTAAATAACCGGTTTCCTTTTCTTATCCTGACTGACATATGCTCATATTCATGCACATGCATATTCATGCTTATGTTCACAGTGCAGGACTTTACACTCCAGGTTTGGCAGGTCTTCAAGTCAAACGCATATTCTGCATTGCAACTGGTTAAATTTATTGCATAGCACTGACTATTGGTTTTGTGATTAAGATCTTTGTCAGCTGATATGCGCAGAAAACAACAAAACCTTAACAATAGCTGTGCCTGTGTTATCCAAAGGATCTACACAGATGGCCTTGCAACAGTGCCAACTGATTTTTATGTTTATATGTTTACATATAAAGACACAAAATGCACTAATCAAGATTCAGCAGACATACAACAATAAATAATAAAACTACAAATCCAGAAATCTATATATATACATATATATATATATATATATATATTTTTTTTTTTACTGAGAAAGGATTTACCAAATCACATGATTGGTTTAGTAACCTTTAACATTCTATTGTCTACTGTTAAATGAAAATTTTCCACAAAGCAGTAGATTGACACTGGAAACTACACAACCAATTTGAATTAAAATCAGACAAGTTGAGATACATACTAATTTTGCACTATGTTCCAGTTTATGCTTAGAAATAAGCAACACCCAATGCGTTTTAATTCAAAACATGTTAATATTGTCTTACCCAAATGTCTTTATTACCTGCAGTAACATAAAAAAAAGGTGATTAAACTCAAGTTCAGTTACAAAGGGCAAACAAAGCCAGCGGAAATAGGCAGTCTTACGCATTCTCTCCTACTGTAAAAGAGTTAAAGATTTAAATCAAAGCCAAAGCAAATCTGAAACATCAAAATATGCACTAGAACACAATTCAGTCACCTTTGAGGTTTCATTTTCAATTCTTTCACATTCAGTAGTAAACAACATGACAATTGACAACCAGGAGAGACATATCAAGCATATATGGTAACGGCAGCATCATACGAAGATATTCCATATGGTCGGTCATGTTACATTAACTGAAGGCTATAAAAGGTAACCCAATATGGCTGCAAGAAAACGTTAACATGGCCACGTGCATTTCTTGACTCACTTAAAATCAAAAGTGCTTTCGCTCACAGTTGTAAACAAGTTCAGACAAGTTTCAGTACAGCTGTCTTTATCAGCACTAATGCGCACTAATACTGTACAGTATAAGCTTATTGCTAAACAGTCTTCAATGTTTGTAGCAGTTATTACAGCAAAACAGTTTCTTTGAGAAAGTAATTACTATTGTAAGTTTTCTTATTAAGGAGTCGAAAAATAACTGTATTTGAACAAAATGAAATGTTCTTTTTCAAAGAGCAACCATTCACACACTAATGGTCAGTGTGCAAAACCCCCGTTGGCCAGTGCAATGATCATAACGCTGCTGTTTATTGAAACCGTAGTGCTTTGGATGCACACAACAGCAACTTTTTGACAAAATGTAGCATTAGCCAGCTCTAAATGAATAAACAATGAATAAATAGATAAAATAATGAACATAATGACGTCATGTTTGGTTTTAGGGAAATGTTCCTGTCACAGCATCAGCATTCTGGTTAGCTTGACTAGCCGACCAGCTAAACTGACATTTACATCTCTACGCTGTCAAATTACGACATGTTTGTGTCATTAAAATAGGTATTGTATACGTTTGGCCAAAACGGTTAACTCAGAAATGGTCTCGTATAATGTTTACCTTTCAGCTGCTGTTGTTGATGAGAAATTGGACGTTTTGTCGACGTCTGCTTGTCCTCTGCTCTCTCGCGCCGACGTTATTCATTCATTCTGAACAAGCACCGCTGACGGCAGTGTATATTTACACCTCTCAGCGCCGACCGGATCCCTCCTGGTTGTCTCGTGTATCATAACAGTGGGCAGTTTTTCGGAGGGTCACTTCACCGCGAACCGGTCAGGCAGCGGCTCACACGCAGTGGCAGCGGTTGGCCGTGGCGTGACGCGACTGAGCGGAGGCACTTCAAAAAGAGGCCTCTCACGTGACTCGCCAAAGTAGAATTCCCCCGATCGCAGTCTAGAATTCACGAGATAAGCGCCACAACCACTTCCTTTTAAAAGATTGTTTTGTTCAGTTACTTGTCAGTAAATAACCGGTTTCCTTTTCTTATCCTGACTGACATATGCTCATATTCATGCACATGCATATTCATGCTTATGTTCACAGTGCAGGACTTTACACTCCAGGTTTGGCAGGTCTTCAAGTCAAACGCATATTCTGCATTGCAACTGGTTAAATTTATTGCATAGCACTGACTATTGGTTTTGTGATTAAGATCTTTGTCAGCTGATATGCGCAGAAAACAACAAAACCTTAACAATAGCTGTGCCTGTGTTATCCAAAGGATCTACACAGATGGCCTTGCAACAGTGCCAACTGATTTTTATGTTTATATGTTTACATATAAAGACACAAAATGCACTAATCAAGATTCAGCAGACATACAACAATAAATAATAAAACTACAAATCCAGAAATCTATATATATACATATATATATATATATATATATATTTTTTTTTTTACTGAGAAAGGATTTACCAAATCACATGATTGGTTTAGTAACCTTTAACATTCTATTGTCTACTGTTAAATGAAAATTTTCCACAAAGCAGTAGATTGACACTGGAAACTACACAACCAATTTGAATTAAAATCAGACAAGTTGAGATACATACTAATTTTGCACTATGTTCCAGTTTATGCTTAGAAATAAGCAACACCCAATGCGTTTTAATTCAAAACATGTTAATATTGTCTTACCCAAATGTCTTTATTACCTGCAGGTACACTGCGATTACATAAAGCAATGAGATACATGTATCATAAGTTGCAAAATGGGCTTCGCAAACTTTTTTTTTTAACCCAAGATTAAGAAATGGCCATATTTCATCAGGCTTATACATTATAAATACCTATGGCAACACAATTGTAAGGTTAACACCTCAATATGTTTACTTTTCCATACAGTTAATACATTAGTCTGGGTTAGCAATTCACACTGTATACTTTTGAAGCCAGAATGGCAGCAAGGCTTCATAACCTCGCTCCCCAAAATCTTCCAAATGTGAAACCCTGCTTAAGGCATTAGAGTAGACTTAACTCATAATTTAAAAAATGTTAAAGGGATAGTTTACCCAAAAATGAAAAATCTGTCATACTCACTCTCAAGTTGTTCCAAACCTCTATGAATTTTTTTCTTCTTCTGTGATCCCAGAAAAATATATTTTGGTAAACATAAAAACTAGGGGGTGGGGGGCATTTGCGTTTCTAGAGGGGGCCTCAGCGTTGTCCCCCTGTAGAAATCAGTAAGGTGGGGGGCACAAGTACCGAAGTGGCCAGGCCAGTCCCTCTCGTGGCACAGACACTGTTGGTAACCAAATAGTTGACGGTAGCCACTGACATTGACAATATAAAAAAAAATACTATGGAAGTCAATGGCTACGGTCAACTGGTTACCAACATTCTTCAAAATATATATAAATATTTTGTGTTCAACAGCTTGAGGGTGATTAAATGATGACAGAATTTTCTTTTTTGGATGAACTATCCCTTTAATCCTGGGTTAAGTATAGTGTGAAAAGCCAAAAAGCCTAGCATATATCGGTCACATTATTTGAGAAAATTATTTAAGTTTGATTATTATTTTTTTTTTTTAATCACCAACATGTTTAATTAAGGGAAAACCATACAATATTGCACTGTGGGTGGGCATGCTTTGAATTAAAATGCTTTGGAAGGTATACTGGTCATCTGTTAAACCCCTCCCTCCCTCTGTGCGTGTCTTTACTCCCTCTTCTCGCCTTCATCCTCAGGGATGTAGACACTGACGGTAAACTCTGCCGCCTCTGTGCCATACTTGTTCTTCACCAGCAGGGCGTATTTTCCCGAGTCGATGGTTTTAACAGCAGCGATGGTGATGCTCGCAAACTTGCCATGCTCAAACTTCAGCGTGTAGTGATCGTCAGACAACAGCGCTTTATCCTTCTTCACCCAGCTGACCTCGGGAACTGGATCACCCCATACGTTGCCAGTGAGGTTAAGGGACTGAAAAGGGTGAAGAGGGATGAAATGTCAGACCACATTATCAATAAACTCTTTACGAAATATGATGCACATATATGACTGATTGTATTACCTTGCCCTCCTGAATGGTGACTACATCAGGTAGGCCACCCACCACACGAGCACGATCTGCAGATACACAAACTGTTTAATAAGCTGTTTCAAGAAGCTTTAATATGTGATGAACCAAATCAATATCTGTTCTCTCTAAAGAAAGGAATTGTGATAAAATGTTTGTTCAGACATATTAATTTCATCTACTGAACACAGAATAATAATGCTGCAACTGAAACATTCAAATTGGATTGCTTTTATGGCATGACATTGTGAATCTGTACACAATGTCAGAGCACAATAATAACAGCAAAGACAATCACTTACTTCTCTCTGCTATGGCCGCTGCCCTGAGGAAGGAAAGACAGATAAACACGCAGTTATTTATGTCTATAAATAGTGACTCCAAAGTTGATACATGCTTCTCACATTTTTCAATATCAGGAAATGCTTCACTGCAAGCCTCCTGTGACGCACTCATGGGTGGTCTATTTTAGTGTTATTCTCACAGCTTATGCAAGGAGGTCTTGACCATAAAAAAGTAGAAAATTAACAAATCCTTGTCACATTAATAGAATATGAAGTTTTTCATTAGTTTAAACTTACTTCAGCCTCTTGAATTCTTCAAATGCTTCCTCCCACTCTTTGTAATGGAATGATAGGGGGATAAATCATTAAAACAGAATCATATAAAGGTAATACTAGGTATATAAATGAAATTGTATATAAAATATAATAAAAATAAATACAATAAATTACAGTAAACTATAACAAAATAAGTTCACAATATCCTAGAATGAATGCAGAAGTACTGCAAGGTTGCTTGTGCTGGAACACCTGAGCTCTTACCTTGTCCTGACAGGTCAAGAACTCTCTTGACGCTGCCTTGGCCATTGAAGATATCAATGGCATATTTGCCCTTATCCTTCTCGGTGGGCTCATTAATTTTGAGCCACAGCTGTTCTCCGGTGACTCCACACTGCACTCTGTCTGAGTGGGAGATCTTTGATTCTCTGGAGCCAGTTAGAAACAAAGGGAAAACACACTAGGTCATTGGCCATAGTTTCTTGAGGTGATACGGTACAGTGAGCAAACAGATTGACAAAACTATGGATTGGGAAGAAATTTTGTCTGAAACTGTTTCAATATACTCTTTTATGTGGCTAATGTGACACTGGAGTCACGTTAAAACAGCCCACACACACTGGTAGATAAAGAAGGGCGGTAGGAAGCCTACTTGTGAAGCCAGCCAATACGGAGATCTTCAATATAGTGCACAACAAATGAGTAGAGAATGATTCCATGTTCTGTGCTCATAACCTTGAGCTCGGTTGAAGAATTGGCTACAAGAACAGAGAAAGAAATGCATGAAAATTACATGACATGCACTGATCCGATTTAAGTGCTTGAGAGCACATTCCTAATGGAGCATCATGTTACTGTACATTCAATAATGCTGAGTGGTGAAGGACTGATGGCAAGACACTCACCAATAACTCTAAATACTTCATTCAGCACTGCTTGATAACCTGAAAAAGATAATAATCACATTTAAATAGACTGACTACTGAAAAAAAGTCAAGAGCAGAGGCGGCGTGCTTGAGAACGGCGCGGCCGGCGGATTCGACAAAGGAGGCTTGCGGCTACAACATGTGAGGACCCCGGGCTGGACTCTGCTTCGTCCACAATACAACTTTACAGATCTTCTTTATGCACCAAGAGCTTGTAACACTCCAAAGAGAAAGGAAAAATTGAAATCGCATCATATGACCCCTTTAAATTACTGATAGGTGACAGTTGTTTTTAAATTGGAATGTAATGACACAGAAATTCAAAAAATAAACATTATATATTTAATTTTTCAATATGAAACCTATATTATAGAATTATATACAGTTGTGGTCAAAATTTTACATACACTTTGCAAAATGTTAAATATTTTACCAAAATAAGAGGGATCATACAAAATGCATGTTATTTTTTATTTAGTACTGACCTGAATAAGATATTTCATATAAAAGATGTTACCATATAGTTCACAAGAGAAAATAACAGTCGAGTTAATAAAAATGACCCTGTTCAAAAGTTTACATACGCTTGATTTTTAATACCGTGTTGTTACCTGGATGATCCACAGCTGTTTTTTTGTTTAGTTTTTTTTGTGTGATAGTTGTTCATGAGTCCCTTGTTTGTCCTGAACAGTTAAACTACCTGCTGTTCTTCAGAAAAATCCTTCAGGTCCTACAAATTCTTTGGTTTTCCAGAATCTTTTGCATATTTTTATCCTTTCCAACAATGACTGTTTGATTTTGAGATCCATCTTTTCACACTGAGGACAACTGAAGGACTCATACACAACTATTACAAAAGTTAAAACGCTCACTGATCCTCCAGAAGGAAACACGAAGCATTAAGAGCCTGGAGGTGAAATCTTTTTGAATCAGGGTAAATTGAACTTATTCTGTCTTCTGGGAAACATGTAAGTATCTTCTGTAGCTTCTGAAGGGCGGTATACTAAATGAAAAAAAAAAAGATATTTAGGCAAAATAAGAAACACGTATACATCTTCATTCTGTTCAAAAGTTTACACCCCTGGCTCTTAATGCATTGTTTTTACTTCTGGAGCATCAGTGAGTGTTTGAACCTTTGCGTATGAGTCCCTCAGTTGTCCTCAGTGTGAAAAGATGGATCTCAAAATCACACAGTCATTGTTGGAAAGGATTCAAATACACAAAAGATGCTGAAAAACCAATGAATTTGTGGGCCTTGAAGGATTTTTCTGAACAACAGCAGGTAGTTTAACTGTTCAGGACAAACAAGGGACTCATGAACAACTATCACAAAACAAAACAAAAAACAGCAGTGGATCATCCAGGTAACAACATAGTATTAAGCAGTGTTTCTCAAAGCTTGCCCTGGAGGCTCATCAAGGTCTCCAGGATCCCTAGAAAATCACAGGTAAGCAAGTTTGAGCTAAACTCTACAGGGCAGTGATCCTCCAGGACCGGATTCGAGGAACCCTGGCACTGAGAATCAAGCCGATGTAAAACTTTTGAACGGGTATATAAATTCAACTATTATTTTCTCTTGTGGATTATATGAAACTGTCTTTTATGTGAAATATCTCATTCAGGTCAGTACTAAATAAAAAATAACATGCATTTTGTATGATCTATCTTATTTTGGTAAAATAATTAACATTTTGCAGAAACTGCAAAGTGAATGTAAAATTTTGACCAAAACTGTAAATATGTATTAAATAAATTATTATTATTATTATTATTATTATTATTATTATTATTATTTATATATACATATATAATATTAAATATTAATATCAAATATTTAAATATTAAATATAAGAGAATAAGTCTTATAAATAAGTTATTTAAATACAGTACATCTTCATATAGAGAGAAACAAGCAAAATACCTAAAGGAGTTGTTTTTCCGGTTTTGTTTCACTGCTGGACTAATGAAATTCTGTTGTATGTCTGTGCTAAATTTCTTTGAATTGCAAATCAGGGAATTCCACAACCAGTCATTCCAATTCAAATTTCAATTCAACATCTCGTGGGATGTGGCCAGTTCAATGCAAATTCCATTTCAAATGAAAGGATGCCAATCCTTAAATTCAGAATTTTTGATCAGGCCCGGTGACAAAGTGGCTCCTACCTGCATCTGTCAGGTTCAGCAAAGTTTTGTCCTTTCCTCTTTCATCCTTCAGTTTAACCTCATATACTCCTGCATCTTTCTTTGAAATCTGTTGGGGGAATTGTGGGAACAGTGAGGCACAGACACTGGACAGTATTATCAATACGAATCGGAAGTTAAAACATTTTTGAACAACATTTAAATTAACGAAACAGAAAAGACCGAAAAGTCAAGCTTTTCTCCTGCGGAGGATGCTGCAGGCCAACAGAGTAAGAGAAGAAAAGACAGCACCATCACAAATAACAACATATTGACACTGATGGCAACTTATAAATCAAAGCTCCAGACTTTTGGCTTGCTTGGACTTTCTTCGGTTGCAGGTTTCCGTTGTGCCTTTTCGCTCTTAATAACAAGCTGTGAATTAAACAAACATTGCAGTTAATGCCAGCGCCCCCTACTGGAGTGGCAAGGGAGTTTGCCTTTCTTCTGCAGCATGCATTAAATCCACCCCTCTCTCTCAGTCCAGCAGGACTGGCACCTTATTGGTAGTTGAATTCAGTCAAACTAAGATGGCTTTTAATATTTATAACACATAAATATTACAAAATGGAAGTCAGATTGCACATAATATGATAATTTGCATTACTTTACAAAACTGCCATCCAAATCTGATTGAATTCAGGAAATGGCTTCCTTTAAAAACCAAGGTTCACACACGGAAGAACCATATATTTATGATATATGGACATAAATGTTGATAAATGTTAATTGAATAGGTTTTGCACCCTGTCTGTTCAAAGTACAGGGCATGATAAGCATGATAAATATAGAATCCATCATAGGTGCATATGCCATTATATATTCCTTCAAGGGCTATTTTACTTCCATAATGTGATTTTATTACTAATATTGTATTGTGAAGATTTTTGAAAGGATGCATTACGTAAAAAGTAGCCTGAAACAAGCCAAAACCTAAGCCTAAGTAGCTAAGTAGCTATTTGGCTGTTAGTTAATAACATAAGCGATGTCGGACGAAATTGAAAGGAATTTTAGAGGCAGAGCAAGTTATTAAATGTGGATAAAAGTATTACGAAGACCTTTTTTTTTTTTCATCAAAAATACAGATGAATCATGTAAAATAAGACCAGGAGCATGTATTAAGAAAGTACATTTTCATTTCATGCTGATTTTAAACACTGACTATTACTTTTCAGGAACTGAAAAGCTTTTGAGATGTAATAAAAAATAACTTATATCTCCTTATGTCTAAAGGAATAAAGAAAATAAATATATTCTTCAGTACTATGCAAATATCTCATCATTTATGAGTCCGTGTGTCAGAGAGGAGAGTGGCTTTTAGCGTAGCAAAGCCTGTAGCATATGTATAAAACTGCATCTAGCAAATATGCATTCGTTATAATAATCATATGGATGCTGAAATCCCAGCTCAAAAACAGTCCCATCTTTGCCCAACCAAGTCTGACCTTGCCAATGTCAAAGATCAACACTTCATCAGATTTTTTTATCTTCTTAGCATCCTCATCATCCTCTTCAATCTCAATTCCATCCTTAAACCAGGCAATCTCAGTGGCAGGTTTGATGTTTCCAACCTATATCAGGAGAAAGTTGGAAAAAGGGATTTTAACAAGTATCTTTTCAACCTGAGGCACTGACAGACGGTTTCATGTTCCCATCTTTGATTCCTAGCGCCTTACCTTGCATTTCAGATGCACATCACATTCTGGGGTGACCTTGAAACTGAGATACTCCACGAAGTGAGGACCTGTGTGTGGAAGAATATTTTTAGTCACTCGACAACTAAAATGTGATTTAACACAAAAAATACAGTGTAAAGACAGTGTACCTTGCCTTCTGACCCACTCTGCTCTCTCAAACTCAGATTTCTTTTGAAGCTCAGCAAACTCTGTAAAACAGCATTATAAAAAAAATGGAAGAAAATTATCAAAGCATGCAGAATACAGCTTATTTTGAGTATTGAATTCTATATGAGTCCATTCATATACATTCCCAAAAAGCTAGAACACAAAACACATTTCTTGTCACCCCACCTGCCTAGTTAATTTGGATTTGGAGTTATAAACTGTATTCTTCTGCCCTCTACAGGACATACTGATATAAAGTTATGTTAGTTTGCTGTACTAGTGAGATGTGCTAGTGGTTCACTGGTTTGGTTTGCATAATGGGTTGAACATAAATATATGGTGGGGTCCAAATCTGGGATTCAGAATCTAATTTAAAGTGATTTAATTTCAAATTAAAACAAACAAAAGTTATGATGTGGGAGGAATGAGAAATACTTAAGACTGTCACTAATTATTCACTCAAATTGTTAAGCTAATAATAATAATACTAATAATAACAATTACTATTATTACTATTATTTACTCAAAACAATATGAGTGACAGAAAAATTAAGATTTTTTTTAAATTAAAGAAATTATGATTTATGAAATATAAGTATTTTCACTAGTGGTGTCAGACTTTTAGACATCTCAGAATGTATCTATTTGCTTACTGCGTGTTTTGTTTTATATATATATATATATATATATATATATATATATATATATATATATATATGTGTGTGTGTGTGTGTGTTTGTACCAATAAGTTGTAGGAATACTAAAGATTAAGTGACTAAAAAATAAACAAATTAAAACATGACCTCACCTTCTCCAATAAGCACTAAACTGATGCGACCAGTTGCTTTACCATCAACAAGGTTAAATGTGAAGGTTCCTTCATCAGTAACCTCCAGTGAGTCCATGAACATCTCAATAATGCCAGTGGTTTTGTTAAAGTTCATTGTGTACTTCTGAAAAAACAAAACACAACACGATCATGTGTGCTGTCCAAGTTTGCATGATAATTAATGTTAGTTTGTGAAGTCCACTGGAGCTAAAATGTTCTGATATGTCTTACCTTTCCTTCATGGATGATATTATCATTGAATACATACTCCACTTGGCAGTTAGAAGTGAACTTGGCAACTTCGGCCCAGAGACGCACACGGCCCTTCTCCTGCAGCTCAATGGCCATTTCACTTTTAAAGGGAATTACTGCAGAAAATTGCTCACAATTAACCTACAACAACCTACTGATTGGTAAATGTATATTAAGTATGCATGTTGACTATACTATAAAAGTCTGGAGTAAGTCTAGGTAAAATACTTACTGGGGAACTGGTGGTCACGGCTGATGTCCAACAAGCGCTTAAGTCCTACAAAAGGTAAACAACATTGCATGTAATCAACAAAGCTTGCATCATGTGCTTTTTTACTCGACTATGAGAAAAAAGATTATTGACATGGATTATTTGTTGTGTGGAACCATTTATTTATTGTTTATGGAAAAGAAATCAGCAGCTGCTGTGTTCTCAGCTGACCTTAAGAAGTAGTGATCTCCTTGTGTTCCCTTCTTAAGCATGAATGTCACTCAAAGAAATGTAATAGGAGGGAATATCACCGTCTACAACTGCATATTAAAGGAAAGTGACTCACCTTCCTCAGTGAGCGTGTAGCTGGCAGAGACACCATCAGTGTTGGTCACAACACAGGAGTAAATGCCCAAGTCTTCCAACGATGGGTCATTAAAGATGGCTCTGGACCTGCATAAAAGAAAATGCATGGTTCTGTCAACAATAATACATCTAGTTAACCCTTATATTCAATATAATATAATATAATATAATATAATATAATATAAAAATACAGGACTAAAGCTTCAATAAAATCTATCTATTGGCTTTTGATTAGGTCAGAGGAACTTATTGAGGTTATTTTAAAATTCATATTATTATTTCTTTACATGTACGTTATTTGGGTATCCAAACATAAAAACAATCAATCTCAACAAAATATGTAAAACACTGTATTAGTTTAGAAGTCAACTTACTTGCCCCCAGAAGTCTGAACGGTGAGACGAGAAGTGTCAGTGAAGGCCTTGTAGTTTTTAGACCACACAAACTGAGAGTCCTCTTTTAGATCGGAGCACTCAAAGATCAGAGAGATCACACCATCGTCGTTCACATCCACCACAATTTCATTGGTTCCTGAGGAGAACCCAACATGTGTAACAAAATTAGAAATGCAGGTGGTGAGTTACAGATGTTTTCCTCAACAAACAGCTGTATCCATGTCCTTTGAAAAAAATCTCACCAGGGCGGGTCTCAGCCAAAATTGCATCGGTTTTCTTTGAGGGTCCACCTACACCTGCCACATTCTTAGCATGGATGCGCAACCTGTAGGAAACACCCTCTTGGAGACCAGTTAGCTTTATCAAACAGAAAAAACTATTATGAGTAAAAAGCCGTCTGACATTTTGTTCTTTCTTTTCTTTTGAATAACAACTAAATGTCTCAACACGAAAAATAAAGAAACATTAAAAACATAATTAAAAGCAAAAGTCAGTTCTAGGAAATTGATTTGCAATTAAGCCATGGGAGCAGTTCTGTCTCCTTTCTAAAAACAGAACTTGAACTATATACTGTAACAATAAATGACTAAACTGTGAGAACTAAAACACTCACTTTAATAAAAAAAAAAAACTCATTTATTACCTTCATGTAAGTATTTTTTGTGGATCTCTCTTGGACACATCTCCATCTGCCATTCTCTTCCTTATAGTCCACATAATATCCAGTCACAGGACTGCGGCCACTGAACATAGGTGGTTCCCACAGAAGCACCATAGAGTCTTTACGCACCTCCTGGACACGGAGGCCATGAGGAGGGCCTGGGTTTGTTGAAAAGTAAAATGCACACAGAGAAATTGCCTGTGATACATCACCGCAGCAGGTAAAATGGAAATTGAACCAAAGTCCCTTCAGTGGCAAATCAGCATGTTTGGCAGCCACCTTAAATAGTTAATAGGCAGTACAGCTTCTATTAATCCTAAGGAATTACAATTATTTTTACTTTTTAACAACATTTTATATAACTTTTTTTTTTTTTTTACAAATATTTATTTAAAATCAGCAATAAAATGAACTTCCAAGGTGGGCTCAATACCTGAAAAATATGTGACACATCAAAACAGTTAATACCTTTTATTGATAAAAGTGTGATTTCTAGAGCAGGTAATAAAATATTGTTAATTTGAATAAAATTCCATGGTCATATGTATAATGAATAACGTTTTTATAGTTATGCCAAGCTCTAAAATGTTATATTTGGTTAGAAATTCTAAGAAAAAAATCCTTATCATTAATCCTTGTTTATAAAATAAAGAACAGCTTGAAAAGTCATGAGGTCTTGAATATTGGTGTGGATAAAAGGGGGCCTTGGAGTCAAAAAAGTGGAGAATCACTGTTCTAGAGTAAACAAACTCAAAAATGCAATTTACTCTTTACAATTTACGCATTATGATTTCTTCTACTCCTTGATCATTTTCCTATAAGTGGTCTGTCTCCTCCCCATTATAATCTCTCCCATATACTGTTTTACACAAGGATGTACTGTATATCTATAAAAATGTCATTGCCTGACATAAATGCTGACTGGTTTACCTGGAACAGCCACAGTCCATTCCTTGCACTCCAAGGGGACCGTGGGTATGGAAGATTCACTAATACCAGCCCGATTGACTGCACGCACCTGGAACTGGTAGAATATGTTTTCCTTCAGGTCTGTCACCTAAGTCAATGAGACAGGAATAGGGACAACAGTTATTCAGATCAGTCTTCAGCACCATGTGCATTGTGATCAAAATTGTTAACTTTATCAAAGTTTTTCATTTCATAAAGCTAAATAAATCCACAAATTGTCATAAATCCAACACTGTGATATCATGACCTACTTTATAAGATGTCCCAGTGACTGTCTGGAGGTTAATTTCATGCCACTTGCTTGTGACTCCATCCTTCACTGTTCTGTAATCCAGGTAGTAACCTCTGATGTCTGCTCCACCAGTTTTAGCAGGAGCTTGCCAGCTCAGCACCATGTAGTCACGGACCCTCTCCAGCAGGGTCACACCGGTGGGGGGTCTTGGGACGGCTGCAGAAGGACAAGACTTAGTTTAGCCCAACAAAACATTCAAACATTGGCTGTTTACGTCTGTTACCCAAACAAATAATTAATGTAGGACATAGTAGGACATCAGCATAGATATCAAAGCCTGATGACCTGAAATTCAGCTGTTATGTTCTCTTAATACTAAATCGTGTTATTTTATACGCACATTCTGCATTTTATTGAACAATGCAGAGTCAAAATAACAATAATATGTTCATGCTGTTCAGACTCTGCAAACAAACAGTCAGTAAGCATGCTGCTCTTATATATCATATGTTGGCTAAGTTCAATTTAACCACAAAATCAGTAGGAAAAAAATAAATGTCAGATTTTTTTAGTCAACGTGCATTTTGCAGTCTGGGATAGTTAACGAGAGACCCCTATTGTCTCTTTCACATGGCTGCTTTGTTAATCTTAGTACCTGGATGTTTGTGTCACACAGGATACACTCAAGTAATGACTGTGTGTTTCTGAGGGAATTAAAGGAGTTCTGATAGCAGGGCAGGGCACACAGAGGCAGGGCTAGCTTTCTAAAGATGTTCATGCAGCATGCAGGCTTTGCGTTTTTAGCTTGGTGGTATGCAAAGTATGAATAACACTTTGCCAATATATGCAGTATAATCTTGACTTTAGAATGGTATTGAAGGCTAAGCGAGAAGGTATTGCACATATAGAGTGAATCTGAAGAATGGTTTTGTACTGGTCAAGGACAGTATGGTGCTAAGTGCTGGCGCACATCGGGGAAAGAATGAATCACAGATATTAAATGTTTTTTTAATGGTTTCTTTCCCAAAGTTAGACAACATAAAATATACAGACTGAATTCATTACACACAGGCTTCAAATTAAAGGGACAGTCCACCCAAAAATTACAATTCTGTCATCATTTACTCACCCTCAAATTGTTCCAAACGTGTATGAGATTCTTTCTTCTGCTGAACACAAAAGAAGATATTTTGAAGAATGCTGGTAACCAAACAGTTGAAATGAAATGAAAAAAATACTACGGAAGTCAATGGCTACTGTCAGCTGTTTGGTTACCAACATTCTTCAAAATATCTTCTTTTGTGTTCAGCAAAAGAAAGAAACTCATACAAGTTTGGAACAAGTAGATAATGAGTAAATGTTGACAGAATTTTAATTTTTGGGTGAACTATCCCTTCAATTTTTTTTTATATAAAGCTAAAGTTTAGATAAATATTTAATTGTGCCTCTCTCAGATTAAAATTTATTTGGAAAAAAAATCAAATGTAAAATAACTATTTAAACAGTTTTGCTATGTAGACATAACTAAGTATGTAGATTATAGGCCATGCTACTTGTTAGTTATACCAGTTTAGTCTCTATATCCACCAAGAGGTCCTAGGCCTTAAAAAGGTTCAATACTTCTGCTATAAACAACAATACTCACCAATGCTTGCTTGTACAATGCAGGCCTCAGATTCAGCACTGCTTCCACTGTATCCTGCAGCATTCACAGCCTTCACCCTAAATACGCATTTGTCCCCAGTGCTCAGCCCGTGGCACACAAACCTGCACAACAGAACACAAGTTAAGACCAGTTACATAATAATATCTTGGTATAAATATCTTTATAAATTGCTTTCTTGTAATTCATTATAAAAATATATGTAGTTTTAATAACAATGCACATTTATAGCAGTTTTCGATCTCGGGTCACTTGATTGGCATACCTAGTGCCTTTGACTGGCTTGTTGTTGCAGGGAACCCACACGCCACTGCCATTGACGCTGACCTCGATGTAATAGCCCACCAGATTCTTAACCTCCTTAGATGCCCCCCAGCACACAACCACAGAAGTGTCAGTGTTTCTAATGGGAATAACAGGCCCTGGGACAGAGGGCAGGTCTAAAAAAAAGAAAAGAAAAATTAAATTAAATAAAAGACAGAGAATGGCGTTCATCTGATTTCAAGGCAAGTCATACCCACACTTTCATTTGCAGGATCATACAAATTATGAATATTTTTCTGCCATTCTGCCATTGTAGACATACACTACCATTCAAAGTTTGGGAGCAGTAAGATTTATATTTTTGAAAAAAGTCTCTTGAATCCCTCACTAAATCTGTATTTATTTCTTATCAAAATATATTCCTTATCAAACTTCAGTAAAAACATTGATATTGTGAAATATTATTACAATTTAAAAGAACAGTTTTCTATTGTAATATATTTTAAAATGTAATTTATTCCTGTGAGGGCAAAGCTGAATTTTCAGCATCATTACTCCAGTCTTCAGTGTCACATGATCTTTCAAAAATTATTCTAATATGCTGATTTGCTGCTCAAGAAACATTTCTAATTATTATCAATGTTGAAAACATTTGTGCTGCTTAATATTTTTGTGGAAACCATGATACATTTTGTTACATACTTTGATGAATAGAAAGTTCAAAATAAGAGCATTTACTGTATTTGAAGTAGAAATCTATTGTAGCATCATACGCTTCTTTAATGTCACTTTAATGCAATTATTGCATCCTTGCTGGAATGGAAGTATTAATAAAATATTACTGACCCCAAAGTTTTGAATGGTACTTTCCTGAACTGATACTGCTGGTCTCATCCCAAATTCATGCCACGTAGGATTAGAAAGTGTGCAATATGACCCCTTTGAGGCACTTGTCACAGAAGTCTTGAAACATACTCTCTATCATGCAATTCAGAACATGTGTCACTAACCCATTTTCTTTTTTTGTATCAAGTGCTAATACTAACCCAATCTGTCTCCCACAGTAGTCGCCCCAGTTTCTTCTGACGGCTCTCCAACTCCAGCAGAGTTGCAGCTACGGACACGGAAGCTGTAGGATTTGCCCTCAGCAAGGTCAAACAGGGCAAAGCGGGGGGACTTACCTGGCATCCCGGTGTTCACCCTCTGCCATGTCTCTGTACCTACCAAACACTGGGAAAAGATTTGATAGTCTAAAAATGTGCAAAACTCAATTCAAGGTAAAAATCAAATACTTTATACCTTACACTCTACCTCACCTTCTCCACATAATACATGACACCCTCATGTCCTCTCTGGATGGGTGGCTTCCAGCTCAGTACCACGTAACTTTTAGTAGCCTCAGTGACAGCCAGGTCAGTAGGTGGACCAGGAACAACCCCCACTGAAAGAGACAAGAGAAATAATGCTGCAGTTACTTCCACACATTATTTCTCCTCTATTTTTACATTTTGATTATCTTTGCGGTCATCTAACACTTACTTAAAGTTAATCTTTAGTTAATAGTTTAATATCACTGTTGTAGAAAATCTATAAACAAATTAAAAAAATTATAATATCCATTATAATGCTGCAATGCCTAGACAAAGCCTAGAATATGCCTAGATTTACTTGCAGAAATTAAAACAATTGATAAAATTAGTTTTCCATGTTTCATTTTTAATTCACACTACTGTTCAAAAGTTTATTTTAAAAGAAATTAATACTTTTAAGGACTCATTAAAGTCAAAATGACAGTAAATACATTTACAATGTTACAAAAGATGTATATTTCAAATAAATGCTGTTCTTTCTATTCATCATCTATTCATCAGAAACATTAAACAGCACAACTGTTTTCATCATTGATGATAATAAATGTTTCTTCAGCAGCAAATCAGCATATTACTGTAGAATGAAGGAAGGATCATGTGACACTGAAGACTGGATTAATGGCTGCTGAAAATTCAGCTTTGTAATCACAGGAATAAATTGCACTTTAAAATATATTCAAATGGAAAACAGTTATTTTAAATTGTAATAATAATTTACAATATTACTGTTTTTACTGTATTTTTGGCAAATAAATGCAGCCTTGTTGAGCATAATATACTTCTTAACATAACATAATTAAACATCTTACCAACTCCAAATTTTTTTTTTTTTTACCTGTGGGGTCTTCCTCAGTGAATTTGATCATTCCAGTCCATGGAGCCGAGGGACCCGCTGTGAAACAACATATTCATAAGCAAAACTGATTGGCTTTGTTATACAGTTTTTTCTTTGTTCTTTAGTCTTTATTCATATATTCTTCACCTCTAAGGCGGGCACGGTCTGATGGATCCATGGCAACTACAGGGTCAGAGGCCCGGGACGGGCGGCTCACACCAAAATTGTTGAGGGCTCGCACCCTAAAGGTGTAGGAGCGGCCCTCAGTAAGCCCAGTGATAGGAAAACGGGCATACTTCACTAGAGTGTCATTACACTGGGTCCAATGATGAGTGCCAACCTCCAACCTGTAAAGAAATATTTAAATGAGGAACACTGATGTGAACTTTATTATCTCACTGCTGATGGCATATGACTCACCTGTCAATGAAGTAGCCAATGATAGAACTGCTTCCCTCCACTGCTGGCTGCTTCCAGGTAACAACCACATAGTCTTTATTAGCGTCATGACAACGCACATCAAGAGGAGCAACAGGAACCCCCTCCTCTTCCACATCAGCATCTGATACACACAAATCAGCATGATTTGCACCCTGCTGTCATATCTAATTATGGCAAAGTAAGATACATGGCAGCGCCTCCGCTCTGTGAATGCAGCTAGCTAATTTCATCTCTCTCTTAACTTAGGAAAGTGTTTTAATGATCTCCCTTAAGGGCTTATGAGATGATGTCAAACACAAATACTTCGTAAAAACATATATTTTGTATCATTCATGAGCCAACAACAAGCCTAAAATCAAATAAAATGGATAAAATTAGATTTTATTTAAAAAAAATAAAACTATTAAATATTAACATTTTATTTCTGATTTTCTGTAAAAATGTACACTATGAAATTTTAGACTTTGGGGTCAGTACAATTTTTTATGTTTTTAAAAGAAGTCTCTTTTTGATACTTTTGAAACCAAGATACTTTTTTTCAGGATTCTTTGATTTGTAAAGTACAAAAACAGTACTTATTTGAAATAAGTGGCCCAATGGTTAGAGAGTCGGACTCGTAACCCAAAGGTTGCAGGTTCGAGTCTCGTACCGGCAGGGATTGTAGGTTGGGGGAGTGAATGTACAGCGCTCTCTCCCACCTTCAATACCACGACTGAGGTGCCCATGAGCAAGGCACAGAACCCCCAACTGCTCACTAGGCACCGCAGCAAAAGAAAGAAAGGCTATCGACCAAAGATAGAAGCAGCATTCCCAGAGAGAAACCTAATGCATGTGGTAACTCTTAAAGATACAGTGCACACAGCTTGTGCAAGGACAATAAGACATTGCCTTTCAACTTAAGACTACTCGGCACAAGTGTACAGGCAGGACTCACCTCTGACAAACACATAGGCAGAGTGAGTGTCAAAACCTGACTTGGTGTTGACACGCAGTGTGTAAAGACCCTCATCTTCTTTGTTCAGATGCACAAGGGTCAAAGTGGCTTGCTCACCACTCCAGTGCATGTGCACCCACTTTGAAGGTGACAAGATGACACCTGATAAAGAAAAGGTATTATTATAGACTTATAGAAAGAGCACAGAGGAGGGCAATGCTTAGGAGATGGTGATTTATGCTTCAGTAAATTTGCAAGTAGCTTTTTAAAATGCACAATAACTTCATGGTGCACTTAGTGTTCATACTGACCATTTCTGTACCACACTATCTCTGGCTGGTAGCGCTTCACAGTGGGGTAGACAATGACTGTACAGCCCAAACTCATGGTCTCTCCCTCACGGCCAAAAGAAACGTCAAACTTGTCAATGATGGTAGTGCTGAAGGTCACACCATATTCAGGGCTGTAACCATCTGAGTGGAATATGAATAGAAACAGCTTAAAGGTCAAATAATTTCTATTATACACATTCAAATGAAGAAACTGTTATAAATTACCTGTACAATTTATTGTAAAGACCAAAACATTACATTTGTAAACACTTGCTTTATATGAGTACAGATGTGAGCATAAAAGAGAATTATATGGTACAGTAAACTTACGGGGCCTTTCAGTCACCTCTTCTCCTTCTTTGAATCCTTTAGAATGAAAATGCAAATAAACGTTTTAGTGCTTTCGAAGTGAAAAATGTTTAATAGAACTGCATAACTGCATAGTGCACTGCAAACACAACCAACTGCTTCTCTTTAAAGATTACAACTGACCTTGGTGCACATGATTGATAACACCAAACAATGTTAAATAATAAAGACCCAGTCGAGATATTTCATAGCATTAGGCTGTGCAGAGGCAGTGGAAAGATGCTCTAGAATAACACAGGACAAACTGAGGTGCTGCAAGGGCCTTAAAATAGCATGTCAAGAGGACAGCAGCTGTAAACCAGACCAGAGTGAGTTACAAACAAGTAGAAGCACAGTTTCTACATTCAGTAGACAAAACAACGACTTAAGAGTACAACTTACAGGGATGCTGCAGATGACCCCTTAATTATGTCCTTCTTTAACTAATAATATCGTCTAGGTTACTTGTGTAACCCTCGTTCCCTGAAGGAGGGAACGGAGACGTTACGTCAGTGACTGACGAATTGGGATCTCGCCCGAGAGCCCAATCACCTTCGAGTGTTAACTAAACAAGCCAATGACAGTTGGCGTGCGTGTTTCGCCATGCGCACCCCGCCCCGCAGCGCGGGTATAAAAGGAGAGCGCGTGCAAGTGCACCGCCGTCCTCACCCTCTTGGGACCCGGAGGCAAAGGAAATTGCTCTTTTATTGAAGTTTTGGGCCACGCTGCGGCCGTTGTGAAGGCTGCTGTTGTGATGGCTTGTTTAGTTAACACTCGAAGGTGATTGGGCTCTCGGGCGAGATCCCAATTCGTCAGTCACTGACGTAACGTAGAACGTGACTGACTGAATGGGAACCATAATTTCTAAAATAATTCAGGTTAATAAAATACAATATTATTCGATCATGCATGTTAAAACTGCTGCAGAATCCAATCTTCCTGATTTGCTTCTTATTTTTGAAGGCAAGATCTGAGCCATCAATGCACAACAGTTTGATTCTGAGAGCACGTAAAACATTATTTAAAAATAATTTAAGATTTGAAATCCATTTTAAAAAAGTGAAATACTCACTTTTAATAATGACAGGAGCAAACGCAGAACTTTCTCCCTTCACATTAAGTGCAGAGATTCGGTACCCAGCAGTATCGCTAAAACTACAACTGCAACCCACAAGAATAATTTTATTATCATTTCAATATAATATAGTTATATAAAATATCATTTTAACAGAATCAAAAAATAACAGTCATGCCTTTAACGTTTATCTTTTCCATGCTTCTGATATTACTAATAAATGAAATCATCCCACGCATTTAGTGCAATATAATAAAGAATCACAAATAAACTTTCACAGACATCAGTAAATTAACAAAAACTTTCTTTACTTCTTGATTTCCAGAGAATGCATGTTGTATTGGCTCTCTGTGAAGTATTTCTCAGGGTGAGCCTTAGCATCGATTAAAACATTGTTTTTGTACCTGAAAAGCACAGTTAGATGAAGAGAAACAGAACAGAGTTCAATTAAACCTTCAATTATATCTATCCAGTACTGCTGGAATTCAAATGTTTCTGACCAGGACACGCGGGGTTTGGGCCATCCAGCCACTGTGCAGTGCAGCGTCACACTCTTCCCCTCCCACACGGTCTGGCCACATGGTTTCACGATGAACTCCGGGGGGTGAGTCAAACTGTCTGGATTCATCTTCTTTTGGAATTCCTCTTTCTCATGCATCTTGTGTTAAAAAAAAAATTACATAAATTAGGACCCTAAGACAAAACAATCATATAAATACTGACACTGTTGGAATAGTTCTAAATCAGAAAAAATTGTGTTACAATAAGCCTCAAGATACGGTTTTGGCATTCAAAAAGTTGCACTAAACTTTTTTGACAGTTAAAGGCGCAATGTTTTATATAAGCATCTTGTTAAACATTTTAGGTCAAACCTTCCTGCTCAGAGCCAGGCGTTCAGCAGATTCTCTCAAACTGGTCTCTCTGGACTTCTTCACAGTTCTCATCTTGAAGTCGGTCTCCCTGGAGAACAGGTTCCTCATGACGACATACCCCACACCCTCCTCCTTCACCTCCTCCTGAGTCTCCATCAGATCTTGGGTAGCCAAATGACTAATCGAGAAGATTAATTTAATGAACAGCCTGACCCAATATTGACTAATACTGTTTGACATATGAGATCCATGTTAGTCTAGACTCTAGACGTACAGTTTTTAATTAGTCAGCAAAGGGACCTGGGATCAACTCCTGCCTTGACTTAAAAAAGGTCTAATGAGTTTCATAGACATGAAGGATAGACAATGACAGAATTTTCAGTCAGGGTTAATATAGTTAATTGAAACAAAAACCATAAAAACACATTTTCATTACATTAACTTAAATAAAATAAAAATATATTTAACAACTTACTTTAGCTAGTTGCCAAGGCAACATTTCTCATTTTCATTTAGTTTGATGTACTAAAATGACTAAAACTAAAATAAAAATTAATAAAAACTATTTAAACATATTAAAAAAAAAAATCCAAAAACACACAACAAATTTATTAAAGTTTTAAAAAAATTAATGAAACTGAAAATATTTGTAAAAGTTACATCAAAATATTAGATTTTTAATACTAATTCAAAACTATAATAGTATCTCGATTACATTTAAATTTTCTCTTTTCAGTGTAAAGCAAATGATCTGCAAAGGGTGTGATTTGATTGGACAGATACAATTTAGGCAAATAAATATATAGTTTCATAATGAAAAATACAAAGTAACAATAATTATAAGTTTACATTTGCTCAAATCAAAAAAGGCATGTCTTCTTCCGTGTGCCAAAATTAATCGATTAGATTAATCAACAGAACATTCACAAACAGACATTATACATCAAACGTAATTATCAAATGTAAAACTCCATTGAGTAAACTATACAATCACCTGCTTCTGAAGACTGGCACAACGTATCCAATGATTTCATCTTCGTTGTCCACAGCCAGGTACGAGCGCTTTTCTTTTTTAGAGAAAGCGCTCAGTTTCTTCTCTTTCTTTGAAATCTTGTGCCTAAACAACAGTGAACATCAACAACACCAACAAACAAACAGTTGGATTATATGGCAAAATGCATCAAAGATTTTGTATGTGGCTGAAAATACTTTTTTTCCATTATTCCATCCCAAAAAAAGTCAGTTGAATTATTTTTTTCCCCCTTAAATCTTCTTAATGCCAATGGAACAAAATGTTCAATATTTCAGCAGGGTTAATGAAATAGGATGGAATAGAGTCACTTGAAAGTCAATCTTAGTGTGTTAGTGGAAAGTAAATATTAGCAGAGACATCCACTATATTAAGAATTTATTAAGAAAACAACTCAAAAAGCCTGAGATAAGCAGCACTGAGCTTATTAAAGCAATTAAATCAATATAAATTACTCCAGGATATTGTTACTGTGTATGTGAACATCCTCCATGTTACAACATTCCTCATTAGTACACCAAAAATATTCCAAAAAAGTAATACTACATTACTTTTTTTTATCTTTTAATGCAAATTTTGTTAATAGTGATCAAGAAAGATCACGACTAGCTGGAAACAAACATTACGTGAAATGTCATGTCAGCCGGAGATAATCCATTTAGTATGCATATGATCCTAACACTCACTCACAACTGCCACCGGCATTATGGGCTTTGGACTGATTTATAGATAAAACACAGAGCTCCGTCTGCTATTTGAGAGGCTGATCCTTTTATCTCTTAGACTGTTACAAAATATTTTGGGATTACAGCGGCTTCCAATCCATCTGATTGTTTCAATCATACAAAATGCATGTTTTGCAAATTGTTCTCTTGAACAACTATAGGCAAACAAATTAAAATTGCTGTCAGGAACATATTCGACAACTCTAAAAAATTATATTAACCATATCAGGGTTTGGTTTGCCATATTCAAAGCGTGCATGTGGCAATTTCTGCACAAATAACAACCATCAGAAATACTACTAAATTGTCATAACTAGTAAATAATATGACTATATCAGATTTCTGAGAGCACCAATACTGTTCTACCTTAAACGGATAGCTCAACAAAAATTTAAATTGTTTCATCATTTAGCATTATGTCATTGCAAGCCTGTATGACTTTCAAAAGTGTCTTCTTTTATGCCCCACAAAAGAAAGAATATCATACAGACTTGTAAAAAAACAAGGGTGAGTAAATGATGGCAGCATTTTCATTTTTGAATGAACTAACTTGTACAGTTTATGTTACAGTCCAGCTCAACTACTGTGATTTCAAATTTCAGTGACCATAAATAATCTCTAAAACCATTAATAGCTTTGGCTCACTCCCACAGAGGCTCAAATACTTCCAGCCACAGGGTCATGGCATCATGCAGTCCTCAACAGCACATATGTTCCTCTATAACAAAGGATTCTGACCTAAACATTTATAAACATAGTACCAATGCATATGAGCATCAAGCAAGCACAAAAGCCACCGCACACTCAGCTGGCTTATTTCTTAGAAGTATTTTTTTCCATGCATGCTCTCATGAGGATTTAAAAAAAAAAAAATTATGAACCAAATCAACTAGCGAAGAGGTAAATCCCAACATTACAAACCAATTATAGTGTAAACAAAGGGAGAATCAGTCAGACAGCTGTATTTGCCCAACTAATGAAGTAAGTGTGAGGCAGCACATCTGTTTGTACAATCAGATACAGATATATACAATATACAAATATATAAGCAGTTTGAGAGTATAGGGAAAATCTGCTTTGTGTCACGTGAGTGGGTGTTCGCTGCTCAGCACTTTAGAAGCAATATTCATTCCCATGGCAACAGTAACTTCTCTGATTGGTGAAGTGATGCTGAAGTTAAGTTATTAAACAGGAATTTGGCTATAAACACCTTAAAAACTACACCTTAAAAACTAAAATGACAGTGACTTAAGGCTTCTACAAAAGCATACTGTATATCATTGTTTAAAGGGGTCATATGATGCGATTTAAATTTTTCCTTTCTCTTTGGAGTGTTACAATCTCTTGGTGCATAAAGAAGATCTGTAAAGTTGCAAAGACTAAAGTCTCAAATCCAAAGAGATATTCTTTATAAAAGTTAAGGGTCAACCATGTAGCGAATTTTAGCTGCTACGTCACTATGTGGAGATATTAGCATAATGCAGCCCAAATGTGCACGCAAAGAAAGAAGGCGAGGTTTCAGGAACAGCAGTATTGATGCAGCCATGTCAGGGAGACTGTGTGTTTCAATGCAAAAGCAAAAGCACTTTATTTGGCCTTCCGAAAGTAGATGCAATGAGGAATCATTGGTTAAGATTTGTTGCCCTTTCGGGCTTGAACTGATGGTAAAACTAACATTATTAACTGTCTTGATATTTACTTTGAAAGCTGAAGCTCGCCATTATGGTAAGAGTTGTTACATTTCCGACGCATGCTTGTGGTGTTCGGCCAATCACAATGCACTGGGTCAGCTGGCCAATCAGAGCAGACTGTGCTTGTCAAAGGAGGGGGCTTTGTTGAAAACTACGTGTTTGAGAGAGGCAGGGCATAGAGGACCTACAATAATGTACAGTATTTGAAAAAGAATGTGTTTTTTGAACATTAAAGCATGTCAACATATTCTGTTACACCAAATACACAAAATAATGATATTTAAAATAGCATCATATGACCCCTTTAAATTGGTTTATACGTGATCATTAAAAATCAATTTCTCTATAAAGAAAGGGACATATTTTTGCTTGTTAAACTGCAGCACACAACAGCATCTGCATACAGCACAAATGATTATTTACTCAAAAATATTTAAATAAGAAAGATGAAAATACATATCTCTGCATTCGCCACAGAAAAACAAAGTTGTTTTGTAGATTACTTGATTTTAGAATTTATGTTGTCATTGGTTTGATTATTGTTTTGTCACTGCAATCGCCAAGCTTTGACATAATTTGTGGTCATCACAAACTGAAACTGATAACAGATAATGAAAGAAAATGCATTAGCGTTCATTAGCGTACTTTGTTGATCTATTTTAAAGCAAACAAACATCATAAGGTTATAATGAAAGGGTTATGGTAGGTACTTCATATGATGCACACATTTTCAAGTAAGCAGCATGGAATGTGTTATAAAAGCACTGGTATAAAAAGCAGCACTTGTTGTGAGTGGGTTGCTCTATAGGGGCCATTCTTCAGGGCAGCATGAGCACAGGGACAATATCCCCTATGTCCTCTTACCCATGACTGCTCACATAAGCAGCATAAGACTGGCGGCTAACAGATGACAGGGAGCCTTGGTGATAGGTGCTCTCATAGTGTGTCTCAAGGTCCCGTTGCTGCTGTTCCTTCTGTAGTTTTAAGGATTCTGAAATCCTGAAGTGCTTTTTAGATCGGCCCACGGTCCCCTTTCTCTCCGTTTGCAGTCTCAAGTACAATTCCCAATGAATGTTAAACACTTACGATTGTAATCATGAATGTACACTGGGAGAAAAAAAAAACATTGATGATGGGTACAGGGGTACATTGGTGTCCCCAGTCAAAAGCTGTACGCCTGAATGCATACTTTTTATGAACTTTTGTTTTCTTTTTGAGAGTGTAAATTCGAGTTTTGGCTTTCAGGTATTTTTCAGGAATACTGTGTGGCCCAACACACATATCCAAGACATTTATCGATGTATCTTTGTTTACTGTTCCAAAATGGTAACAAGCACATTCTTGTTCAAGTGAAAATGACATAAATAATTTAAATGACTTGATATCACAACAGCAAGAATGAAATAGGCTACATATAGTCCTACAAAACTGTTACTAGTAGTTATTCAAAGTATAATATCAGACACCATTCAATTATATGAGCAAATAGTTTTGTCTGTTGTGATGGTAACTAATTCATACATTTAGACTAAACTGTTACAGACAATTGGATGAGTAACACATTATTATTCTTTTGGGGGGGGGGCTAGCCTCGATTAGAAATACAAAGTAACTTACCAAGTCAAAGTTGAAAGAAGAAGGGGCAAACTCCAAAAAATGAGAAGCCAGTGAAAATCCAGACACAGCGGCGGGGATGGGGCAGCCGACAGGACGAGACTTCACTGAACAAAAATAATGCTGCCACTCTGCAGATTGCAGCGTCCAGCCACGACCTTGTATGGCCACTAGATCTGTTAAATATAGACCCTGACTAAGGGCCACTGGCCAGGCAGTTTCAACATGTGAACTTTGGCAACGCGCGTAATTCAATTTATAAACACAATTAAACAACAAAGGCAACGCAACAATATTTTATTAAAGAAATATCACAAGACTGCTGTTATAGGCCTCGAGCAGCATGTGATCAACTCTCGTAGAACAGAAATTATATTGTTTTTTTTATTTTAAACATTCCATTAAACAATATCTTAATTTGCGTGTTTACCACAGTTGGTTATTTATCTCATAAATACTCTCATATTTTCCCGGCAAAGGAAAATTCCAAAAGAAAACAGAGTTCATTCCAATTTAAGGATCGAAACTAACTTTATAACAGATAGTATATTGATATCTGATATATAAATGGTATTGATTATTACATAAATTAGCTTTATGTAATATAAAAAATCCATTACTTTAATTAAATTGATAACAACTTAAATTTTAATTTAGCTAAATCGATTTAATTAAAGTAGAATTAAACTGACCTTAGCTAATATATAGAAACCATAATACAATTAACACACCCGTTACCTTACTGTAACAACTGACTCATTTTAGCAGTCATTTCGGCATTCTTCCTGTTTGATCATTTGAACCTACCCCTACAGGATAAGTCATGGGCTATTCCAGTCCCTGATCTGTCGACGGGACTTTCCCATTGCACTAATCTACAGGGGGGTCCTGTGGTGCGTTAATAACAAGCGTGGCAGCCGTTGTTTAGGTGTCCTGCCTTTTTCTTTTCTTTTTTTTACCGGAATAGGTATGTTAAATGTTACTAAATTTACGGCATCAGTATGCGTTTTATCTGACGTTATAGTTTTAGATTTGTATTACACACGACAGACTACAAACAAGCCAGCTCCGTTGCTAGCTAGGTTAACGTTATTTGTAATTGTTAAGCAGCTTCCTGTCAACACAACAAGCTTTATTAATATTGACCATTAACTTAGTGCTTTTACAAAGACAGTATGTTTGAATGTGGACCAAGGAACTGCAATTATGTATCAAAATAAACATAACGTCAGCTTTAAAGAATTTAAGTTACTCAGTTGTTGACTAGTTAGCTAACGTTATTGGGCTACTCAGCTAATATTAACGCAGTTAGCTAAACAAACTCATAACCACAGTCTTATACACACAGTGGTCTGTTTGTCTTAAAAGTATGTTGTTCAAAATTGTGCAAAATTCATTGTGGTTGACAATATGGTCATTATTTTTAATAGCTCATGTATTCGTATAATCTTTGCTGAAAGTTTATGTGCAAGCCTAACAAGCAATGTGTCTCTATTATTTTAGTTTCAATAGGACAGAATTGTCAAAATGTCTAGCAAAAGGGCTAAGGGGAAAACCACCAAAAAGCGCCCCCAGCGGGCCACGTCCAACGTGTTTGCCATGTTCGACCAGTCCCAGATCCAGGAATTCAAGGAGGCCTTTAACATGATCGATCAGAACCGTGATGGCTTCATTGATAAGGAAGATCTGCATGATATGTTGGCTTCATTAGGTAAGGACGATATAGAACTGGCAATGCAGAAAGGTTTTATCTTCTATCCTTGGCCCTTAATGACCCAGTTTCCTTCTAAAGGACATCACTTTCACTTTTTTTTCTCACGAATACTTTAAAAAAAATATGAGCATGAACTGAGCTCTAAATAAAACTCAGTTTTTACTAATATTATATTTTTAATAGTATTTACAGAATTTTATAGAGGAAATGTTAAGATGAGTCTTAATCAGATACAAGCTTTTTTTTAATCTTCACAAAAGCCATATATTGCCATTGTCATTTAGAGAGTTTTATGGCATTCCTTTTTTTTTCAGCTGTATGAGTTTCTTCTGCTGAACACGAAAGAATATGCTTTGAGCGGTTGATGGTCCCCTTTGACTTCCATGGTACTGTTTTCTATACTATGGAAGTCAGTGGCTACTGTAAACTGTTTGATTACCAACATTCTTCAAAATATCTTCTTTTGTGCTCAACAGAATAAAGAAACTTGTACAGGTTTTGTGACGATGACAGAATTTTCATTTTTGGGTGAGCTGTCTCTTTAAAAGCTACATTTGATCAGATAAGAACTGCTTTTGACTGACAGGTTATTTCATTGGCAGGTAAGAACCCCACAGATGAATACCTCGAGGCGATGATGAATGAAGCCCCTGGTCCCATTAACTTCACCATGTTCCTCACAATGTTTGGAGAGAAACTTAATGGCACAGATCCTGAGGATGTTATCAAAAATGCATTTGCTTGTTTTGATGAGGAGGGGACAGGTAAGCATGATCAAAACACTTAAATAAAATAGCAATTAAGACTGGTGATCTGCATAATTAGTCTGTCTGAATGACCAAAATTAGATGAATATATGATGTATTTGATAAACATTTGTTAAGTTATTTTCAGTGTTGATAACCAGTTTGCCTCATTTGTCCTAGGTTTTATTCAGGAGGACTACCTGAGGGAGCTCTTGACCACTATGGGAGACAGGTTCACAGATGAAGAAGTAGATGAGTTGTTTAGAGAGGCCCCTATTGACAAGAAGGGGAACTTCAACTACGTAGAATTCACTCGCATACTGAAACATGGTGCTAAAGATAAGGATGATTAGGACAAGGCCTAGCACTACTGAAACTAATGAAAACTACACTGTAACACTACAACATGTTTAACTGTATTCTTTTCCCCACATTCACGGGATAGTGCAAAGGGATACATTAATCAGCAAGGCAAAATCATTTGACTGTACTGGACTGTACTCTTAAACAGTCTACGTAGGCTTGTACATAACTATGAAATACATAGACATGTAATCTGTGGTAAACCTCAAAGTGAATGAATGCAGTTCTGGTATGTAAATGTTGAGAAATAAATTCTGGAATTATTCAATGTAGCCTGGAGTTGCTGGATGTTTACACTTGTAAGAAACAATTTGAAATAAGCCATCAAGTTTTCATTACAGAATGTGGGACATTTTACGAAAAAGTCAGTTTAGAGTTTCTCTCAACATTTCTTTACACTTAAAAAACAGGATTTTAGTATTTTAATTCATAATATCATTGAAACCTAGTAGATTTAGAACTGTACAGAACAGGACAAATTGCCAAAGATTGACTGAGACGCCACAAAAGTTGTCTTCAAATGTTTAATTTCTCTCAATAACTTGACAACAACATTTGAAACAGAAATTGATGGGGAAAACCACCAGTGGTTTGAAGCACCCTGAGATTTAATCATGATAAAAACAAAACAAGGACTATCAATTCTACAATCTTTTGCTTCGCACAAGTTCACTCTTTTCATAAATAGAACATTTTTACAGCACAAAATCGATTTATTGAATTTGATCATTTATTTATGTTCGATCCTTTAAAAGGATATTCTTCCAGCATCGTTTTTTCCCCTCTTTGATCAAAATAAGATTACATCTGTCAGGCTAAATAAAGTTTAAAGAGAGAACAGTGCGGTCCAGATGGTCAAAACTCCCTAAACCTAGCCATAAGTATTTTCAACAATTAGCATGAAAAATCTAAACTCATAAGAAAACTATTTCAAAATGTTTCGAATGCTGCCTGTTCTTCTCTGTATAACAGGTGCATGTGTAGGTTGTGGGGTGTAGGCCAACTGCACCTCCAGTGCCAAAGCTCTCCATGAGGTTCTTCATTTGCAGCACCAGTAACTACTGATGTCAGGAGTCTTAATTCATGATCATTCTGCCAAGGCTAAGTTTTTTGTCTGAATCTTAGCCAAGTGGTCTGATATTCCAGCTTCAATTTTGTCACACTGTGCTAAGAAACCCTGAGTATGAGGAAAATAAAGAGAACAATATTTAAGAAATCAAATAATGGCCATGGGTATGTTTAAGTCTAAGGTGCTTAATTAAAACCCAATATTAAAGGAATAGGTCACCTAAAAATTTACATTTACTCACCCTCAGGCCATCCAAGGTGTAATTTTATTTCTTCATCGGAACAGATTTGGAGAATTTTTTCATTACATCACTTGCTCACCAATGGTCCTCTGCAGTGAATGGGTGCCATCAGAATGAAAGTCCAAACAGCTGATAAAAACATCACAGTAATCCATTTTGTTTAGCAAAATGCAGATTAGAAAGTTTTCAACTTGAAACCATTGCTTCCTGCTAAAATACAAATAATTTTCCATTCGCCAGTGAAAAATTCATCTAGTCTGAATCATAAGAGAAATATACACATATCATGCACTGCTTACAAGCGAAAACTGTCCAAAACGAAATATGTTGGTTGATTTTGATGTGAGAGGACAACATGGGATGGACTTTTTCACTGGATGGATTATAGACTGGTATTTTGGCCAGAAGTGACGGTTTAAAGTTAAAATGCCTTGATGGATTTGTTTCTTACAAACACGCAGCTTTTCACTTGGAGTCGTGTTGATTACTTGTGGATTATTGTGATGTATTTATCCGCTGTTTGGACTCATACTGACGGCACCCATTCCATGGAGAGGATCCAATGCAAGTGAACAAACTCATCTCCATCTTGGATGGCCTGAGGGTGTGTACATTTTCAGCACGTTTTAATTTTGGGGTGAACTATTCCTTTAATAAGTCATAATCGTACCTGAACAGTTTTCTCAAGTCCTTTTTTCTTCATCCTGCAATCACTAAAACTCTCAGGCAAGTTCTGTAAATAATCAATATAAAAAGGCACAGATAAGCTTTACCGAGCAACGGTATTTAACTATATCCAATATACTGTAATTTAAGGAACAAAAATATATAAATAATAATGATAAAAATAATCAGTTCACAGTGAAACAACAGATCTTATCATCCTTACTGTGTCGCACATCTGAGCGTAACAGATTATCGGAAAAAGAACAAAATTTTATCCATCAGTTGTTGATTGGATTTTGAGATGTGAATGTCAGCTTGGAGTCGATTGTGAAGGGGCAGGGTTTAATCGACTAAATGATTGGAGAAGTCCAACATACGTCACAAGAGATAAGACTGTCATTTCACCGGAAGGCTGAGTTATAATATTTTGATTAAAAATTACAAGGTGAAAATTAAAAATTAAACATGCATGAATAAGTCTTTAATAGTAAGTTCACATGCATTTACAAAATAGATTTTCATTTCGTGATAACTTTAAGAAACAATATAACAACAATGAATAACAATTACCATTCCATCGATTTCCTCTAGGATTTTCATAAACTGCTCAGCGGCAACTTTCACCCTGTGGTCCAGTTTGTTAAGAGCCTCAGCTTGCAACTCTTTTGCAAGAAAACCCTGAAAATAATTCATTTAATTATAAAATGACCATATTGCCAAGCCTCTTATAACAAGTACAGTGTTCAAGAAGAAAAATAAAGAGATTGTTATCCCTGTCACACATACATTCTTCAGTCCTGTGAGTTCACCATCCACCTTCTCAAGCTTCCTGGCAGTTTGTTCCACTGACTTTTCAATGTCTTTGAGCTTTTTAAGCTCAACTTCCTCCTCAGGGCTGTTCTGTAAAAATAAAGCAGCTTGTCAGACTCGGAAATAATTGCAGTTCTATCTGTTTGAATTAATGAATGACACATCTTACCCTCTTTCCAATCATCATCAGTTTACAACCCTGCTTTATTCCAAAGCTGGACAGAGGCTCCTCCATCTCCTTCAGTGATTTCCCTACAGCCAGAACAACATAACGTTACAATTCTAGAGACAATTCCAGATATTCTTGCATTCAACAATACACTGTTACTGTTGCACTGGCACAGATTAATGATGCTTTTATTTCAAACACTGCATTGTTCTGTTGAGTTCAACAAGTGATAATTACTGTAGTTTATACCCAAAACACAGGTGACCATTTACAGCTGAGTAAGTATAACACAGTAAGCTGAGAAACAGATGTGCCTGAAGCAGAGTATATACTGTATTACCTTTAAATATGACTTTCTGGGATGGTATTGGTACTCCCGTGGCTTCTGTCAGCGCCTCACACAAATCCTTTAACAGTGCTTCATGTCCATCCTGTGCTGTTAAAGTGATGTTGTGTTTGGTTGTGCCTGAGACAACAAGAGAGGTTTAATACTCAAAATTATTCAGAGAGCTAACCGGCACTGTATCTGCAAATCCAGCATTGACATTTACCACTTAACTAGCCGTAATTAGATGTAACTAATATTGAAATAAACGCCTGTGGTTTAGAGGGATGTTCAGATCATTTACAGGTAGCTAGCTTCAAAACTGTCGAACCGTATAAAGCCTCAATAAAAAATACCGACTACATTTTTTTTCGATATATCTTAACGTTTTAAAATGTAAAATGGTGGTCAGTTATCTTTACCACAAGCAACTGTCACTGTCATAGTGTTCTCCGCCATACCGGCACACTATTAGCTAACGCTTCACAACTTTACAGTGTGTACACATGCAACCGGAAATGACGCGAGTGTGTACGCCACGCCCCTTTTCTGCGCCTCATCCATCGGTCCTTCTGGATTATTGTATTTACTCAAGAATAATTCGGAAGGATTTAGAAAACCGGGGTGTGTGGATTTCTATTTATTTTTTTATTTTTGGAAGAATGTCATTTTGGAATGCAAAAAAAAAAATCTACATTATGCAATCGTTATTCATTTTATTAGGAAAATACCATATACGCAGGAAAAAGTGGGCTATACATAAACCTCTTGGAACGAACAAAAAAAATACATATGTATTTACTCAAGAATAATTCGGAAGGATTTAGAAAACCGGGGTGTGTGGATTTCTATTTATTTTTTTATTTTTGGAAGAATGTCATTTTGGAATGCAAAAAAAAAAAATCTACATTATGCAATCGTTATTCATTTTATTAGGAAAATACCATATACGCAGGAAAAAGTGGGCTATACATAAACCTCTTGGAACGAACAAAAAAAATACATAAAAAAATTTCTATGTATGTTTTTTTGTAGCAGCTAATCTTGTAAATAATGTGACTGTGCAATACCTCTTGCTCAATCTGTCTTTCCTCTGAAATGTGTTATTGCTGCATGAATAGCCCAATGGTTCCACAAAAATGTTTTCAAATACCACCATTTATTGCATCTCTCATAGACTCCAGTGATGCATTTCACATTTCAGAATATTTCACATCTTGATGCATATTCAATTCATTAATGAAGTTTGTTATCAGAAAAACCAGGTCATTTTGTTGGGACTAGTTCATGACTGCTCGACGCAAGTTCTTCATTCATGCTAATGCTACCCAGAACGATGGACTTGAAATATTTAATCAGTGTCAACAATAATTCTGTCAACATTTCAACCAGCTTCAGAGTTCAGAGTGATGCAATACACACTTCGTCTTAACAAGAGCATAGAAATATAAAATTAATAATAATAATAGGAGTTTATATGTAACAACACTCAAGAGTGAGTTTATGTTTGTAATTTTTTGTTAAAATAAATAAATACGTTTATTCAATAACTCGGCTTTCCCAAACTGTTTGTATTTCCAAAGTTATCATCCAAAACTATTTTTGCTTGGACATGCATTAATAAAAAGTTATGTTCAGATACAAGGGAAAGTAGGTGATCCAAAATTCTGATTACTAAAGGATATGCCAGGAGTTTAAATTGGATATCTAAAAACTGTAATCTCGTCGGAATTTACTGGGTTATGGAAATCAGGCGAACATGTTTACATGATCAAATTCTAAATAAAACCGGAAAATCACGCTTCATGTACAATACCGTGTGCTAGACTGGGCAATGAATACAACACAACATGTTCAATACCATCAGCACAAGAAAAACGTCCTCCACCAGTAAACAAAACACTGATCAGAGAACAGATTCTTATGTGGCAGGGATCTGTGGTAGGCCAAACTCATCGACCAGAACTCCATCCTGAGAGATACAAATACAAATATGCACTGAATAAATCACAAAGACAAATAATAACAAATGATAAGTAATATGAATATTTTGTCATTGACAATTTTATCTATGTAATCTGCACCTTATTGGTTTTAGTGTCACTGGGCATTCCTTCAGGAATGCAGGGTGCAGACGAGGCTTCATCTAAGTAAGAGCTGTCATCATCCAGCAGTAACTCATCTCCCAGAGCATCCAGCTCTGCAACAGAGAAAAAAGTGAGGCTCTCAGCTCCACACACACACACACACACACACACACACACACACACGCACACACACACACGCACACACACACACACACACACACACCTGCTTCTAGCTCATCCTCATCGATCTCTGGTGTACCATAGCTGCGACTGAGAGCTTCCTGCACCTCGTTAGCCTCTTCCGTCATGTCCTCCAGTTGATCCTGCAGGTCCTATCAGTCACAAAGATTGGTAATGAAAAGTGTACATTATTTACCACTGATCATTCATCAAAAATATTGCTTAAAAACAGCTGATATCAAAATGGTAAGTGTATATACTTCAATCTGATCCATCTTCACTTGTTTATATGCTTTCTTCATTTCTTTTGCTCCAATCTTCATAGCCTCCACCTACAAAAGAATAAAACATCTGTAGAATCTAACAGTTAAAATGAATAAATATGAATGAATAAATTAAATTAAATTAAAAATCCAATAATGCTGGGGAGAATATGGACACCAGCAAAACAGAATGACATTTTAGAAAGTTTAGAAATAAATTGTTTTAGAAAATATGTGGGGGGGGGGGGGGGGTATATATTCTTCTTAAACACAATAGTGTCTCTCTTACTGCCATTAAATATCTCATTCAGACCTCACTATTTTCTAAATAGAAACATGATTTTTCTCAAATTGTGGAGCACCACTACATGAGATAGTGGACCTTTTGTAAAAGCTGAATCTCTTGAGGACCCCATGAAATCAAAGTGAGAGTTTTGTGCTTTTTGTTCAGTCAGTGTTAGTTTTGAGGTGATTTATATGGTATGAACTTCCAAATGTTGACCAAATTTACTTTTAACAAATAAATATGGGGGGGGGGGGGGGGGGGGGACTATATATTATTGCATTTATTTATTTTATTAGGAAAATACCACATAAGAAGAAGTGGGATCTCAAAAATAAATAAATAAATAAACATTTTATGAATTAAAAAATGAAATTAAAAAAATATATACAATAGTGCTGAGAATAATATGGACAGCTGTAAAGTTAAATAACAAAACTTTACTGTTGTTTTGGTGTCCCTCAAAGACTGGATAGTATAGTTGGCTTGTTCCATATTAAATGACTGCTGGGAAAGCTGATCTCTTTGACCTTCATACCTGCATAATACAGAGAAAAGAAAAGCAAAAACATAATTTAACATTATTATTATAAAATATTTTCCTCCTTTTTAAACGTGAAATGGAAACATAATCTTAGATATTGAAATAAACATTTCACACATTACAAATGAATATTAGTACAGGGATAAACTCACATTCTCTTTTGTTTTAGTACTCTCATCGCCTTCTGTTTCACTGCATTCTGTAAACAGATTGTTCATCTCACACTTACAGAACTGTGTATGATAAAAAAAAATTTAAACCACATTGAAAATCTGGGATTCAAAATCCCCCAAAAATAAATAAAGTAGATTTGTGAACTTGTGAAATTCTCAAGGTCAGATGATACACAAGGTGATCTATGGATCATCAGCTTTTACATAAACTTGTGGAGTTCATTAAGCTGAAATATAATATATATAATGAGAAATTGTAGCTGAAATTATATATATATTGTATACATAAATTATATATACAGTATCTCACAGAAGTGAGTACACCCCTCACATTTTTGTAAATATTTTATTATATCTTTTCATGTGACAACACTGAAGAAATGACACTTTGCTACAATGTAAAGTAGTGAGTGTACAGCTTGTATAACAGTGTAAATTTACTGCCCCCTCAAAATAACTCAACACACAGCCATTAATGTCTAAACCGCTGGCCACAAAAGTGAGTACACCCCTAAGTGAAAATGTCCAAATTGGGCCCAATTAGCCATTTTCTCTCCCCGGTGTCATGTGACTCATTAGTGTTACAAGGTCTCAGGTGTGAATGGGGAGCAGGTGTGTTAAATTTGGTGTTATCGCTCTCACTCTCTCATACTGGTCACTGGAAGTTCAACATGGCACCTCGTGGCAAAGAACTCTCTGAGGATCTGAAAAAAAGAATTGTTGCTCTACATAAAGATGGCATAGGCTATAAGAAGATTGCCAAGACCCTGAAATTGAGCTGCAGCACGGTGGCCAAGAACATACAGTAAAAATGTGAGGGGTGTACTCACTTCTGTGAGATACTGTATATATCTATGTATTTGGCAACATTTCTCATTTTCATTTCGTTTAAATACATTATGTTACTAAGATAACTAAAAGTAAAATAAAAAATAATTATAAAAAAATTAATAAAAATGACAAAAACCAAATGAATTTTACCTGAACTAAAATATATTTAAAAAAAATCAAAATATTAATGAACTGTAATATTGTCTTTATTTACACTGGCTCGATTGCTGCTATCAAAGGGAGGACTAACAAAACTAAGTCATTCATGTTAATTTTTCAATTAAAAATTAAATTTGATTCACAAGTTGTTGATAATGTTGATAATATTCCTTTTAATTAAAAAAAAAATGTATTGAAAAGGCAAAACAGACTTTTGGATCTCACTGCACAGCTGCCCGTGTAGACAGAATGAGAGACTGCAGCATTATTGCATGTTGACATGATATCAACTCCAGTCTCTGATGCTCACTTTTGAGGGTCCATCCCTCATCTTTTTCATCTGGTCCTTATACTTGATTAGCTCTGCGTCGATTCTCGCTATTTTCTTATCGACTGACTCGATCCTCGTATCCACCTATAACGGGAACAGCACACAGCATCCACAGTACATCCATGTCTGACATGCAAACACCAATCAGGATGCTGCACTCATGTTCCGTGAGACAGTCACAACAATACACTAGCCTACTTACATTGCCTATGCAGTCAGAAAGGTTAGGAGTAGGCGTTTGTTTGCTCCGACCGAAAATGCGGTTCATTTTTAAACGGGACTGATATTTATTTGCTTTGTTACGGTACTTAAATACTGATCACAGTAAGCATGTTCCGGACGGTCGTAGAATACACACCATAATAAAAGTCACTACTGAGCAGTATGCTATTTTTCTGTTGGTTCCCACTGGTAAAGCTTTAGAAATTCCCTAAATTCAGTTCATCTTATGTAGGCTATTGCTGTATATGTTTCTCTTTCGTCTAATTTCCCCCCCCCCCCTTGAAATTGTTTCCTCACATATTTTTTAAACCAGCCAATATAGGGAGACCAACGAATAAATAAATGGATTACCTACATTAATTGTTCATATAATGTATCTAAACATATATTAATTATTGCTACCATTGGCTTACTATTATCAGGTTGATATATTTAATGATTGAAATTATATGATCATGATTGATCTTCTTCTTTTTTTGTATTTTGTATTTGTATTTTTTTGAAAATAAAATATTTTGATCAATGGGTTTTTAATTTCAGTTAACTATTTATTAACGAATTAATTATTTTTTATTTACTGTAGATAACCTGAGAAATCTGACTGTTGCATTCAAAAAATATTTTTTTAATTTTATTTTTTAGCAACATTCAGGTACATATTAACTTTCATGTTGATATAACCACAATGATGTGAATTACCCCATTTCAATTCAAAAAAATGATGGAGAGTGTAAACACAGACAAGTCATTTTCTCTCAGAATATATAGTAATTACACACCTCACAGATTCCATGGAAATGAATTGAACATGTTCCTTCACTAGAGCTGTTCTGACAAACAGATGTTTCACAATCTCACAGAGTGACCTTGAAGCCTATGTTTATCCATGTCTACTATGGCAACGTTAACACTTCATCAGACTTACCAAGAGCTAGATTTAACTGAGTACTGATAGAACTGTCTCTAAAAAGTGTTGATGTGCACATAATCCGACAAGGTACTGGACAACTCTGTAAAAAACAAAAACAAACAAAAAAACCCTGTAATTTTCTGTTCCTTGAAGCCTACCATCATTTCAAGATTAACAAAGCATGGTGAATGATAAATATTGAATGCACCTTTACAAGGATTGTTCAAAAATATCAATTCTGTCATCATTTATTCATCTTCACGTCGTTCCAAAGTGAGGAATTTAGCAGAATGGTTCTTATCCACTTATAGTGTATTTGGAAATGAGCATTTGTACTACTAAATATCTCTTTTGGTGTTTCATGAAAGAAGGAAAGTCAATTAAATCAGAGTGGGAAAACTAGAATATATTTTGATTAATTAAACATTTATATAATCTTAAATGGATGTTTTATATTAATTCCATAATGTTTCATAAAAAATATCACAAGTTTACAGAAAGAAAATCTATTTTTTTCTCAATTAAAGCTAGACGCAGTGTTCATTGATTTCAAGCCCTCATCATCATGTCATCCTGAGATGTTCTCTTCATTACTGACAAGCATTAAAGGTGTGGAAAAAGAGAATGTGTCTCTTGCCGTTTAATTTAGGCTATAAGATGCGCAATAAGTTGCCATAGCGATACTGCCTTTGGTACGTGGTTACGCTTCTTTCATCTGGCTTTGTTGTCTTGTATGATTTTTCAGACAAATCGCAGTCATGATGGATGAAAACCTCATAACTGACATCTCTGAACAGAACATGACTCATCTCAAACACTGATTCTTAGTTCAATTTATTGACAATATAATTTTCAAATATACAGGTAATACTATACAAGCAAGGTACAACTGATGGCATAGCAAAGCTCATTTCATTTGATTTCAAATGATTTATTTATTTATTTTCAAAAATTGCACATATTGAAGCACAAGCTCAGAAAGAAAACTTGCTAGCACATTCAAAATCTGCCGGGATATAATAGTGTACAAGCACATTACTGAAATTACAGTGGAACTTACAGAAGCTTCTCACACTCTGTGCTTCATTATCCTATATCATACTATAAAGCATCTAAGATGACCAAATATTTGCAATAATGTCATATATATATTGATTTACAAAAAACCAAAGGCACAAAGGGTATTACATTTTTCAAAATAATTTTGCAATCCCTAATACTGTTGTGGCAATAGAGCACTGATGATGTCATAATATATATCACACACACCCAAGGAACAAAACTACAGTAAAAGATCAATTTTTTTAGAACGCTAAGATGTATATATATGTAGCCTTCACAACCTAAAGCCAACATTACAAATACTTATAAAAATCAACTGTTACATCAATAATATCAAAAACAATGTAGGTATGAACTTTTGCTTGAGACATATTACTGCCATTCTACTTTATAACAGAAATGATTTTGCATTTTCTTTTCATCATAAATTGTATTTACATAAAGATTTCATTGTCAAGCATGCAATAGAGATGTACATCTTTTTGTTGTAGTTCCATAGAAATGATAATACACTGTATTAAGCATGAACAACCTGACTCAGTAGATTCAGTCCTTTAGTTGGTTGTTTTAAAGCCCTACCCCCCCCCCCCCCCCCCCCCCAAAAAGAAAAAAAACATACAACCCCCCCCAACGCCA
>NW_015505200.1:1044544-1053591 GCF_001515645.1 Sinocyclocheilus grahami | reverse complement strand
TTTTTTAAAGCCCCCCCCCCCCCCCCCCCACCCGCTAAAAAAAGCATACAAATCTGTAGACTCCCTCTAAGGCAATTTAGATACGTAATCCTTCATACATAATCATTCATAATCCTTTTCAGGCATAATCCTTCAATCTAAATAAAATACGGAGAATAGAAAGCACTTGTCAGACAGACTTGTCAAGCAGTTCCAAAAACACTACACTCACTTTACTCAAACTGCTGTAGACTACATATTTTTTTATTTTTACACCATTACAGATATATAGTTTCCTGAGTGATAACTATGTGACACTGCTGATTAATATACATAGATTTTTTTTTAATATAAAAAGGGACTGTTTCACAGTCCAAAATAAATGTTTATGTATTTACAGTACAAACAGATGCATACATACAGTGTTTTTGTTTGTTGTATTTTGCTACAATATTTTTTATCATGTCTACTCAAGCAAAATTATAAGTTAGACTTAAAATATTGTGCCTAGTAATGTACAATATTTCCCAAAGTACTTATTATGTAAAAGGATCTTTGAGCATGACGTTTGATTGTGAGAGACGAGATTTTAATCATACATCATCTTTGGTCAATGAACATTAAAAAAAAACAATAAACAAAGATCTGAATAAGAAGATACACTGTAAAAATTATCATATTTTAATGGAAAAGACTGCAAAAATACAGTAAGAACCGGGTGATTTGTTAATGGTAAGTTCCCTTACTACAGGAAAAAACTGTAATAAATCTAACGTGACATTTAATCAATTTTCCGTTTTTGGAAGTGAAAAAGAACAAATCATCCTATTATTTACAGTGAAAAACCCATAAACTGATATTCCCAGAATGCCCTGTGTGACACTTCACATTTGATGGTTTTTGACTAAAGTTTCTTCTTAGTTCCCTTTCATGGGAACTTCGAACTGCGTCGAACTGGTCGCTATGGGGAACGCTTCGTCATGACCCGTGTCTGAAGCATACATGGAAAAAACACCAACAACACGTTGGCCGGCAACAGCCATGACGTCACTACCGGTGTGACTATAGTATAAATAGGCGCCGGGAGAACACATCATCCTCTTCTTCGTCTTCACTGACTGTTTTGTTTGAAGCGTGCATTTCCATGGTAAGAGCGATCTCTTTAATTTATTATGAACTAGCAAAGCATTTAAGATGTGTGCATCCGTGTCATCGCTATTTGACACCCGATGACACACACGATCTATGCATTGTTTGTTTGGACAAAGAGCACGCACGCGATGTCCTCGAGGGGGCAATCTGCGTGCACTGCGAGCGTTTTCCAATGAAAAAGCTCCGTTCTCGTTTGTCTCTTTTTTCAAGTAAAGAGGGGCAGCCATCTGCTTCCCGCGGTTCAGGACCCGCCACTGCTGAGGCATGGAGGAGAATGAGCTTGTGGGGATCGCAGGTGGACCTGGCCGATGAGTTTAAAGAGGGGCTTTCCCTCTCACGCTCGTCGGCTGTGGAGGGCGAAGAAGATGAGGCTGAGCCTTCCCAATCCTCCTGCCCTGCGTATGATGAGCTCTTGGAAGTTATGGATCGCGCCACGACGATGCTTGACTTGTCGTGGAAGCGGACTAAGGAAGTAACGTCGCAAGGTCGTCTCGATGAACATTATCGTTCTGGCCATAGCCCTCCAGCTCAGGTGAGCCTTCCTTTTCTTCCTGATCTCCATACTGAGATCGAGGAATGGAAGAGGCCGTTTTCCTTATGCATCCATCGGTTCCAGCATACCAGTTATGCCAACATTGAGGCAATGCGCGAAAATGGCTATGAGAGGATGCCCCCGGTAGAAGAGACGCTAGCCAGCTATCTCTCTATGGGTGAGACATCTTCTCTCAAAACTCCCTCCTTGCCATCCAGGCCCCTTCAGATTACATCTCACTTGAATGGCAGGGCATACGCAGCAGCAGGTCATGCTGTCACTTCATTGCACACGATGGCGTTGCTCCAGGCATACCAGGCTGACCGGCTGAAAGACCTGGATAAAGGCGAGGGCCTTTCTCCTGATGAGGTAGCTGAGTTGCGCCGCACCACGGATCTCGCTCTCCGTGCTACTAAGCAGGCCGCCTCTGCTATGGGCAGATCCATGGCAGCTATGGTGTTGATGGAGAGGCATCTGTGGGTGAACCTGGCAGACATCGGGAGGAAAGAAAGGGGCTTTCTTCTCGATGCCCAGGTCTGAGCCCGAACAACCCAGGGGTCCTGGCCCGTCTCGGTTTGAGGATCAGAGACGAGCACAGAAGGCTAGTGTCGCGACTCGTGCTCCCCCCCCCCCTGCGGGTAGGGGTAGAGCTCCCTTCTCGACTGAGAACTGGGTGTGTCACTCCCTCAGCTAAGTAAATTATTGCTAGCTGTTCCAGCTTTGGATCATGCTGCAGGTCGAGCCTTCTCTTATTTGAGAACTAGGGGTGTTGCTTCCTCAGCTAAGTAACTGCTAGCTGTTCCACCTTTGGAACATGCTGTAGGTCGAGCTCCCTCTCGATTGAGAGCTGGATGTTTGCTCCCTCAGCTACAGATTTACTGCTAGCCACTCCAGCATTATAAGCCTCGAGATCGAGTTGATGACTTCTCAAACATAGCGTTTTGGGATGCACCATTTTCCATCTATGGGCTGCTCTTTCAGAGTGCCACGAGAACCCCTTAGAACAGTATTGTTAAAATCCATGTTATGGTAAGTGTGCACGTGAAGCTGATTCCAAGCCTTGAGCTCTACCCCGGGCCCAGGAGTTCTGGTCTTAACAAGTTTTTTGGGGTATGTAGCCTAGGCCTTTGGCCGTAGGGAATAATGTCACTGACAGCCGTCTAACGTCCCAGGGGCAACTCCCATGGCAATATGGTAGAGTTGGTACTTAGTGCTCGCCATGGTTTCTGGCATGCACTCCCCTCAGCATGGCGGCGTGGGTACACCGTCCCCCATAGAGACCCCTAGAGGATGCAGTTCGAAGTTCCCATGAAAGGGAACATCTCAGGTTACTTATGTAACCATGGTTCCCTGAGTAGGGAACGAGACACTGCGTCTTCTAGGTTTCTTGCCATGTTGCGGACGCAAGCTTCAGACGAAGAAGTGGATGATGTGTTTTTCCGGCGCCTATTTATACTATAGTCGCACCGGTATATCGTCATGGCTGTCACCGGCCGTGTTGTTGGTGTTTTTTCAATGTATGCTTCAGACAAGGGTCACGATGAGGCATTCCCCATAGCGACCCATAGAGGATGCAGTGTCTCGTTCCCTACTCAGGGAACCATGGTTACATAAGTAACCTGAGACTTTTTTCTTATCAGTTATGTATATTAGGTTTTTATGTTACATTTTATGTTGGTAAATTAATGTTGATTGCATTATTTTAGTGTCATGTATATTAATGTATATCTTCTGTATATTAATAAATAATATTAGCCTCAGCTTCTGGAAAAGTTACTTGTGATGAGCTTTGATTCATCATGTGGCTTTCTCATGAACTCCTATGTTTTTGGTGGTTGTCAGCATATTAAAAAAGTTTCAGTAGTTTGGTGTTTTAGATCAGTTAATGAATTATAATGTATGGGCTTTTACTGTAAATTTAAATTAAATGGAAAAATTAAATGGTGGTACCATATTTTTTTTACAGTAAAGTTCCGGCAACCACAGCTGTCATTTTTACTGTAAATTTTAGGTTTATTTATTTTTTATTTTATTTTTTTACAGTGTACTATAAAAATCTCAATATGGACACACAAAACAAGACAATGATTTTGCTAAAATATCCCTTTTTGCTCTATCAATAGTTAGCCTACTTTTCTGAACGTAAAGGGCACAATCTCTTCCTCAGATGGCGGTGGTGATCTGTGTCAGTCCCAGGTCATTTGAGTCCTCTCGACCGTGAAAGGACGAGAGCTCCACGGCTAGTCATACGGGTCGACCGTGGCCCCCATCCCCTTTGGCCTCTGCTGGACACGTGTGGTCGCGAAGAGTGCTTCTGACCCGACTGACGCCGTGCCCGTCCCCCTTGGTCCGACCTGGGCAGCAGAAGTCCCTGAAGCAACGTTTGAAGTTCTCATCAAGGAAAGCATACAGGATGGGGTTCAGGCTGCTGTTGGTGTATCCCAGCGCCACACAGAAGAAGTAGGCGGCCATGACCGCAGTGGTCTCCGGCACTCCGGGCGCAAGAGCTTTGACTAGGATGAAGATGTGTATGGGCGTCCAGCACACCACAAACACAGCCACCACAACCAGCACTAGGCGGGTGATGCGTCTCAGGTTGCGGTCTTTTTCCCGGGAGCCCGACAGCAGACGTACACTCTTGAGACGCAGGACCATGAGCGTGTAGCACACCGTGATGATGAGGAGAGGAGCCACAAAGGCAAAGATGAAGACGCAGATCTTCATCAATGTGTCCCAGTAGATATACGGGTCTGGAAACTGCAGAGCACATTCTGTAGTGCCTGCAGAAAAAATATAACAACAGCGATTAATTATTAATCAGAAGTGAGGACAACTTAATCATGTGTGAATCCACTGTGGGAAGGAACAACAAATACATTAGGATGGAGTAGAGAACTCACAGTCCCATCAATTAATATGAGATATTTTGGATTTCTTCCTAAATAATAATTACATGTCACTGCTGATTATTATACACTGATTTATAGATAGATAGACAGATAGAGAGTTTTACTTATTTACACACCGTGCGTATATATATATATATATATATATATGTATGTGTGTGTGTGTGTGTGTGTGTGTGTATATATATATATAAAATTCATAATTTTATGGATGCATGAAAGTAATCACATGTAACAAATCATTTATTCTATTTCAAATTAATGTGGTTCCTTTGAAGGTTCTGTTCATCAATCAATCCTGAAAATGCTATGATGTTTCCACAAAAATATTAAGCAGCACAATTGTTGTCAACTTTGATAATAATAAGAAGTGTTTAAGCACCAAATAAACATATTAGAATGATTTCTGAAAGATCATGTGAAACTGAAGACTGGAGTAATGGCTGCTGAAAATTCGGCTTTACCAACACAGGAGTAAATTACATGTTAAAACATATTAAAAAAGAAAACAGCTTTAAATTTCAATAATCCTATATTTCCTATATTTTTGATCAAATACATGCAACTTTGTTCTTTCAAAAATATTTTAAAAATCTTACCAACCCCATACTTTTGAATAGTAGTATATCTATATCATTCGTCCCTACCATTGTTTGTCTGAGTGCTCCCAAGAATCATTGCAGGGATCCCAGCAGCCGAGGACAGCACCCAAATGAGGATGTTGATGATCTTAGCTTTCATCGGTGTCCGGAAGTCCAGGGCCTTGATGGGGTGGCAGACGGCCACGTAGCGGTCCACACTCATCATGGTCAAGGTAAAGATACTAGTAAACATGTTATAGTAGTCGATGGAGATGAAAACCTTACACACCACCTCTCCAAACGGCCAGGAGTTCAGTAGATAATCTGTGCTCTGAAAGGGCATGGTGGTGGTTACCAAGGCATCAGCAACAGCCAGGTTGAAGATGTAGATGTTTGTGGCTGTTTTCATTTTAGTGTATCTGTCGGGAAAATCGATTGAGTCAGAGAGTGTCAAAATCAATGAAACACAACCCATCAGTGTGATAAATTCATGTATGAAATTGCTTTCAGGCAGTATACTAAATAAACTGATAGTAAATTCCCTATACGTTTGTGGTTTGCTGGTTGTGTAAAGACATTATATATCATTCACAGCCTAAACCCATCTATATTTGTGATTATATATTTTTACAGATTGAGCTGCGATACATTATTCAACAGGCACAAACTGTGCAGTTCTTTATCACAAATGCCTCGAAAACCACATATACCGTCTTTACGGAGAGGCACAGCACAGAAACAGCATCTAAAGTGGCATATATATGACTGCCGTGTTTATTATCATTTTTATGCGTCTATATACAGAATGTGGAGCAGACACAGTCCCTGCTCAAAGCAGAATATATTTACTGTATGTCAATGTAATTTTGATTGCATTGTACATTAATATTTCAGTCCACCGGGGGGAGCCAAACTGCCGAATTAGACTTGAACCCTTGACTAAATGTTTTCCATAAAACAGATATTTCGTCCAAACTACCCCATCAGAAACGTGTCATATGACTGTTTACAAATAAAGTCTATTAAAAAGTGAGATAAATATTCTCAAAATGATATTTAAAGGCGCTCGTATTATACTCAATGAGGGCAGCACATCTCAGGACAGTGCTGTTTCTTACCTTATAATGACATACATCACCAGGCAGTTTCCCACTAGTCCTACAACAAACACCAAGGAATACACGGCAGTGATGATCGGAATGATAGGCGACATAGTTTCCTGCACGTTCGTCCAGCTTTCATTCAGTGAATAGTTATAAATGTCCGAAACAGCAGACTGCCATGTGAAGTTGGGTAAACACTTCTCGGGGTGCGATGAGGGGCATTTGTCCTCCTTAAAAAACTGCACCACGTTGCTGTCCATGGTCTGATCATTTGAAAAATGAGAGCAAATGTCTAATTGAATCACTGGAAAAGTTCAGTCGCTTTAGAAAACAGCTTATATAAAAATGGTAAAATAATCATCAGAAATAAATAAACGACGGATACAAATACCAACATAATTATTTAATATGCATTCGTTAAAAAATAGATACAGTGCAAATATACGATATCTGATTCTGTATTGCACTTTACCCCAAAAAATGTCAGTTACACAGTTGGTGAAACATCAGATATAAGAGACTTACCTTATTATGAACTGCAAACCATTCATTTAAGTTGAAAATCCCAAACACCAATTATGTCTGTGCGCAATGCGTTGATTTCTTTGGCCCGCTCCTATTCAACTGATGACTGACTGCCACCTTACGAGAGCATGCAGCTGCCTCTGCCTCTGCCGCGCGTCTCGTGTGACATCAGATCTCATGTGACGGTCTCCATCTGAATCAGCCGTTAAGCAACTGTAGTGTCTCACTGCAACTCTTCGCCTATATCGGCAGAAAGAAAGTTGCCTTCTAAATGTGATAGATGTCTTGCGAGTCTGAAAACACAACTTATGTTTACGTAAGTCACTTCTGTCGGTCAAATAGTTTTAATGTTTCTTGAGATGGCGCGCGCCAAACTTCATGTCTGGAGACATTTCACGCGCACACTGTCGCGAGGGAACTCGGCAGGCAAGGCTGCAGCTTCAGTAAAGATAGCAGGTGAAGTTCTCCAGAATGAGTGGATATTATCTTTTATTTAAAGAGACAAAGATGGGGGGAAACCGCATTAGTTTTGTCAAAATAAGGATGTGCGTAATTCTGTGGGCGCGAGACGTTCAGTAGGTATAGGAGGAGTGATGGCGTGTGGTGGTCTTCTGAAATGAAGAGGCAAAAACCATCTGTCTTGTTTTGTAGTACAGTATGAATTCATGTGCATGTTCCATTCGATGTTTAAATGGTTTCTGGGTACAATATGGAACAGCAATTAATAACATTTTTTATATTGTTTTTATTTATTTTGCTTATCGATGCCATTTGAATGGGCATTTGATTAGAGACAAATTTCTTCAAAGTCTCGTCAAGTCTATGGGGTTTTAAAATTTTTACATTAGGCTACTTTTAAAAAAAATAATAGGCCTAACTACAATAATACAGTAACAAATATTTTCTGTGTATTTCATGCACTGGCCTCGCGAAGTCACTGTTATATCTGGCTCGCCTATATCTGACTGATAAGTCTTGAGATGGTTATTACTGTAAGGAGAGGATAATATTAGTATATGCCATTCATAATAGTTTAGTTTACTGTATATATTGCTCGCAGTTGTTAATTGTCTGTAACTATTTTGTGTGCAAGTTGGATAATTTTGCATTAATATTTCCGTTTTGTGCAATATGATTTTAAATGTTTTGATTCATGCTTTTTTTTTTGCGCTATTACATTTTTGATTTAGGCTTTTTTTTCTGATCTGTGACAATTGTTTGATATTCTAAAAACGTTGGTTTCATTTTTAACTTTTTGTGCAATATATTTTTTGTTTGCTTTATTACATTTTGGTTTCACGCTTATTAAAGTGGTCATATGATGCGATTTCATGTTTTCCTTTCTCTTTGGAGTGTTACAAGCTGTTCGTGAATAGATAAGATCCCTAAAGTTGCAAAGACTAAAGTTTCAAACCCAAAGAGATATTCTTTATGAAAGTTAAGACTTGTCCACGTTCTCCTAAAACGCCTTGTTTAAACACGCCCCCACATGTCTACATCACGATGTGGGAAGATTTGCATAACGCCGCCCAAATGTTCATGCAAACAAAGAAGGCGTAACTTTATTGTTGCTGCCACCACCGCCGCCATGTTGTGAAGACGCTGTGTGTTTCGTTGCAAAAGTGAAAATACTTTGTTTGGCCTTCCAAAAGAGGACACGACTAGAAATCAGTGGTTAAGTTGTATTTACAACACTGTTCCAGAACAGTTCAACCCAAATATTCAGATGTGTGCAGCACATTTTATGGAGGCCCGTTTCCTGATCCTGGAAGAGTAGACTACAATGCCGGCTGTTCTGACTCACAGACTGTAAGTACGTTTTCATATTTAAAGAATTTGCCACTGATGATTCAAACGTGAGTTTTGAGCAGTGTAGAGTAGCGCTTGTTGTTTGTCATTTCTCTGATCACAAATGCAGACATGGTTTTATGTTTACGTGGCACGATGCAACGCAACGCGTAAAAAGACAGTATAAATCATTATAATCCGTAATTATGTCCCCACTGGATGCAACAAATGCCTAGTTTATAATGGGTTTTAATGTTTTCGTCTCATCACTCCGGGACACGGCATCACACTATAGTGTTGGGTCGTTCTTGAACAATTCGTTCATTTTGAATTAATCTTTAATGTGACTCGGGAAGAACGAGTCGTCTCGGGGAGTGATTCGTTCAGTCGCGCATCCGCAACATCCTATAGGTTCTGTACTGGAATTAGTCAATTAGTTCACCTGTTTCGAGTCTTCGGGTTTGAGTCGTTCATTCATCAC
>NW_015505200.1:1013326-1043499 GCF_001515645.1 Sinocyclocheilus grahami | reverse complement strand
TGACAGCCCCATAAGCTTACCCTATGCAGTCTGAGCCGGAAAGAGAATTGATTAGTTAATCTCGAGTCTTCGGGTTTGAGGCGTTCATTCATCATGTGACAGCCCCATAAGCTTACCCTATGCAGTCTGAGCCGGAAAGAGAATTGATTAGTTCATCTCGAGTCTTCGGGTTTTTCCGAGTCGTTCGTTCATCACGTGACAGACCCATAAGTTTAACCTATGCAGTCTGAGCCCGGAAAGAGACTTAATAATAATAACCAACTCTTTATTTCCTTTGTTACAACATTCAGTGTTATGGAAAAGAACCATAATGACAGAAATTCACACATTTATAAACTGTATTGTTTGTAGTGTGATCACCGTTTGCGTAAGTAGTAGATGTGTTAAGGAAGTAACACGTAACATTTTAATTATATTTTGCTAAAATGAACGAAATGATCAGAGTCGGTAAAATGATCCGAACTTCCCATCACTATCACACTGTGGTAAGGGGCGTAACATTTCCGTCACACACTTGAGGTATTTGGCCAATCACAACGCACTGGATAGCTGGCCATTCAGAGCACACCTCGCTTTTCAGACCGATGAGCTTTGTAAAAATCTACACGCTTCAGAAATGCGGGGCATAGAGGAGAAACAATAATGTTGTGGAAAATAATGTGTTTTTTTAACCTTAAACCGCATAAACACATTTCATTACATCAAATACACAAAATAATGTTCTTTTTAGCAACATCATATGACCCCTTTAATTTTTTTTCCGTGACTCATGGGCGTCGGAAGCAACAAAAATGTGTGTGGGTTCAACATAGTGTAAATGTAACTGTTTTTCAGTGCTGCAACAAAGACTATATGATGCCTTTAAAAGCAACAGGCAAACAAATGATGAACATTCAGTTAAATAGCAGCTTGTTTAATGACAGTAGCTTGTGAGCACACAGCCAGACCCACCTGAGGTGCAATGATGCTAAGATGCTTTGTTTACCTTGCTGTGTAGCGGGAGTGCAGCAGGTGCGAGTACTGAAAACACGGAATGGAGTTTAATTTATATGGACTCTGAATGAGCCAAGCGGTATGGATTTGAGGAAGCAGCAGCGTTGGAAGTCAAGGCTGTAGCTAAAATGTGGTTTATTAGGGCATTCCTTAAGTGGAATAGATTTAACTGATGGCACTCTAAAAAGTGAACAAACATATGCGCTGAATTAGAGACGGTAAAAGTGAGTTGGACCGTGTACCGTGTAGTACCATGACAGAAGCGTATGGCGGCGCCGGCACTGATCCGGCGTAATGACGTAATCACGCCGGATCTGGGTCAGCGCCACCACACGCTCGCGTCGTGATACTGTCGTGGACGCAATAGAGACGAAAATGTGGAATAAAGTCATTATTTTTGTTTTCTTTGCGCAAAAAAGTATTCTTGTAGCTTCGTAACTTTACAGTTGAACCACTGATGTCACATGGACTACTTTGTCGATCATCTTGGTACTTTTCTGGACCTTGAACGTGGTAGTTACCTTGCTGTCTATGGGAGGGTCAGAGAGCCCTCATATTTCATCAAAAATATCTTAAAATATGTTCTGAAGAAGAATGAAGGTCTTACGTGTTTTGAACAACACGAGGGTGAGTAATTAATGACAGAATTTTCATTTTTGGGTGAACTAACCCCTTAATTTTTCGTTAATTTAGCCACTGTATTGAATAAATGCCTGGGGTTGTGTTTGTTTTCTTCTAAAAGAGATGAAAGGTAAGCATATCTAGCAGTTTTTAGAGCTTTTCTATAAGTAGAAGTACTTTCCCTCCATGCAATACGAAAGACCTCTAGTTTTTTTTTTCAGCTGTGCTCCATTTTCCGGGCTGCTCTCTTTAAGGTGCGAGTGTGTTTGTTATACCATGGTGTAGGACTGTTTTCCTAAATCTTCTTTAAGCATAAAGGAGCAACCATATCTAAAGTGCTAGAAAAGAGAGAGCCCATAGTTGCTGTTACAACATCAAATTTTTCTGAGCTATTGGATTTACTGAGGAATTGAGACAAGCCAAGAAGATTATTTACAAAGCAGTCTTTTATTGTAGAAGTGATGGATCTACCATATTTGTAAAAAGCAGTTGAGTTTGCAACTTTAGCTATATGGAGAATACACAAGACTAGATAATTATCTGAGATATCATCACTCTGCAGCAGAATTTCAATGCCATTAACATAAATTCCATGTGACAGTATTAAATTATTACGAAAATGAGTAGGCCCTGGCACGTGTTGTCTGAACCCAATAGAGTTCCGAATGTCTATAAATGCTGATCCCAATGCTTCTTTTTCATTATCAACATGGATATTAAAATCACCAACAATTAACAGTTTATCTGCAGCCAGCGCTAACTCAGATAGAAAATCAGCAAATTCTTTGATAAAGTTTCTGCAACCGGAACCGAACAATGTACAGGACTCGCAAAGCTAGTCGCATCCAAAGCCATATCTAAGGAATCTCACATTCTCACTATCCTCAATTAAAGTTTGGATGCGTGTCTCTAGTTCTGAAATCTTATCTGTCAGCCTAACTATTTCCCTGCATTTATCACATGTGAATCCCTCGCTGCTGACAGAGAAGGCTACACTATACATGTGGCAAGCAGTGCAAGTGACAATAACAGGAGAAGAAGCCTTGACTCACCTTGATTGTTGAGTGATTTCCGACTTACCACAGTTGTTTGATGAACTCATGAAAAATGGAGCAAGAGAGAAAAGAAACGGAGCAAGAGAGAGAAAAACAAATGGTAGGAAACACGAATGGAAATGTTAATGACAAGCTAACAGGCTAATGGAATGCTAACGCACTGCGCTAGCGGTTTAGACTAAAACTGAATGTTGTCAAATTAGTTTGATAGACAATATCAGAAAATTGGTGAGAATTAAGTTAGTAGACAGTAAGATTCCAACAGAAAAACAAAGCTACACGGAGCTACTCACAAACCACAAAGCAGCACGGCAGCAACATCGTCACAGTCTGTGAAAAGGGTCCATATTATGAATGTGTGTAGTATGAATGTAATCCAGATGTACTACATCAATTGTGATGTCATCATTATGTGACCTACTGTACAGTGTCAGTTGTGTGGCTTCACTGCCATTCACAAATCCTCTCCCATGGCCTCATGAGATATCATCAGATATGCACTTTAGAATCTTGCCAGAAGTAGTAGACTGTAGGTCATCCAGGTACTTTTTGCCTATATACTGTTTTATAAATACTGTGCATTTGGACATACTACTCTTTCACTTTCATATTCAGATGCAGTCTAATTGGTGTTCAAGTGGTTGTGTAGTTTATTTTGTAATTAGTCCATCTATTTTCATTAGTTTCAGGCACATTTGCAAACCTGTTATGAACATGATCTGCACCATTATTCCACACACAGCATGATCAGCCAATAACAGTGACTTGGAGGCACAGCCTCCTCTCATGTGACTTTTCACCTGCCTTCACTCCCCCTCACATTCACAGAGAAGAGGCAAGAGATATGCTGCCTTCCTTGTTGCTACTGGTGTCACAGTGTCACTTTAGAACAGCAGGTGCTTTATAGACTAATTGATCTCATGTTTCATAACATTAGTTTTTGAAGAGGCAAAAAAAAAACTAAACAAAAAAAAAAACCCTGGTAAAAATATCCCTAATATGGTGGTCTGCTTATCATGTTAAGTACAGTAGTAGCTTACATTTACATTTTTTTCAAAATATGCCACCTTATTAACTCCATAAAATACTCTTGAAGTAAGGTTGAGACGTGAGCCTAATGCAAGCTATTTATGCAATATCACTTTATTATTCTGTTGCTATTAAATATTTGCCCATTGATGGCAATTTTAGAAACATAAATGGAATGAAAAAGTAACTTTCCTTTATGAAAGCACATGTACTAGTTATTTCCCTTCTAACAACTTTGAAAACAAAATGCATGACTGAGGGTCAACCACAGCAAGAGCTCTAATGGCCCCCTTTAATGTTACTATTTACTATTCCATATTGATTTTACTCATCTAACACAGTCTTGTCATGCCAGTAATGGACACAATAAACATCTAGTTCATCAGCATGACATTCTGTGAACACAGATTCTTGTTCGTTTGGTTCTTTTTAGGCAAAAGTAGGAGTACTTCACATGTTGCTAAGAGACATAGGTAGGTGTTGTTTGTGTGGTATGCCCCCCCACCACCACCACCACCACCATCCCCACCACCAGTGCTTGTGCTTCATAACCTCAGGAAAAAGGGCTTATAGGGGTAGATAATTACAGCTCCATCATCAGACATCACAAAATCCCACTCAAGGACACAGCTGTGTGGAAAGAAAAATGGTTTTAATCAGTTATTTTATGTAGTCTTTGTATTTCTCTCATGTGATTTTTTTTCTTTCAGGCTACACGCACATATGCTCATATACTTAAAACACAGTTGAGTATAAGCTGATTGGATGTATTCCGCATATTCCGTCATATTCTGCATACTATTTTCAGTACTACATGAATTATTGTATTATTGTACAGCCTTAAACTGCATATAAGACATCAAATTAAATGATTAGTTTACATAACAATGACAATTCTGTTATTTACAATCACAACTCTGCTGTTTTGTTCCAAAATCATATGGTGTTATTTTCATTACTAAAAATGAGTGAAAGTCCTTTTAAGAGATTGCTTTAGTCAGTATTCATTTAATCACATCATTAATTGATGACTATTTTGGGAGTAAGTAAAATAAAACACACAAAAGAAAATATATACCAAATAAAATAAAAAATACAGAAAATAAAAACAATAAAAATGTAATAAAAAAATTTAAGTGACAAAAAAACTAAATAAAATACAAAACTGAGGATAGAAAACTTCACAATGTTTTTAACGTATGGTAACAATTTTTAAGTTGTGTTAGCAAATGCCTTTATCTTGTTGTAATGTGTTAGTTTAGCAAAATCATCTGCTGAAGACTATTGCAGCTATGGATATTCATATATGCATATGGTTGCAGACACATGCCCAGGTAGCACACGTACGACTGCAAGATGTCTGTTAAAGATCACTTCATCTGGAAAGCATGTGCTGTGTACAAACATCTGATAGACATCTTTCAGACGTCAGTTTTACATTCTAAATCATAAACAAAATACATCTTCTAAACGTCAATTTGACATCTGATAGGAAACGTCCTGTAGACGTATAGCAGATGAGCAAACACCCTAAAACATATGTCTTGCAGATGTCAAATATACATCTCTGTAATGTATGTGTGCTATCAGGGTAGTCAACTTGCTTTCAAGTGTTCACGGTCCGTCCTGGGTGGCTTACATATAAGGGCCCACAGTAACATCTATGTATATGGCGAGATTGACATTGTCACATTTTTACAAGCTTGAAGAACCAATGGCATATGTCCAGCCTGCCTCGTGTGCAACATACATGAGGATTTGTACATAATGCCATAATTACGATCCCTTTAACAGGCACACAAATACCATTTACACAAATATTCCATAAATATAAAATCTCAAATCTTTGGTTAAAGATGAAAAGGATAGAGAATAATGACTAAATCCCTTTATTTGTGTGTGTCATTTCAAAATGCTTATGTGTACAATCAAAACTAGCACAGCACAAAAAAATGTATTATTTGCCAATGATAAATTCAAGCACTGCTGGAAGAGAAAACTTGTATGTTAGAAAAAGGAGAAAATGTAACTGTGTGCAATTCTATTTCAAGGTAAATCAAGTCAAGGACAAGAAAGAAAAAAACTCCATCAGAGTCACATGAATCTCTTTTATGATATGGTCTTTTAAACCCAAGCTCAGCAGTTGAACACACTGTTGAAGAAGAAACTCTCCAATCTTATCAAGTATAAACAAATATATTAATATATGTGCTTTACACTTATGAATTATAATTTTTTGAAATGTGTGACATCTGTAGCTAAAGTAGGGTGAGAAATAACCTGCTGAAATTGACCAGAAGGAAAAAGTGGAGAGGACAGTTTATGGAGAAGAGAGAGAGAGGGAGATGGTGGGATTGTTCTTTCTATTTTTTTCATTGCCCTTGAAGAATGAAAGGAGTATACTGTGTGAAGGCATCGGTTTGTTTAGAAACAGTTTCCATGGAAACCAAAGTTTCTTTATATATATATATAAATATGTATATATATATATATATATATATATATGTATATATATATACAGTGTATATATATATATATATATATTCACCAAGGTGCAGCAGTTCAGAGAGTGCATCATTTCCCTCCAAACGTCAGACCTCCCAGCCATGAAATAGATTGTTTGTGCCCTCACAAATACAAATGAAGTTTTATAATGACAACTCAAGAATGCTGCCTGCAAGCAAATCAGAGACACAATCCTTAACCACTCTGAATGCTACTGTAGAGCAAAATAATAAGAAATAACACAAAGACCCAATTGTAGAAAGCTACTGAGAATAACAGACAGGTTATCAACACTTCGTCTCACAGTTAAAAGCATGCTTCCAAGAAGAAAAATAGATTTACTGGAAGTCCTAATGGAAACCAAAGTTTCTTTTTTATATATATTCACCAAGGTGCAACAGTTCTGAGTGTGCATGATTTCATGCCAAACTTCAGACCTCCCAGCCATGAAATAGATTGTTTGTGCCCTCACAAATACAAATGAAGTGTTATAATGACAACTCAAGAATGCTGCCTGCAAGCAAATCAGAGACACAATCCTTAACCACTCTGAATGCTACTGTAGAGCAAAATAATAAGAAATAACACAAAGAGCCAATTGTAGAAAGCTACTGAGAATAACAGACAGGTTATCAACACTTCGTCTCACAGTTAAAAGCATGCTTCCAAGAAGAAAAATAGATTTACTGGAAGTCCTTTACGTCACCAGAAAGAAGGTGGGAAATATGAAAAACTAGAAGATCTCATATTGTTATAAGACACTTCAGTTTCTTGATTATGAAGACACATTCATGTTAAAAGACAAAGTTCTCCTAAAGGTTAATAACATATTCCCTTAGAGAATAGTCTATGATCTAAAAAAAAAAGTTTGAAATAGCTGTTTAGTAGCAGTTTTTGAGCCCTTTCACAAGCAAAACACTGTGAAACACAGAAAATAAAATTATGACTTGAAGGTGGTTGTACTGCTTATTACACTGAAAGAAATTATATGGTCCAGGGACTTCTGATATTGAAGGATTATCATATGAATCTGTTATTTGAGCAAGACACAGAAAATCAATCTGTGTTTCTATAAGCTCCTGGGATGAAGTGCAAATAACTTCAGATAATTTTTCCATCTATTCTGAGAAAATACATTTTAAATAATCAGACATGATATGATTCTGTCTGTCTGTCAATTAATATTATATATATATATATACACACACACACACACACACACATATACATATATACACATATATACAAACATACACACACAAACCTTACAACTCGACCACAAAAACTGAAAGAGAAATATTTGTCAGGGTAGAGTCTTTATTTGGAATGCATACTCTTTGTTTTACACTGAAGACATAAATAACATTTAATATTACTCTGTGAACTGTTCCGATCACTTGTAAAATGTGATTTCATTACAAGGACGCACAACTTTACACAACGACATAGAGCACAATAAAGAAGAAGCAAATCATAAATTTAGGGTTCAATACATCAATTCTGCTTTTGCTTAACGTGTTCATTCTATACAGCACAGATTTACATTCACACCAAGAACACTGGATCAAACACACTGGCTCACACACAAGCACAGCAGCAGTTCAGCTTCGCACAGCTACAGCTGGAGTCGACTGCTCAGTGGACTGCAACTGCTTCCCCAGGTACTCCCTGAAAATAAAAAATAAAGACCAATGAATGATTATGCCGGTTTATCTTTTTGAACACCTATGATATGCACCTCTTTGTATTCCCGGATATTCCTTAAGCCTTTATGGAAGTAAAATAGCAGGTGCGGAAAGAGGTGATTACAAAAGACACACACGTTTGATCACAGCATTTTCCATCAGCTCCAACACAGCTGTTTCTCCAATCTAACTACATTCAATTCAACCTGCCTTCCAGAATAATCTTCATGAGGTTCAATTCCTATGGTTTCTCAACTGTTGGGAAATGCTATCTGTCATTTAAATCCTTTCAAAGTGTCCACCATCTTTATGTCAAACCTCGTTACAGTTTCTCCTTAACTCTGACCTTTTTAGAGTGGTGTGCTTTACTTCAGGCCTCAGGTGCTTCAGACAAGATTGCACAGCTTATGAAGGAGCACACAATTGAGAAATGATACACAATATATGCCTCGTATCTCACATCATTCATGTCAGAATAAACATGTTTCCAAGAAAGCAATTACCACATCTGCTGAAAATCTAACATGTACAACCTTTGAACTGTCAAGAAGTTCATTTAGTAGAGCAGTGGTTTTCAAACCTTTTTAAGAGTGACCCCAATTTTTTCTTTTTAAATTGACGTGACGCCTAGGAGCACACAATTGAGAAATGATACACAATATATGCCTCGTATCTCGCATCATTCATGTCAGAATAAACATGTTTCCAAGAAAGCAATTACCACATCTGCTGAAAATCTAACATGTACAACCTGTGAACTGTCAAGAAGTTCATTTAGTAGAGCAGTGGTTTTCAAACCTTTTTAAGAGTGACCCCAATTTTTTCTTTTTAAATTGACATGACGCCTATTATATATATATACACACACACACACACATATATATATATATACTGTATATAAGCTCTGGAAGGATGCTCTCTGTTCTAGAATCAATCGCTGAGAGTGCTTCTGAAATTAGTGAGGGTGCTTTAGCTTTCATGCACATCTATTTTTACATCATATTTTGTCCAGTCCATTCTTATGATCATCACTATGTCAATCATTGTGATTTCGAAGAAGGAATCCCCCAATTATATGCAGATGTCACTCCTGAAACTTTGCAGCATGTTCGCCAAGTTGGTCTTCTTAGCAGCATGAAAAACAAAACTTTTATTCAAATTCTGAATGGATTACACCCAAGACCCAAAGAGCGCTCCCTTAATAATCACTGAGCTGTCACTCATTTCAGTTTATTGCGATTTCAGAAAAATCTGTTATAATCAATTAATCTCTGTACACTGCACAAAACATCTCTTATTTACATCGTGTCTACACATTGTTATAATGAGAGGATTAGCTTGCAGAATTCAGGACTGAACAAAAACTCTGGCGTTTTGAGTGGTGAGTATAGATTGTGACTAACTGAAACATCTGATTGGCCATTGAATTGAAGAAATCAACAGATATGTCTGTGATTGGCTACAATGTTCAACGCTGTAAAAACACATTGTAATTAGAAACCTTTGATGCTCTCCAGAGAGCAAACACAGAGAGACAGAGACACACTGGTGTCTGCCATGAGGCGGCTGCCGCTTACTTTCATTTTGTTGTTCTTTTTGTTGTTAAAGTTACGTTTGCTGTTTGCCGTTTTATTCTTCCCTGAGTCTTGAACTTTGATACATACATATATAAATTTTCCTTAAATCATCCAGGTGACACATTTTTTAAGTCTTGCGACCTACCCGAGGGTTGCAACCCAGGTTTTAAAAACTACTGTGGTAGAATATACGCTCTGAAGTCATCTGAGCTCAGAAACAACTATGTGAGTTCAGTTCTTCTCTTCCTTTATGGGCAAATTGACTACATAAGTCACACCTGTCATTCATTAATTGTCATTTCTGGCAGCTTGTCAAACATCTACTGGGTTTGACTTCAGCACATCAGCCGATATTTACATGGAAACAAAGCAGATAAGCGGCGGAAGAGATGGAAGGAGAGAATCACAGAGGGCTGATTCATTGGGGATCCAGCAAAAGAGATAAAACAGCAGAAAATATGAGGATTAATAACAGCTTGACTGCCAATTTAAATATTAATTGAGCTAATATGTTCACAGCTAGCTGGCAAAACAAGATATGCATGCCATTAAGGGTTTGTTATGGAGATTTAAGTAACTGCAGAACAGGGTTTCCCAAGCGGAACTGCAGGAGGTACATGAGCTGATGAAAACCTAATAAATAATTAAGCCATAAAATGTAAAAATCATAAAAAAATAGGGCTGCATAATGAATTAAAATATAATTGAAATCTCAAAAGGCTGCGGTTTAGTCTGATGCACTGCATGAGTGAAGCACGGCACTGTGTTTATTTACACGCAAGCAGCTCATGTTTTTAGCTTTCTGGTTCCCAGTAAATGCTGCTTCACATGAACTCCATCTCTGCAGGTCGCTTATAATACATTTGGGAACACACCATGTATCACTTAATTTTCCCATTTGAATCATTTCCAACATTTTTTTGTGGATACATGTTTTCAGCATTGTATCAGATGTGTAACAAGAAATATTAATAAACCTGTTGTCAGCTAAACACAGATTATCCCTGCAGTTTTTCCCAAAAATAAAAGCTAGAGGTTTTACATTTTTGAAAAGGAAGAATTTAAAGACATATTAATATGTGTTTAACTTAAAATCTCAGGGGGTACTTCAAGAAAATGTAATGTCAGGGGTTTAGCTGATAAAAATGTTTGGGAATACCAGTTGTAGAGAATATAGCCATAAATTTAGGCACCACATATTCATAAAATGATAGAGCTTTGCTTTAGACAGAAGCTGAGCTAACAGTTTACATAGTACCATAAGGTCTGTCTGTGGAACATTGTAAATTGAATATTAATGTCAGATTAGTTGCCCTGCTTTGTGCTAATTGAAGTAAAGCTTCAAGCTAATATAAAGATCAGGAGTAAATGACATTCATATATTAAAATGCCCTATGAAAACTTTCATAAAGGTCTTAATTTAAAGGACAAAATGGTCCCTCATCTTATGAATAAAAAAATAAAAATTGTAGAAATTTTAGTGCAGTCTAAAATGGTTATACAGAAAAACACATTACCTTGCAAATGAATCCTTTCCTACTAAAAAGCACTACGAATCATGTCTGAGGTATAATTTAGTAAGTTTTCCCAGGTTTAAAATAGACTTTGTATCTCACATTTTCAGTGTGGTCTCAGAATTTTAGACCGAATGGCATCGAACACAACTCCCACAAACCCAGTCCTCCAGAACAAACAGGACAAAGACAACAATCAGACTGAAGCAAAGTCTCTACTGGGCTCAATCACCTGCACTTTACATTCAATTTTCTGCCAAACTTACAATCGACCCAAACCACAAGATGTATGTGAGGGTCATGGTGTCAGCGTGATGACTTCAAGAGACTCTTAACTTCTTCGCTGACACCTTAAACTGATTCTTTCATTTTTTCAATGTCAAGGTCTTTTAACTAACAGCAAGAAAAGTTAGCAAACCTGCCAAACGAGAGTTTCCATCCTTATTCATCCCGCATATACAGTGAGAGATGGCAGACTCATCCTCTGAGTATGGCTTATGAGATGCTTGACTATGTCTGTGGCCTTATTCATTCAACCTGTGGTAAATACGACTATGACCCATGGCGACCTTGTGTTTGAAGAGCTGTGGCTGATTTTGAAAGCTGAAAAGAAAGAGATGACGTTGCTTTGGCTACCAGGCATCAATAACACCATGCATTTAAAAAAATAAAAAGCACTGAAGTAAACTTTTAATCCCTCGGGATAATCCTGCAGTATAATTCCCACTCCTTGATAAGGAAGTGGAATTCTCCTTCTGCTCTACGTAATCTCAGGATTGGATGGACCCAATATTTCCTCTTTCTTTTCAAAATCATCCTCACTGCTTGAAGACTCCATTTTGTATTGTTTTGCTAATTAATTCATACGCATCGGACTCAGTGTGCAAGTTTTCTGTGCGTGACAAATGTTTAGGATGAAGAATACGAAAATATACATACGAAAATGTCAGTTTCAGTGTGCAAGGACCTTAAGAGGCTTCAAATGAATGTTCTATTACTCTGTGGACTGCTTCTAGAATTATCCAGTTTAAGAGTTCCCGAGTTCAAGAAATGGTAATGCTGAATTCTCATGGTACATCACCATACACATCATCATAAAGTCTTTAGAAATAATACTAAAATAAATATCTAGGCATACTTTATTCAGTTTGGAGTTAAAGGGCAAGTGCACATTATTAATATTTCTGTAAATGTGCCAGTTTAGTTTTTACAGCTAATTTTCAAATGTAGTCCCTTTGAAGTTTTCCGATTTTAACAGCAGTTTTTTTAGATCATGATTTTAAGGTTACACTAAATGAGTGACAGGTTTTACATTTTTAATTCTTTTTATACATTCTTTAATTTCTCTCATGCACATTTAGAACCGGTTGGTATACTGACTGTTCAAGTTTTGGACAAGGTGCCTGAGTCCAGCTGGATAAACAATATGTATAGTATATTGAATTAAAAAAATAAAGTGCTGATGCCTTTGTATTCAAGATGCTTTACAATAGAAAAAAAAATTGTAATCAATTAGGTATAATTAAATAATCTATATTCATATATACTACACTACTTTTTTTTTTTTTTTTAAGAAATTAAAACATTTTTTCAGCAAGTATGGAGTGAACTGATCAAAAGTGACAGTAAAGACATGTATAATGTTACTAAAGATTTGTATTTCAAAATAAATGTTTTCTGGTCATCATAAAATCCTGGAAAACAGTATCATGGTCTCCACAAAACTATTAAGCAGCACAACTTATAACTAACATTTGAAATAACAATAAATGTTTCTTGTGCACCAAATCAGCATATTAGACTGATTTCTGAAGGATCACGTGACACTGAAGATTGAAGTAATGGCTGCTGAAAATATTGTCATTAGAGAACTTTTATTACATTTTAAAATATATTCAAAGAGAAAACAGGCATTTTAAATTGTTGCAATATAATGTGTTGAATTTCGATGTCCATGCCATTTTCCTTTAAATTTCTAATCTATCTGTGTGTGTCTGTTATAAAATAAAATAATGTCTTACACTTGGATGTTTAAGCAATTTCTCTTCAAAATGTTCCACATTCACTGTGTGAATTATTTCTATAATAAAGATATGACGCATATAACACAGCAAAGGTGTGATCATCTTTGACCTTGTTTTGCAGTGAACTCTTGCTTAATAATTTTTCTGTTATTCCGACCAGGACTTCATTTCCGAATAAAATTAAGTTTCATAACAGCGAAGCACATCTGAGGGATTTCACGCTAAGCTGCATCAGACAGACCGCGGATGAAGTCCTTAAGTGCGTAAAGGCTTGTGCAAAACAAACATTTGATTAAACACTGTGTCATTCAACATCTCGAGACTGTGGAGCCTCTGTCTGAATTTCTGCACACCTCCAGGGGTTAACCCAGATGGTACAGATACAATAAGCTAAGAGCGTGCAAAGTCGGCCATCTAGAACTGTGCCAACTAAAACATCTTCTCCTCTGGCTGTTGCCATGACACCAAACAGTCTCTATGGATTGAGAATGGGAAAAAGCGACAGCACCACATCTCTCAAGGGGAAAATAAATTGTACGCACACATGCTTTTTTTTGGTTGTTATTTTCTGTATCCAACTCTGAGTAAAAAAAGATCAACAACAAAGAAAAGGCACCTTTTAGTATCTTTATACAAAAAACATGAAGACAATGTATTATGCAAATAAATGCCATGGAAACGAGATGTTCCTCTATTAGAACATCATCTCAAGACCATGATAACAGAAGACATCCCTAAGGTATAAAAATAAAAGTATAAAAAAAGAGTCCAGCAAATGGAAATGGCATTCATGGATGCAACTGGATTGCAAAGAGGGTGTTTGAGAAGAAGCAGTGAAAGGCCTTTCTTGTATAGCTCTTCTTGAGAGCACCTTGGAAACCACGTTCACCAAATCTTAACTCAATCATCTGGCTATTACGCCCCCTGTAATTTCCTCCTCCATTTAAGAATACAAATAAGAATTGGCCTTTACCTCCCTTCAGATCTTCATATAATACATGCACTCTCTGCCTCTTCGGTGCAATTGCCATTTTTTATAGTCCCCTTTTAACTCTGGGTCTGTAAATGAGAGACTTGAACCCAGAAGCAACCATTATATTATTAATGAGAACAATTAAAACTTACTGTTCTGCTTGCTTGTTTTTCTTGCTTTTTGGTGGTGACACGCTAAGCTTTGTGTCAAACTGCTTCAAAATTATGCACAATTAATCCTGAAAATTACATGGTAGCCATTTTGCTAATGGCTAATAATTGCCATGATACACTGCCAATTGCCATGAATCAGAATTAGCCGACAGAATTAGCAGACAGAACTGTTTCTAAGCAAGGAAATGAAAGAGCTGTTGAGATGATCAAGTGTGTGTGTGTGTGTGTGTGTATATATACTATATATATATATATATATATATAACCCTCTGTCTGGGTTCACAGTATAAATGCTAGCATATAAATTCTTCCCTGAGCATATTTATTTCTCCTGCAATGTGGCCGATGATAAAGATGAATTATTCGGAGATACTTTATGGCGTGTGTTACCACATTCTCCCAATACAGGAGTGATCTATACCACTCAGGCAGCATTTAAAGCAACTTGTATTCTGCTCAATTTGGCACTAAACTTTCAATTTGAAGGGTGATTTAAAGCCACTGTAACGAAACGCTGACAGCCAACAATTGCTCTTCATGACACCACTGAATGTAAGCCAGTACACGTCTATTGTGCTTTAAACATGCATGCTGTGTTCCGGGGCCTTTGACGTTTATCATCCCTGTTGAAAGAGTAATCTGAAGCTTCTAAGGATGAATGCAGACACAATAATGAGCTACTAGTGTTAGGATGTGTTTGTTCTATCTGAACCTGAGCCAGTGCCTCGCCGGCCTTGATTCAACAGTTTGCCCCTCTGACAAACACATCGAACATGCATGGAGAAGATAATCATGTTTCTTTTCCACTTATTTTGTGCCCTGGGTTTTGAAAAGACACAATGGTCCACTGAATAATTCATAAAATTATGCAATGCTGAAGTGAGAAAATTAAAGAGAGATTAGGAGAAAGCTCTATTCCAGGTCACTATTGAGGGCAATGCTGCGTCAGGCACAAACACTGGGGCTGTTTTGCTTGAAGAATAAATACAACAACCAGAATTGCTGTGAAGATGTCGAGATGTTAGGTTAAAGAGATTAAAATTGTGTGTAAATATCCTGTAAATAAATTCATAATAGTAACATATAATAATAACATATAATAAATAGTAATAAATAAATGCAGAACATAAATCTTGGATTCATTAATGCATATGAAGTTAAACGTACCAGTTATGCACCATGAGCTTCTGAACAGCCAGCAGGGCATTATAGCGGACAAGCTGGTCTTCATGATGCATGTGGTTCATCACTAGTTGTTTACCACCTAGCTGTTCGATCACCCTAAAGGACAGATAAACAGAGAGATGCAGTTCCAGATTATTATGTTCTGCAAGATGGGTACTAACACGGGGCCTCTATGCCTTTCAATTCTTGCAAAACTTGCCACTATCATGCTAGGATGCTAATGTAGCCTTTTAAGAATGTTGTATGTATGTAAATAAGTAAATAAATCTATTTAAATGAACGATTCATAAATTAACTATTTTATCAAACGTAATAATTTTTAATTATTTTTTATTCAATTAAAAAAATGCACATTAAAATCATATTAGCTACACCACAAAATGTTCCATTTTACAGTCAATTTTGATTTGATTCGTTGATGCAGCTGCCTGGAAATATTCATTTTGAACTTGATCTGAAATGTTCACGATAGAAAAATTTTGCCTTCTGTAAGAAATATTATTGACAAAACCATTATGTTCCCACACATTATGGGCCAACTGTGGGATCTGTACTATAGATTCAGATACACAGATTGACAGAACGATAGACAAAATAAATAGAACAACAGAACGACAGAAGGATGGATGGATAGATAGATAAATAGAAAGACAGATCACTGCTTGGAGATCACAAAAGTAATATCTTGGCACTTATCGCAAATGAGTGCAATTCTTTTGGACAACTGCTCACCTGCAGAAGCTAATTTGTTCTGGAGTGGTCTAATTACAGGGTTCGAACCAGGGCTGATGAGACCAACGAGTCCCTATAGATTCAGCGCGGTTTCTTTGAACAATATGGGTGTTTTGAAGAGGAAAGTGAGATTGTGCTGTGCTCTGAGTGGCTAACCTCAAGGGGAGGAAGGTCTGGATTAGAGAAGGTATTAGCCACTCACAGCGGAGTTGGACACGAGTGGCAGATCACTTTACTTTTAGAGGAAAACTATATATAACGTTCTTAAGTCTAAAACTGATTGGCTGATCATGAATGCTATGTGCCGACAATATAAATTACAAGCTTGGGCAACATCTTGCAATAGGTCAGCCTGGATGAATTAGTATGCTGCTCTCTTTGAAGTGATGTAAGTAAATTGACACCGATATCATTGCTTGCAAGCAGTTGCCATAGATGGTATTAACTCTAATCTGGGCGATTTTCAGTGCTATAATCACAGAGCTACAGGATATTTGGGTATTGAGGAACAGTCATAAAATTGCAGCGCTGCAGAGTCGGAAAGATGGTCATTTATGGAAGATGGATGAAGGACACTCGCTCACCTCTTGCCACGAGGGTAATGTCTCACGTATTCCCCCACGTCGTGAGCTGCAACGGCAATAACCTGAGGGTCATCAGACACTTCCAACAACCTGGTCAGTATCCTGGCAGGAAGCACAAACACACAATCATTTCAGGTCCTCAAAAGCAATCAGTAACACCTCCAGGGCAATACTAAACCCACGCTGAGCAAATATATCCCAGGGTACTGTACAGCTGGAGATGTGATGTCTACCACAGGCAAGAAAAATATTAAAGGTTCTGTTAGTTCAGTTAGAAAAAAAAGTTTCCTTGAACAGTATTATCGTCTTGTATTCCAGTAAAAAGATGTAATCATCAACCAAATACAATACATTTTATAGAGAAGAAAAATTGGCTGTTTTCAGAAAATATAGTGGGCCCCAAAAATGTTTGGGCTCAGTAAGATTTTAAAATGTTTTTGAAATAACTCTTATATGCTTGCCAAGGCTACATCCATGTGATCAAAAATACAGTAAAAACATTATATTGTGAAATATTACAATTTAAAAAGTTTTCTACTTTAATATATATTTTTTTAAATTATTCCTGTGATGCAAAACTGAATTTTCAGCAGACAGTCTTCAGTCACATGATCCTACAGAAATCATTCTTACATGCTGATTTGGTGCTCAAGCAATATTTCTTATTATTATCGATGCTGATAATTATCAAGTGCTTCTTTACAATATTTGTGGAAACATGATATTTTTTGTCAAGTTTCTTTAATGAATAAAAAGTTCAAAAGAACAGCATTTATTTGAAACAATTTTTTTAACAATATAAATGTTTTACGGTCACATTTGATCAATTTAATAACATCTTAATAGATTCTCAGGTTATTTTTTTCATAGATGTTGAGATATTTTCAACAAAAATACTGCTTAAGAAAATTATTTATTTTGAAGTGAGCACGTAGCTTGTTGTTCTGGGAAATGTAACTTCAATCTATTTCCGCTCAAAAACAATACATCAAGTATGAGACAGATCTCAATTGCATGAAAGCGTGAAATTATAACAATCGTGCAGAATAGAGAGAGAGAGTTCAAGCGCTACAAATCACCTACACACAGAGCAAAAAATGGAGGGAAAAAAGAGAGACGAACTGAAGTAAAACACAAATTGCTGAGGGCTGAAATGGAGCCTTGTGCTGATTGTGGAGAGGGTGCATGGTGATGAGAGCAATGAGATGAGTAGATTAGGATTTAAACAGGGTTGTCAAAAGGGTCAAGCTGACGCATGATTAAACTATTGAGAGAGAATGAAAATGAGAGTTTCGACCACTGATACTCGGCTTTGGTTTCAACTTGTGCGACCTTCACCAGAGGAACACGCACACAACCACGCAATGTGATTCAGACAGTAAAAACAACTTGTGTAAAAACAGTACAGTATGTTCAAAACAGTAATTTAACCATTTGCTCAATACTGCAGAAAATCATTGCAGTTTCTCTCAGAATACTTGACCCCTGCTAACATCTTTTTATTCTAAAAGCAGGGAGAACTGAAAACACTCATTATGACTATTCACACATGTGTATGATATCAATTCACACAGCATGTATGTTTTAAAGCAGCCACATCAGGGTTCTCACCACTGATCTATATACAGGTGCATCTCAATAAATTAGAATGTCATGGAAAAGTTAATTTATTTCAGTAATTCAACTCAAATTGTGAAACTCGTGTATTAAATAAATTAAATGCACACAGACTGAAGTAGTTTAAGTCTTTGGTTCTTTTAATTGTGATTATTTTGGCTCACATTTAACAAAAACCCACCAATTCACTATCTCAACAAATTAGAATACTTCATAAGACCAATAAAAATTTTTTTTTTGTGAATTGATTCACTATTGATTCACTAATTGATTCGAGTTTCACAATTTGAGTTGAATTACTGAAATAAATGAACTTTTCCACGACATTCAAATTTATTGAGATGCACCTATATTATGACTGGACTGCCGACAGACAGTGAAGCCACCGGAAGTGTTCGAGCCGCCATCTTACTATTCCCTACCAGCAGAGAGCACCATTGAGTCACAGCCAAAACACTGACCTAAAATCACCCGATTTGAAGCGAGGGATTCGTTTTTATGTTAGGTGTATGTAAAACCAGTTTTACTTCAGATGTTATCTGCAATGTTTATGGTCTTTTTGGGGAGGATAAGTGATACATTTAAATCGTTAAGGTGGGTGTGTCTGCTAAACTTAACGTTACGTTAACTGATCCAACACAAAATATAGTACATTTCTTTATGTACGTAATTATTCAGGAATTATTAAACATGAACGTATTAGTATCAGAAATTAATTTGAATATACAATGAATAATAAAATAGCCTCTGTTACTATATTAATCTATGTTGTACTGAAATGAAAAGCTTAACTTACCATGCATCATCTTGGAAATAAAGCTTCATGTCTTTAAGTCCATACTGTATGTAACGTTAGTCAGTTATTTCTCTGAAAAAATTATGATGTGTATATTTTAATGTCCTGATTGAGCAACATCTATTTCGGACTCTCCAAGATTGCGCAAATATCTTCAGATTTCAGAATGAGTACTTTGTCATTTGTTACATATATGTTGAGCTAGGTCGTGTCCGTCTGATGTTTATCATGTTCGCTACTGTAATGAACGTAACTTTTTAATAAGCAGGGGAAATTCCTGACATAAAAAAAAAAGTTTTCATGCCTAGAGTGTTTGCATTTTAAGAATGTACAGGGATACTTCAGATTTAAAACCGCTGACTTGTTAGGTGATGTTTTCTCATAAAATTTGTACGATTTCCTATTAATTCAATGGAATGTATGGGAACAGTGGGGAATACCAATATGGCGGCGCGGCGGCTTCACTTTCATGACGTCATGAGCAATCCAGTTCTCCATTATAGATCAATGGTTCTCACTCTTTTTCAGTGATCATTTTCCAGGACTTTGAGGACTGCACTTGAGAAGGCAATGAGTGTTATCACTATGTCGGAGACACGCTAGCTTTCCCAAGGCAGATGAATTTAGAGTGGTTACAATCATCCGGGTTTAAATCGCGCTCAAATTGATTTGATTTTGACTCAATATTTACACTGAAGCTCGCAGGCGGCTATGGTAAGGGGCATGACATTCCCCGACCAGGCGCCGTGTGCTGCCAATCACAACACACACTGGCCCAGCTAACCAATCACAGCACATTTCGTATTTCAGAAGGCGGGCCTTCATTTGATTCAAGAACTATTCGAGCCGTTCATGCCAGACTGGGGAGAGAGGTGTTGTAATAATGTAAAATATGTGAAAAATAATGTGTTTTTTGAGCACCCTAGTATTAGAGCCTGTTCTAGTACCCCCCCAAAACAAAATCAAGACTTTGTAAAAGAGCATAATATGACCCCTTTAATTTAATTACAGTGGGAATAAAATACAAGGATCATGCCCTAAAGTAATATATTCCTCTCTCCAGAAGTCTTTAAAAACATACAGTTTATGGCCATGACATACCTATAAAATCATCTCTCTAATATGAGCTCTTAATTATACATTACAACAATTATTTGAAAATAAAAATAAATTAATTGAGTTCATTATTAATGCTAATAATCTTAAAGGAAAAAATATTGGAATGTATCCTTCATATGTTTTTCAATTAAGTATTGCTTTAATAGGGTCAAGTGAAAAATGAGTGGATTCTGACTAACTTGGTCACCTCTGATTGGACACTGCACTGCTCTTCACGGAAAGCGATATAAATATACACAGAAGCATTTGAAAGCAGTTGCCTATCAGTGAGTATTGAATTTAGTCAATACTTGATACTACCAGTGCTGCAGAACGGCCGGTATTGTTACATTTTAAAAATTTCAGTATCAACTTGGTAAAAAAGTACTAATAGCCTATTTTTTACAATAATCACAATTATTAGTTAACAAGTTACTGAATTAATGTTAACAAAGTTGCTTTCCACTTTACTACAAACATTCATCACAAAACTAAATGGCGTCATTCAAAATACTTCTCTTAAAGATGACCACTGGATAGAACGTTAGAAAACATCAGTGTTCACACTGTCAAAAGTCAGTATTGATGCACCAATCTTGATTTTTCATGGCCAACTCCAATAACAATTTAACATTTATTTTATTTTTTAAAGCAAAAGATAAGATAGAATGAAAATATGAGTACATGAACAAGATTTTATTTCCTCTATTACAGGCCAAACTCTCTGTAGCCATTTAAAATGAGAGGCAAACACTGCATTTAATCACGACTACATGAGCAGTTTCTACGTGACGCAGCTGACACAGAATCGCATACGCTGTTTACGTTCAGTGGATATTCTCCAAAATGGCGCTAGGGTGACGCGGAGGAGATGAATTGTTGAGTAAATTCATTAATTTTGTTTTCTTTGCATACAAAAAGTGATGTCACATGGATTATTTTACCGATCTCCTTGCTACGTTTCTGGACCTTGATCATGGTAATTACATTACTGTCTATGAGAGGGTCAGAGAGCTCTCAGAATTCATCAAAACTATCTTAATTTGTGTTCCGAAGATGAACGGAGGTCTTACGGGTTTAGAACAACATGAGGGTGAGTAATTAATGACAGAATTTTCATTTTTGGGTGAAATATCCCTTTAAATTAGATGTAATTTCAAAATCTGAAGCAAAAACAGAATGTTCTGACTTTAGCTTTGTGAAATTATACTGCATAAAACATCTGCGGGAAACAAAACAACAGACAGGCTGAATGAAAAGCAAATTCACTCTCTGATAGCAGCCATACAGCGTTTCCCTGGTTACCGCTGTAAACAAAGCAGTGCTGCTGAACACTACCAAAAACCATAGAACACCCAAGACGTGTCACTCGTATAATTTTGAATGGAGAAAAATGCAATGCTCAATATGGCCACTCTATCGAACGACGCCCCGCCTTCTGAGTAAAAGAGCCAATCGCTAATCTCTAAAGTCATCGCATCACTGCAGCTGCCGTTAGAAGTCCAGGTTGTTATAGAAACAGTCAGCATTCTAAGACGTGCGCATGCACACTGGCTGCTCTAGCCTGAGAAATAAGCCCTTTTTTAACACTATTTAACAGACTTTAGTCTTTGCAACTTCAGGGATCTTATCTATGCACAATCAGCTTGTAACACTCCAAAGAGAAAGGAAAACTTGAAATCGCATCATATGACCCCTTTAATAAATGCACTGTAACTAAACCCATTAGATTTTAGTCGACTAAATTTACTGTAGATTTAGTTGACTAAAACTAGAATAAAACTAAAAACAATTTAGATGACTAAAATATGACTTAAACTAAATGGCATTTTAGTCTAAAGACAATGACTAAAACTAAATCAAAATTTGCTGTCAAAATTAACACTGTTCTGAAAACAGTCAGTTCCCCTCAGAGATAAATTTTTTAAACCCCTATCCCTAATTCAATATTAAGGATTTCCTTCCAATATTTTGCGCATTGTGAACAATGAGCTGCTCTGTCTGCTACAGCATTATCCCCTCTTTGCGTTTGTCTTCAGTGTCTCTGGCCTTCGTTAACGTGACTTTGTAATATTTCCACACAAATAACATTTTGGAAAATGCTTGCAATACAGTTTGTGTGCAAGTCCGGAACAGAGATCGGCTCAAATAAAACAAAGAGTCGGTTGCCGATCGGTCATTTAGAGCAAAAACAGGCCAGTTCTGATTTATGGCTGGTCGAACGTTTTCTACTATTAACATTAATTGTTTCGGGCCAATGGTAAACTGTTTATTCTTGGCTAAAGGAAAAACACTTTGACATTTTTTAAATAATAATTTTCCAGGACAGCAACACGATTTTCCAGGACATTTGACATTTTCTCTCATTTTCCATGTGTTTTTAGTTTTCCAGGTTTTCTAGGACGCGTGGTAACCCTGCACATTCACATTATAATATTCTTAATTATCTTTTTCCTTTCTTTTTTATTTATGGCCTTTGCTACTGTTTTATTAAGAGAGATCGACAGAAATAATGGGGGGAACAGAAAGGAAAATAAAGAAATCACAAGCACACAAATACTTTTTGCAGCCACTGTATCTTGACGTTTTCTTGGGGTAAACTGGCAAACAGGTTTTTCTTAAACCATAAATTGACAACATTTAGTGAGATTTCTGCTTTGTATTTCAATATATATTCTTGAAAACAAGTCTGAATATCTTAAGTTTGTGCTTCAAGTGAATGTGCTTCTTTAACAGGACGACAAGACCTGTTTATTTGTGTTAAAAACAAAAAACTCAATTAGTTAAATATCATAAAATGGATCACTACTGTAAATTATGATTTGCCACTTGTTCAGAATCTTCACACAACTGGTAATTAAATCTTATATATGTGACTCAGCTGGAGTGGGAGTCTCAATTAAACATTTGTAGAAAAAGCCCCCAAAAAATACTTCAAATATATTTTTTTGGCTGTTTTATGAATTTTGATAAAATCTCAAATTCTGTCGATTTTATTACAAAATTCAGACAATAAATGTGGTTTTGACATTCTATGGTGCGGTGTGACTGTGACAGATCGCTGTAAATGCCAAAAGGGAGCTCTTTTATTACTAGTTATGGCACATTTGAGAATAATGTTACATTTTAATGTTACTATCTACTGGTTGACACTGCAGCAAGTTATGCAGCAACTCACTGTTCAGCCCAAATACTAACACCAGACGCTTCTTACTTCAGCAGCTCATAGTTCTTCTCGTTCAGGCGAACAGCGTTTTCCCTCCAGAACTTCTCCGATTTGTGCACTGGACTCCACTCCAGACGGCCAGACTTCAGCTCAGAGCTGTACTCATCAAAAGAACTGCAAGAGGAAGAAGGAAAGCAGTATAAATGTGAGGGGGGAAAAATGTTGAAAACATGTTGAGAGAGTATGTGGGCTTTACCTGAGATCCTGAACACTCTCTCCCAGTCTTTCCAGGAGGAACTTGATGTCATCAGTGATGTCCTCATCATCATATTTCTGCTGGTCCAGGTTCTCCAGCTGTTTGAGCACTTTGCACTGGATCATGGCAAGAGCGTACTCCTGACGGGTCTCTCTCTCAGCGGATTTCTCCAGCAGGTTCTACAGCAATGAGCAAACATGAAACATGTTAACTTTGTTATCGTAGAAATTATTCAAGTGGATAACAAGTAGTAAGAGTACTGAAAATAACCCAAACACAAATTATTCTGATTTCTAGAACAAAAAGTAATCATATTTAAACATTCACTTCATTTCAAATATTTAAATGATAACAAACATTTTCTTTCATCAGATTTCATTTGAAGGTGGATACCATGTTACCATGGTGTTTAGCAATAAAGAACAATATACATTCAAAATCAAAACAAAAGATGACATTGAAGAACTTTTACATTTTAAATCAACAATGGTTGAATAGCTAACTTGGACCTTAAAGATCTGTCCTTGGCTTCTGTAGTCAAGTGATTCGGTAAATTCAAGACGCATTAAAATATCTCATATAAAACAGCCTGTGAACAATATGTCACTTAAAGATTTACCTTACGAAAATTATCCAGAGTTCACATCTGTTAGTTAGCTATAAAAACACTAGAGGGAGCTTATTTACTGTTAATTATATATGTATGTTTGAAGACAATTTATGAAAAATATTATGTGCTATTGTGTTGTATACAAATTTTTTTATTTGAATGTGATTTATTATATCTGAAAATAAAAATAATTGAATATAATAGTTTTGTTGTTAATTTTAACCTCTAATATCATGTACTACATGTACAGCATTAGTTGAGAGAGAGTTCCCCCCCCCCCTTTGGCATAATTATGAATAATCGTCTATCAGTATCGGCTGAGTAATTTAGCATCAGTGCATCTCTAATTGAGACTGATGTAAAGAGAATGTCAGTGCTTGACATTTTAAATATGCATTCAGAGAGTTTCTACTTTAAAAAAAAGAGCAGAAAAGCTTTGTGCAACCACATAGTGTCCACAATGTTTTACCAGAACCCGTTTGACACTGCCCCTTTTGACAACCAAAAGATGAACCACTGAGCAATGTGACTTGAAGAGGAAATTAACATGCCGTATTTGAATAAAAGTGCTTTTATTTCTCAGAATTCATTAGTCTTAATGGACATGGCTCATTTGGCAGGAAATGCTAACATAAGCAATGACTTCCTTTTTAAAACTCTTTGCTCTTAGCTGTACTAAAATTAGGTGTTGCTCTTTGAAAACTCACCTACAAGCCTTGAAAAACATGCCCTTTCTGTCATTACTGGAACATTCCTCCTAAGTTGTTCTTCTAGATACTAGTGGTAGTCATCAAACAATGATAGACTCAAGGTGGTACATACATTTTATTCTACTCAAGCAGCCTAAGAAGATGAGCTCTCAAACAGGTAAAGTAGTGATTGCGCTGAATACTGCCAAAGATTATATCATAAATATAATGCCAAAATATAAAAAACTCTATATCTGACTCACTTTTATAGAGTTGTTACTGAATTTTGAATTTAGCAAAAAAGTCACGTCACACATAATCATGACTTATCATGGTTTATCAGTCATTGGTGTGCCATGGAAACTTGTGCACATCACTATTAATTGTCCTACTATGTATTATATGTAGCTAGTGTTGTTGTAATGCTTAACTATAAGAATTAATTTGAAATAACCCAATAAATCTATTAAATCTTTCTTAACAGTTGGGAGTTAAGATAAGTCTGAGGTAATCCTAACTTTAAGAAGTTATTTACGATGATTTTTAAGAAGATTCTTTTCAAAAACAATCTTAAGAAAAAGATAAGAATATTCTTAAAGGGGTCATATGATGCGATTTCAAGTTTTCCTTTCTCTTTGGAGTGTTACAAGCTGATTGTGCATAGATAAGATCCCTGAAGTTGCAAAGACTAAAGTCTCAAAACCAAAGAGATATTCTTTATCAAAGTTAAGACTCTGCCACGCCCCCCTAAAACAGCTCGTTCTAACACGCCCCCACATATCTAGGTCATTATGTGGGAATATTTGCATAATGCGCCCAAATGTGCACGCAAAGAAAGAAGGCGTGGTTTCAGTAACCGCAGTTAGTGTTGAAGCAGCCATGTCAGAGAGACTGTGTGTTTCTAGGCAAAAGCAAAAGCACTTTATCTGGCCTTCCGAAAGTAGATGTAATCTTTAAGATTACTTACAACAGAACAGCAATGCATTTTATGGACGACCGTTTCGTGAACCTAGGAGAGGAGGTAATTCTGACTTTGCTATGACAATCTGGCGCTTCAGAATCAGCGACTGTTTTGTTATTAGTTTAAGTATTTGCTATTGACTCTTCAAATGCAGAGTTTTTTGAGCATCGTGTGTGTGTGTGTGCGCGAGAGCACGCGTGTGAGAGAGAGAGAGAGAGAGAGAGACAGAGACAGAGAGAGAGAGAGAGACAGCGACACATCACAGTAGAGTCAGCTGTCTTAACCGCGGCTTGTGTACTGCATCATTACTGTGTCTGTCACATGACTCTGTTCCCCTTTCGGGCTTGAACTGATGGTAAAACTAATGACATTATTTACTGTCTTTACATTTATTTTGAAAGCTGAAGCTCGCGATTATGGTAAGGGGCGTTACATTTCCGACGAGTGCTTGCGGTGTTCGGCCAATCACAATGCACTGGGTCAGCTGGCCAATCAGAGCAGACTGCGCTTGTCGGAAGGAGGGACTTTGTAGAAAACTAAGCGTTTGAGAGAGGTGGGGCATAGAGGACCTACAATAATGTACAGTATTTGAAAAATAATGTGTTTTTTGAACATTAAAGCATGTCAACATATTCTGTTACACCAAATACACAAAATAATGATCTTTAAAAAAGCATCATATGACCCCTTTAAGAAGAATTTTTGGGAATACAAAATAAGAATAAAATTAATTCTTAAGAATGTTTTGTGAATCCAGCCCCAGATCTCATTCTGAATGGTCCTGAATCACTGTTACTGAGACACTTCAATTTTAAGCTAGTGAGGTAGAAACAAAGTAATTATTAGTCATCTCATTGCCTCCCAGCAGTTTTAATCAGCAGAATTGTGACATTATTATACAATAAAGCCCCTAACAAAATTGAAGAATGAGAGTCAGTGATCGCTCAGCTGTCCAGCATGAAGGATGTCATGCTGTTGCATGTATGAAGGACAGCAAAGATTTAAAAGAGAAGTAAGCTTGCAAAGAAAGAGTTCATATTAAAAGGAAGTGACAGACTCCTAATAGAGCGATAGCTGCAGCATTGAATTACATAAGTAATGCATTTTGAAGAGGCAATGAACAGCACTGGCATTTTAATTTGCAGCAGCCTAATGTTTTGTTTCAGTGCAGACTGCTGTAAAGCAGTTTGACAGGTCTTGGTATTGGCAGTCCTGCTGCAAACACAATTTTTTTGCAGTCCGGACACACATCTCCATTTCAGACAAAGGCTTCATACCTATTCTCATTCTCATTGCCATGTACTGTCAAAGGAGTCATATCCTTTATCAGATCCTATTCCAGATGCACTCAATACCATGTACCCATTCTCTGACACAAGAGACAAAGTCTCCTTCATACATTTGTAACACAATTTCAGGCCATATAATGCTTGTTTTGCAACACATAATAAATCATGCTGAACCGGTCAGAAAATTGATTAGCCCAATGTACAGCTCTAGTTAACAAGATGATGGATTGTTAGCACAGTGCTGTCCTGCACCTTCCTCTGTGACATTCTGCATCTATGCATACTTAGTTACACACTGATTTCCCATTCAGTGCAAATAAGACATTGATGAATGAGTAGTAAGCATGGTTCATTTGCATGAGAGTAAATGAACTTGTAAAAAAAGAATAGACTCTCGGATTGAGAATTGGAAAATGACAGAATGACAGAGTGTTAGATACTGTACAATGATAGAACGATAGACAGCTAAATAGAATGCTAGATAGCTCAATAGAATGTCACATAGAATGACATGATCGATCGATAGATAGATTTTTTTTCCCCTTGTGCTTTTAATTCTTCGTAATGTGTATGTGCTTTCTTGCTTTTATTTTTTTCTTAACTTTTTGTACAGCACTTTGGCAACTAAGGTTGATTTTAAATGTGCTTTATAAATAAAACTGAACTGAATTGAATTACAGTATTGCTTTAGGCAATACTATATATATAACAGTGGGGTACAAATGTGAAACATAAATAATGGCAAATGTGCAGAGGCAGATCCACTAATAGCTGCAAAATGGAAGTCATGCAATCATGGACAGGCACAGGGAGAGAATACCTGGTCAGGACAACTTAATAAGCTCTTCAGCAGGTGAGATGAATGAAGCGCTGCACTCGAATTCAATACTGTCAGCGACATGGACAATGAATTCATTACACAACTCTAATACCAACAACAGAGCCCAGCTTTCAGGGCTAATTTGAACATTAAATGTAGCAGCACTATGAATGGCATGTGCAGGAAAATGAAATGCAGAATAAAGAGTAACAAGCAGCCTGTTTTTGTGCCTCGGTTATGCATTAAACAAATATGTGCCAGCAGTGGAAAAGTAATAAGCCCAAGAGAAGATAAAATGCCTTAGGACTACATTTGGTCTAGCACTACTATTCTACCTAACTCAAATGATCAACACAAGCACGAAGGGCAATGTGGGGGGTGACGAGTTTTTTTCCCCGTTTCTAGTCTCTAAAAACCAACCACTGAATGGGCCATGACGCGAGAGCGTGGAAGAGATTAAAATGAGTGCTTTTGACAATCTGCAACCTTAATAAGGTAACAATAGGGTTCTTAGTATATTCATCATGAAAGCTCTGGGCAAATTAAATCCTTTCAGAATAAAAGAGTGAGTGATCTGCTAATGGACTTTGAAGAGGACACCTTCTGCTGAGTGAAGCCCTGATCTGAAAAAAGTGAGAAAACAGACACACCCGTCCATCAGTAATGGATTCAGCACATGCACAGTTTCATTCATTATTTATACACGCACAAAAAAAAAGTCAGATAAATAGTCTGGCATTAGACTTAATGATCACTCATTAAGTATTTTTATATGTTTATATGATGCCTTTACTTATCTTCATTTAACAGATGCTTTGTAATCCATTTCCTTAAAGCACTCTAATTGCAGCAGTGGTGCCTTGTACATGATTGGGGTTAAGTGTCTTTCTCTTAAGTGTCTTAATGTGGCTCTGAAAAATGTTTCACGTTTTAAGTGCAAGAGGTCACAAAGCTTCAAATCTTGCTCTAAAGACTTTTTTTTTTTTTAAATAAACCAATTAAAACGGCATTGTTTGTCAGTAGATGTTCAGTGGGGTTGACAAGTCTGAGACCACATTGAAACTGTAATTCAAAATCTAATTTCAACCTGCAAATAAACAAAGAATTTTAATACATTTAGAATAAAGAAACATTGAAGTTTATTTTAAAAAATGCACTATTTATAGGTCACTAATTAAATAAGCAAATGTGGGGATAAAATGAAATACTAAGAAATGAAAACAACAAAATACTAAGAAAACTAAATATTAAATGAATAGTTCACCCTAGGGCTGGACGATATGGCCAAAATTGATATCACGATATATTTCTTAATTTCGGTCGAGACAATATAATTCCGATATTGATATGAACACTATTTATCTGAAATAGAAATCTTTTGTAACATTATAAATGCCTTTATCATCACTTTTGATCAATTTTAAGCATCCTTGCTAAATAAAAGTATTAATTTCTATAATTTCTTTCCCAAAAAAATAATAAAAATTATACTTATTGGAATAGTGTATAATGTTACAAAAGCTTTTTATTTCAGATAAATGCTGATCTTTGGATCTTTCTATTCATCAAAGAATCCTGAAATTTTTTTTACTCAACTGTTTTAAATATTAATCATCAGCAAATCAGCATATTATAATGATTTCTGAAGGATCATGTGACACTGAAGACTGGAGTAATGATGCTGAAAATTTACCTATGTATGATCACAGGAATAAATTACATATTAAAATTTATTCAAATAGAAAACAATTTTAAATAGTAAAAATATTTCAACATTTTACTGTTTTTGCTGTACTTTGGATCAAATAAACGCAGCCTTGGTGAGCAGAAGAGAATTCTTAAAAATAAAAAAAATAAAACCAACATTAAAAATCTTACGGTTCAAAAACTTTTGACTGGTAGTGTAGGCTAATTATTCTTATAGATTGAAACAAATGTGCTTCAGCCAGAAAAAAGGGTATGAAAAGTGCTCCGAGTCGCTGCAGAAAACAAGAAAATTGAACAACAACAACAACTGGAAACGTTGCTGGAGACGGGCTTATTTAAAATGAAAACTCATTCTCTGCCAGCAGGAGGCACTTTTAGAGTGATAAAACTAGCGGTTTCTCCAGTAATGGCTGTAATCAAAGCAGCTCCGCTCATGAATGCTACTTTATCATATCAAATGAAAATGGCATCGAAACTTTTCTGAAGACAGTCGGTTCCCTTCAGAGATACATTC